>NC_134485.1:7800091-8122295 GCF_040206685.1 Ascaphus truei | reverse complement strand
TTATGAGTCATGGGACTAATAATTGACTGTGGGGGGTGCCAATAACGGACCTTGGGTAGAGGCAACAATGGCCCTTCCACTGGCCTCCGGCAGGTGACCTCTGACAGGCGCCCTGTTAATGATGGCATGTACCTCTTAAATTCAGACCAGAAAATCTCAGGTGTGACAAGTCTTGTTAATTTTATGGCACAAACAAGCCCATTCCTTAGTAGCCACAACCCCCCTCCCACCCCCTCCCCACCCCTGCTCCTCCTCTAACATATTTGCTGGACAGCCAATGGACACTTAGAATGTCCATAATTTGGGAGGTGAAGCTCAAAATAGTTGCGTTGACCTACAAATCCGCTGCAGAATGTACAGTGAAAGTTTTGTGGTGCTACGTGGTGCTGTTTGTGAGATTTCGATGCTTCTGACAAACAAACAAACAACTTAGAATTATAGTATAGATATCTTGGTCACATAATATGCAATGCGTCCGAAACACATACTAATGAAAAGCTTGTGCTGAAAAAAAAACCCCCAATATTCTGTATGGTTTTCATCGGTACCTATTTAGCTGATCACATGATTCAAAGTTAAACAAATATATTCCAAAAGTTTGAAAATGTGTGGGGCCACGCAGGTGGCACTCATCCGTGGCACTCATCCGTGGCACTGAAGGGGCACTTTAATACATACAGCGGTAGCCCATGAAGGATTTATGGAGCCATAAGCTCTAATACCGCTGTTTAGAAAATCTTTCCAATTAAGTCTAGTTTATGGCTTCAGCCTGATTGTAGAAGACATGTTTCTAAGTACAGTATTTCTTAGTCCAGTAATTGTGTGAAGCAGCATAATAACAAAACCAAACGAGACAAGCTTGGGTAGAAATCTGACGCTTATTAGCTAACTGATAAAAACCTTTTAATAAGATCACGTGGATTCTCTTTTGTAGCCCTTGTCTTATACAGTAGATTGTGGATTTATGCTGTTGACACACAGCAAGAAAACTATGTTAATAATGTATTTTAGGCAGTGTCAATTTTACATTGGACCCCTCAATTATTTATGCATCTGTATCAAATATTAATTAAAAACGCAACAGCCGCTGCAGGAATTGCGTGGGCCATTACTAAAGTATTTGAGAGTAGTGGTAGTCTGCTGGACACAGGTTTACAAACCATAATCTATTCCGGAGGTGGCCAACTCCAGTCCTCAAGGGCCACCAACAGGTCAGCTTTCAGGATATCCCTGCTTCAGCACAGGTGGCATAATCAGTGGCTCAGTCTTCGACTGGCCAACTCCAGTCCTCAAGGGCCACCAACAGTTCAGGATATCCCTGCTTCAGCACAGGTGGCTCAATCACCTGTGCTGAAGCAGGGATATCCTGAAAAGCTGACCTGTTGGAGGCCTTTGGGGATTGGAGTTGGCCACCCCTGAGCTGCCCCGTTACGTGTGTAAGGTTAGTCTTTCAGCGTCTCCTGGGGCAGAAGCCCGATTCCCACCCAGTGCCATCAAAACGTAAAGGAGCGTTTGGGATGAAGTGGCAGTCACTTCTAGGACCGAAATAAACTAATGGCAGAAACATGTCTAATCAGTTAAATATAGGCAATGGACAGCATTTAAATACAAAAGCAAAACCTCTTAATGTCTCCGCAGTAACCAGAGACGCTGACGTGCATGATCTCTGCCTATTCTCATGTAGGTGTATAAATGGCGCTGTGTGCCCATAATTGCTGATCCAGGCTCCCTTTCTTGAGATTGAACGAATGGTGTCGTCATCGGAAGACATGTCTTTATTACGATCGTGAACTAGAAAAGGTTCGCATTGAAACACACCTGTTAAAAAATTACATTATTTCATCTTTACACAGGAAGCAAACTAGAGAAAGCAATTAGGGAAGGCAGGTGCGTTGAAGCTTTCTGAAAAAGGTGACACATTGTGTGCTCATTTGCATGTCATTTCCCAGAATCCCTTGCTGCAGTGGGAGCACTGTATGGTAGGTGATAGTGGTTGAAAGGCAGGGTGCAGACCTGTCTAAGACATGTGAATGTGCTCACAAGTGATATTCTTTATTGGATATATATTATATATATATATATATATATATATATACACACACACACACACACACACACACACACACACACAAACAGAAAAACCAGCGCTTAATTTGGAATAGTGAAATAAAATTAGTCAGTGAAAAAATTATTGAGAACAGTGATAAGACATTAAAAAAAAAACCCCCAAAAACAGAAAGGGCAGCGCATCATACAAAATGACACAACATATAGTGCAATACGATATGTGATAAGACAGTAATTACTGCGATGCAAAAGACTAAAGGATATATGCAGCTCTTAGAGGGATTTTCCTAATCCATGATAGCATACAAGGAAGAAAAACAAGAGTGCAAATAGTATAGAGGAAAATATAAACCATTTATTAAGACAATAAATGCCCCTAACTTGATAAACAATTTGAGATAAATAATAAAAACATATAAATGCAATAAAAAAACAATAGTGATTACAAAACAGAGGACCCATCACAAGGTGATACTCAGTAGAGGAAACACCTGTATACCAGACACACAGTGATGTGCAAGGGGACTACAGGGGGAGAGAGGACAGGGGATAGTGTCATGTGTAATCACCACATATAGTCCATAGCACAAACCGGAGATATTTCGGCACTTCCAGTATGTTACGTGTATATAATAGTACTTGGTTTGAGCTCACCCCTTGCAGTCCGTGAGTGGTAGTAACAGGGAGTCCGGCAGCTGAGCCTCCTAAATGAAGAAAGCTGCGATATTGCTGATCCGGAAGTTAACTGCAAACCTGTTCACTCGCAAACAAAGGGTGCCCCGATAGAGAGGGGGGCGGGGAGGATAGAGGCCGCACAGCCAAACCCCGGTCCATCAACGCGCGCTCACTGCATGAGGAATTTACACGCCCTTATTAAAGAGACCGCTGGTTGTGTGACTGACTGACTGGGTGACTGATTGGATTTGACTGATTATCAACAGTGGCAATAGGCAAGGCCTCTCCAGGCTCCTGCGCCTTTGGGAACAGCGGTGCCTCATCACCCCAGGCAGTCACCTTACCCGACATCTCGTTGGCTGGCTCTGGTTCACCGACTGCCTCTGGTTCCTCTGCGGGGACCCGTTCTGGTTCCGTCTCTGCCTGCTTGATCATCATCGGTATACTCGGATCCTCTTGGGCCTCATCTCAGGCACACGGGCCCCCTGAACCTCCATAGTTGAGGTAGCTTTTTCTTTAGCAGCGGCATCGACCGCTCAAGTATTGGGGTCGGTCGCATCCTTCTCTGCAAATTCAGTAGGCCGCGTCAGCGCAGGCCTCAGGAACGGTGGATGGGTGACTGGGTGGGTGACTGGGTGACTTTGGCTGACTGAGTGGGTGTGTGACTGGACAGGTGACTTACTGGGTGGGTGACACTTAACTGACTGGGTCACTTTGACTGCCTGGGTGGGTGACTGACTGACCAGGTGGGTGACTGACTGACCAGGTGGGTGACTGACTGACTTGGGTGGTGGGGGAACAGCCAAGTGTACGGCCACAGCACGCTGTAACACCCCTTCTCTATCACATGGTGCTGGGGTGACTCAGCAGAGGTCCCGCCCGTTTCTGCCTGGAGACAGTGACATCAGGCTGGGGTATAAATAGGAAGGGGGAAGCTTCTGCATTTCATATCTCAGAAGGAGAAATAAATAGGAAAGGATCCCCGTTTTATTGTTTGCACTTAGGGAAAGTGTCCCGTTTACATAGTGGCCTTAAGAATGGTTCATTGCTACGCTCTGAGTTCATATAGCGGCAGCCCTGAGGTGGGTCCACAGTGTACAGCCAAGGGGGGAGGGGGGAGTTGGACCAGGCCCACAGGAGAGTCCATAGCTAGCTGCAGGTCACCATGAGGTGGCATGCAGTGCCCTTGAGAGGGACACTGATCACTGACAGAAAGAGACAGCAACACAAGGCCCACAGGGGCCCTAAAGAGATTAATCCATAACCAGACCATATACTGTAGAAGATGGCCACATTAGGTAACATAGGGGATCAGGCCTCAGCACCTCCCTAGTGGGCCGAGATAGGGGCAGCCAGGGAAGAAAAGGTTCAGACAGCACAAGGTAGAATGTAGTTATGTCCATACCAAGATTACTGCGTATGTTGATGTGACAAAGTTGCTGTTGAATGAATAAGGTTCCTGGTGCCCATCATTTCTATATCACCGCCCAGCCACATGAATCCAACTCCCTGAATAAGGTAATGCCTTCTGAATAGCCAACAATGTCAACACTGATATAAACTCCCTATGGGGGTTACACATACAAAGCAGAAGACTTGGAGAACAGTCAAAATATGCAATAAGAATTGGAGAAATAAGGCAAGCCGCCCAATTGAATAAACAGTGAGGCTGCTTCCCAGCGCCGGAGGAAATATCAGCTCCATTCAAATGATGGAGACCAAGATCTTCCAAGTACCGGGAAGCAACTTCACATCTTACTGAATAAGGGCCACGAGGTTAGTTCACAAGGCAGCAGTTACGTTGTGCATTACAGCACATTAAATCCACTGGGAATGGCCATTCCAGCGGTCCCTACTTTATCAATAATGCCCAGAACAGAAACAAAGACCCAGAAGAAGAAAAACCCCACCCCCCCAAAAGTGTAAAGCATAAAGAGAAGGAGAATAAAGAAGGAAAGGGAAGACAGAAGAGGTCCAGTGACAGACATCGAAGCAAAGACAAGGTGCAGACGTAGACACTTTCCAGAACTCATCAGGGAACATACTGGCTTATACATCGCAAACAAAGCATCAGGGCCCGGCATTCTGGTCACATGTGCCCGTTAAATCGGGCACCATGAGACATCACCATGAGACATCAATGTTGTTAGCACACTAGTTAATTGCCTATTATAATTACAATTTCATCGTGCATCTGTCACCCGATGGAAATTACGCTTAAGAACATTAGTGCGTCGGTATGGGAAATAAAGCTATTGTATTTATCGGTATGAGAACAACTCAACATTTTGTCTTTTTAATGGCTTTTTTCCAGGTCACAGATGCCATGGGTTGGATTTTTTTTTTAAACTAAATATTAAATGTGCTGTATTTCAACATCAACAAATGTACAGTAATGAAAACATTGATTACTTACGAAATGACAGAACAATTTGTAACATTGGCCTGAGCCATTCTCATCGACACACATCACATCTCTGTGCTTACCGAGACCTTTGTTCATTTATATTACACTTTGTACACAATTTCAGTTGCCGCCTGCTTGGCCAATCCCATTTGTAAAACCTCGCATTTATAGCCATGATTCCTTGGAGAAACTTTCTATGTGGAGACTTTTCTGTAACAAACTTTATCCTTTCATTTTTATTGTTATTAGCGTTTATTTATGAAGTGCTAAGATTCTGCAGCCTGATCACACTCATCCCGGATATGTATAGCTGTGTCTACTTTTTGGGCCAATACCGACCCTGAATTAGAAAGACTGCTCACACCTGGGTTTTTTCAGGGGTGAATGTAAAGGAGAAATTTATGTGCTCAGTGAGTAAAGACACTCACTGGCACCGAGTTTGAGGCAGGGGAGCCTGGTTCAATTCCCGGTGTCGGCTCCTTGTGACCTTGGGCAAGTCGCTTTATCTCCCTGTGCCTCAGGCACCAAAAACATAGATTGTAAGCTCCACGGGGCAGGGACCTGTGCTGCAAAATGTCTCTGTAACGCGCTGCGTAAAACTAGCAGCGCTATACAAGAACATGCTATTATTATTATTATTACAGTAGTATTATTTTTTTTACAATGGATTTGAAGCTGGGGGTCTCGGGAGCTGAACCCCGTTAATTTCAGTTCCGGGGGCCCCGTGATCCCAGAGATATAGACCTCCAAAGGGGTTGTGCCGGTATTTTGGCAACGTTTAAAGTTCCCGGGTCCCACGGGCCAATAGGAATCTGAACCTGATGATGTCACGGCGTCTTATTGGCCTGCAGGACGTGGGGAGCTTTGAAAACGCCGTCGTTACGTGAACCCTGCTAGCTGAGCAAAGCGGCTACTGGCGCCCCTGTATCTCTGGAAGCAGGGGGTCACCGGGGCTGAAATTAATGGGGTTCTGCTCCGGAGACCCCCTGCTTCAATCTAATGGGGGGGGGGGGGAGGGGGGAATAATGAAAAATTAGGAGAGAAAAAAATCACCTGCTTGGAATGTCGCGATGAGAGGCGCACACCATCGCTGACCAGGCAAACTAAGCACCAGCATAAACACCCCCCCAAAACGGGACACATTGTTTCTGGAAGCGCTCAAGCATTCAAACACGGGTAATGCACAAAATAAAAACAACGGTGTGTTACTTCGTGGTCTCCCATTAAGCACAGCGCCAAAGCCTTTCCCCCAGAGCTCGGCCTTCTGCTTTGCGATGACGCTAGTAGCGCAGACCTGTCTGGGCGAGCTCCATTCCATCTCTTTAACCGGTCCCAGAACGATGCAGAACCGCTAGCGGTCTGCAATGTAATCTGTGCTTCTCAGCAACTGCTCCTGACTGGATCTTGTTCGTCCTTTTTGGTTTGCTATCGTGCTCAGTGCCGCTTGAAAAGTAACGCCATTTTGCCCTGCCAGGCTGGTGCTTTGTAAGCAATACACAGTATGGACGCACAATAACGTCCGTTTTAGTCACTTGCAGCAGATGGTTTGGTCTAATTATACTGATTGCAGAGCAGGGCAGCAGACATTTGTGTAACATGAATGAACTTGAATCTCAATCTAGTTGTTGAAATAATAACAGCTTTCACAATTACATTGCACACCCCTGATTGTATTAATTAACACTGCTGGTTGAAGGAGCTTTTTTATTATGTTTAAACCCCAGAATATACCAAGTTTCAAGACTCTTGACGTAGATGAATGAAGCTTCCTTTCCTATAATCTGGCAGCTGATAAAGCAGGCATGAGGACTTAATGGTCCTCAGAGAGCCTTAGGAAGCGTCATAGAAAACAGTCTCCCGATCTCTATACCACATGGTTCCAATCCTCCAAACGTGGGTAAGAAATTCTGCGTCTCCGGCTCACTCCTCCGGCTGATGAGCAGGCTCTCTAACATAAAGGTGTCCCTCTATACTCTGTGACGCAGTCAGACAGGTGGAACCAGTTTCCAAACAATGGGTTAGAACCTGCAGTAGCACCGAGGAAAGGGAAGGGTTCCAGAAAGGCGATCACAAGTACTGAGACTGAATTGATCATCATCAGAACTGGCATAGTTAGAACCTCCTTTTGCGGATGAGATTTGTTGATGTGAGAGATGGACTGTAGCCCAAAATTACTTGTTATCTTATGTTAGACCAAGGGTGGGCCTTTTTTAGGCGTGTCAATAAATGGACACAATTTCTTTGGCGGGCCACTGTCCTAATGCCCCACCTCATCTCTCTCAACCCCCCTTCTTCTCTCACTCAATTCCCCCCCCCTCCTCTCTCACTCAATTCCCCCCACCTCCTTTCTGACTAAATTCCCCACCCCATCTCACTCAATTTCCCCCTCCTTTGTCACTAAATTCCCAACCCTTTCTCACTCAATCCCCCTCCTCCTTTCTCACTAAATTCCCTCCCCCTATCTCACTCAATTTCTTCCCTCCTTTCTCACTCAATTCCCCCCTCTTTTCTCACTCAATTCCCTACCCTCCTCCTCTCTTGTTCAATTCCCCACTTGCTCAATTCCCCCCCCCCCCCTCCTGCTCTCTCTCTCGATTCCCCCTCCCCCTCCTGCTCTCTCACTCAATTCCCCCCCTCCTGCTCTCACTCAATTCCCCTCTCGCTTTATCCCCCTCCCCCCTACTCTCACTCAATTCTGCCCCCTCCTCCTCTCACTCAATCCCGTCCCCTCTAAGAATTTTACCTTGGGGGTTGGGACTCCAGAGACAGATGCGCGATTTGGATCCGACTTCCGGGCGGGCCCCACTTCCGGCGCTGGCCGGGTGCACCGGCGGGCAGGATGTCAGCGCCCCACAGCGGCGGAGGGCTGGGGCCCCAGAGCACATAGAGGCCCCGGCAGCCAGAGGACGAAACCAGTGAATCTCGCGCCCAACGCAATGGCTGATCCCCAAGTATCATCACGTGGGCAATTCCAAATGCCACGGGATGGCCACCCCTGTGTTGGACTAGGCCTGTGTTATCTCTCACACCCTGCATTAATAGATCTAAGAATGCGTAGGTCTAGTTAGGACGGTCCCTCCTGGAACCAAAGTGCACCAATCACCGTGGCGTGTGTCTCACCGCACAGCGTTACATGTAGGGTGATTTGAAACCTTACTCAAATAAAATAATCAGACAAGTATTTTTGAATGTTTTAATATTTGTACGTTTCCATGGTAAACAATTGCATTTGAGGTTTTTAAAAAAAAAAATAACTTTTATCTAATCTCTGGGGTTTATAACACGGTTGGTTAATTCTTAAATGAAATCTACATTTTTTTTGGGGGGGGGGTTTATGTTCTTGGACGCCACGATTAGTTTACCAGATAAACATAAGTAGCTGGGAAGCATTAATTCACTAAGTCTGAAGTAAGGAAAACGTTCATTTTTCACCGGATACAAATAAGTTGAATTGGTTGAATTAGTCTAAAGAAGCCAATTAATATATTTTTCCACTTTTTTTTCGGGCCTGCTGCATGGAACTGCCCCTTTAAATGTGCATCGGTTTTATGGTACACATTTGCATATTTTGAAAAGAATAGTAATTCTGCAGTGTGACACTTTCCCTGGTTACTAATCTGTTTAGTAACAAAATGCTAAGTATTAGCCACTCAGAGAGAAAAG
Source organism: Ascaphus truei (assembly GCF_040206685.1). NCBI lineage: Eukaryota > Metazoa > Chordata > Amphibia > Anura > Ascaphidae > Ascaphus > Ascaphus truei. The sequence goes on along the minus strand of NC_134485.1, from coordinate 8,113,483 downwards.
CATCTGTGCCAGTCACATTAAAGGTAGCTAGCTTCTCTCCTTCATGGGTCAATGTTAAAATGTATTTGAAGCAAAAGGTGGCACTGTGTGCTCGTTTGCATGTCATTTCCCAGAATCCCTAGCGGCAGCGGAAGCACTGTATGCTGGGTGATAATGGTGAAAGCAGGGTTGCAGACCTGTCTGAGACATGTGAATGTGCTCACACGGGGTATTTTCCTTCTCCTTCATAGGCAGCGACTCCCTGAGCTCAGACACCGTGTGTCCCAGCACGACCCCCCCATGTGCTGCAGCGATGGTAGTTAACATGGGATCGAGGTGCAATGCCTGGAATCAGAGCTCAGTGATTCTCTGAATATGAGAGAAGAGGTGGATGCTGGGACACATTCTGGTATAGCCACGGTAACGACTTAGGTTCGTTAGAAAGTGCATATAGTACCGGTGAAGTGATTGCGGATGTTTCTGGGGATCTTACTGTGAGGGGCTCAATGCTTTTTCAGACACTTTTTCTGAAGTTAATAAAGATACCACGTGTGGTGCATTTGCATGTCCCAGGCAGGCCTGCCACCCTGTCTTTCCCCATTATCGCTTAGCCACAGTGCTTCCACTGCAGCCAGGGATTCTGGGTAATGACGTGCAAACGGGCACACAGTGTCACGCTTTACTTCTCATCCATTATAACATGGAGCCCTATAAGCGGATGCCTACCACATTACACAGCTTTTCAGCACAGCCTGGGTTACAGAAGTGCAGAGCCAGTAAACCAACTCACAGATAGTTGATTCAACCTTTTGGGTCTCATCATTATTTGAAGTTGGATTATTTATTATAGTTTACATATACATATATTTATTTCCTTAGGGTTCCAGCACTATGTTTGAAACAGGAAAGGTAAAGACGTGGCTGCTCATTGTAAGATGGATTGTATCACAGGTTGACATATGGCTCAATAAAGTCCCTATGGGATGAAACGCGTTGGTGCGTTAGCTCTCTCTTCACCATTGTACATTGATTAAATACCTTTAACTTTTAACATGGAGTTGCCCTGAACTTATTTTCTCTTCGTGGATGGATTCTGTGCTGTGCTCCTTTGCCCCACTATTCTTGTATGCTGAAATATGGCTCAGCCCGACAGCTAAATCCATGAAGGTTTGGGGGGAGGTGGAGGTATTAAATAGGGTGGATATTGGGAACAGCTGTTAGGCTTCCTTGAAAAGGTGCGTTTTCAGGGATTCTGAACGTTGGAGGAGAGTCTGGTACGTGGTAGATAGTTCCAGAGAGAGGGGGCAGCACGGGAGAGAGCTTGCGGACGGGAGTAAGAGGAGGCAATAATTTAGGAGGAGAAGCAGATGTAAATGGCAGACTGTAGGGGGCGTCTATGTATGTATTTGTAGAGCTGAGATGTAAGGGCGGCAGTGTCGTTGAGAGCTTTATAAATCAGAGCTAGGGTTTTAAATGGGAATCTAACGTAGGGGTGTGCAAACTTTCCCCCCTGCAATGTCTGCACTCCCCCCCACCCCCTGCTTGCGCCCCCCTCCTTACTTTGTCTCCGGCCACAAGTTACCCCGCTGCACCATTTGACGAGGTGGGGGAGGATGAGTGAGTGAATTAGGATTTTAGTTTGATGAGGAGTGACAAAAGGGCGTATCTTGGCGATATTTCGAAGTCGGAGATGACAGGACTTCATGAGTGACTGAATGTGACAAATGAAGGATATATCAGAGTTAAAGACCCCGAAATATGGCTTTTACAATGTCTGGATGGGTGTAACGCAGCACTTTAATTTAAATAACAGTTTTATTACTAATTTCCCTCCCCTCTCTCCACTTCAACAAAAGCCCTATTTTGGGGTCCGGATAGGAGTAACACCAAGAGTGACATAATGTCACGTTAATGGAAGACAGCACACATTTATGCAAAAATAACTTCAAACCTATGCCAAGGAGATGCAGTTTTGCATATAATTACCTTTAACTCGGGTAACATCGCGGTCGTTACTGTTTTTGGTAACGCCGCGTTATAAGATTTAATGGAGCTGTGTGGATCTAGCCCAAAGACTCACAACCAACAGCAGGACTAACAGATGAACATAAAGGTTCCACTTACACATATGATGAAAAGGAGAAAAATACAAATCAAGATTCCTTTCATATGCAAAGTAACACATGTCAGGCTGGCATTGTTCTCCTCCTCCTTCCTACTGTATGATTCATTCTTATGCCTTCTTAAAAGAGCCCCCACTGCATTACACTCCGCAGCCGTTTGCAGAAGTCTGGCTTAATCAGCCACAGAAGCGATAATAATGCACACTTCGTGTGTTCAGTCCTCTTTTTGATATTTAGCTTTCTTTGCTTTTAGTGCCTGGTCACTCAGTGGTCAGTGCAGCACTGCGGTCAGATATTGTACATCTGCAGGTAAACGCCTGAGCGCTTCTTGTGGGATTCACAGCGGTCAGGATCAGCAACTTTTGCCATATTGATCCATCTCCTGAAATACTCCAATGAGCGCTGTGCAGATTTTGTCCATCAATGCTTAATATACTGTAAGTCCTCTTGTAAAGCTCATCCTCATATCACTGGCTCCTGTTTTGCAGCAGACTTTGCATACATCACCTAATCGGTGCTGAGTTGTCTGTGGTCCGGTCCATATTACGTGTTAGTTGGCCAATTTAATAAAAAAAAGTCCTACAATCAACAGCATGGGAATACATTTCCAACCTCCTGCACTGAAGGAGTACATTGTAGTAACTGTAGGCTGCATCTGGAAAGAGGCAGTGGCTGATCCAGTTTTATTAAGCAAACTGTGCATTTTATTGCGTCAGTCACTTCTTGTATTTGTACAGTGGGTTGTGTTTTGTGCGGACATGAAATAAAAGACTATCACACTGTAACTGTCTTGTTGCTGGATTCCCACGCTTGTACAACTCTAACAAACGTCTGTGCCCCTGGTGTTCTGGACCAGGAGCTAATGGTACAGTACATTCATTCATCCTTTCTTTTACATAACAATAATAACAACTTTATTTCATATAGCACTTCTCTCCCAATGGGACTCAAAGCGCGTCACAGTTACAGTCGAGCGCGCGGTACACAGGATTATTTTTACAGGCACAGGCGCGGCCCGGTAGAGCTTACAATCAATGTGTTTTTTGGTGCCTGAGGCACAGGGAGATAAAGTGACTTGCCCAAGGTCACAAGGAGCCGACACCGGGAATTGAACCAGGTTCTGGTGATTTACACGCGAGCTCGGTGTCAGTGTTCGCAGAGTCAGTGTCTTGATTCACCGCGCCGCTCCGTCGCGGTCTCCGTGATCTGCCCGTCCATGGTCCGTTGCTATTTCACTCTGTGTCCTGAGGATGCCTCGTGTTTCTCCCGTTGCTCTGATCAGCCCACCGTGTTTGTGATTTCAGAGTGGGTGTTTGTGGGACTGGTGATCCTGGGGACCATCCTCTTCTTCCTGATGGTCGGAGTTTGCTGGTGCCAGTGCTGTCCCCATAGCTGCTGCTGTTACGTGCGCTGCCCTTGCTGCCCTGAGACATGCTGTTGCCCAAGAGCCTGTGAGTATTAAACCGCCGCACCTGCTGCACAGAGTTTGTTTGCTGCGCCCCCCCCCCCCCCCCCGTGTGCCGGCTTCAGAGCTCGCGCCCCCCCCACCCCTCTCCTCAGTGACCTGGTGTCAAATGACGCCGAGGGTCACGTGACGTCACCCGCAGCATCCTTTGACGCGCGTTTCCATGACGACGCATCACGTCACTCACATGGCGACGTGACCAGAAGCCGGCTGAGTCCCGGTAAGTTGAAGTTGCATAGACCTCACGCGATCCCCCGGCCTTTAATTTAAATGCCTCATGGTAGAGCGTGGAACCTCTGCAATCGCCTGCGCCCCCCAGCAGAAATATCCCGTGCCCCCCCCGTTTGAGCACCGCTGCACTAAAGAATCCAAGGATATTCTTCCAAAGCGTTCCATGCTCTGAACCAGACATTATATGTTATGTTATGGTTGGTACAAAAGTGACAAAAACCCTCCACCGTACAGCCGCATGTCTGACAATCTCTTAGCATATAGTGCATCCCCTGCAGCCAGGGATTCTGGGTAATTACATGCAAATGAGCCCACCATGCTCATTAACCAATTTGTAACCAAATCACACATTCCAAAAAGGACTTTAAGATGGTGAAAGCCTGTACTGGTAAGTGTGTAGGAGCTCTCTGTATGTTCTTTTATGAAAAAAGGAGGGTAATACCTGCTCAAACTCGGTATATCGTTTTAGTGAATAGGAGGTGGACTAGGGGAATATTGTATATTGCAAACAGATGAACCTGTCGGAGGCAGGAAAAGAAAGGCCCCAATAGCATGAATCTACACTCTTGGTTAGACAATATATTGTCACCTGGATTAACCAGACACTATCATCCACTGATCCACCTCCAATTTATTGGGGGAACCATCCCTATTATCGTATCTGCCCTAATAGTCATCTAAGTGTAGAGTGCATGCTATTGGGGCCTTTCTGTTCCCGCGTCTTTGACTGGTAAATCTGTTTGATCTTAGTGATGGCCTGTTGGACCCTTGCTCAGTTTGGATGTGGTCTCACAAGCTTGCTAAAGTGTTAGCCCAGTTACCTCTTGTCTAGGTCACTGCTAGGAGACAGCATCATCATACTGTAGTTCTTTCCTATTCTTGTTAGCTGTTTGTGCTTCTGGTTGTGAGCTTACGGCTAAATTACCAGATTTTTGTACAGTTTGTAAAAATCTGTCATATATTTTTAATAGAGATGGGCGAAATTTCCGCGAAAATTCAAATTTGCCAGAAATGTGGAAGATTCAGGGGTTTTTTTGGGGTGGGGGGGGGGGTTCTATCACTAAATATCCACAGACTCAGTCATTAAGAAATCCAAATTAATTTGCGGGTTCTGAACCCTGAAATATGGTGAGATAGAGAGAGAGAAGCTGTTTTTTCGAATCCAATAGCAGATTAGGATATGCATTTGCTTGAATTTTTTAGTGCCCAATCGACCTTCGGGTCGGATTTTGACAAGTTATCCCATTTCTAATTTTCAGCTCAAGTACAGGTACTTATCTCTGGAGTACTGGAGTGCCCTGGACTTCTAAGCATTTTTTCTTCATGCTGGACTAAAGAGGAGATAAGGAGTATTGGAGCTTATTGCCATATTAACTGGCATTCAATTGAATGTAATTTATCCTGGGGTTGAGCTGTGATACCCGTGAAGTTTGAGTCCTGGTCCTTCTTTAGCATACTGTGATATTGTTTCCTTGTGCTGGAGAAGATTTGGCTCCATTTACTTAAATAGAGAATATCTTCTTTTTTCAAGCACTGGCAAGCTGCATCACAGCATATTGAACAGGGGACTGTGACGGGCTGGCCTGTAGGGGAGGTCAGAGAAACATATATACGTAGATCTTGTGTTTAAACAAGCCCTCGGCAGGGGTTTATTTACAACACAAACCAACAAAGGTACCGTCCCTTTAAGTCAAAACAAAGCATAAAAACAAAGCCTACTCCACCTTGGGAGACTTCCTAGACTGTCAAGTCCCTAGCTACCTGACCGACTGGATAGGCCAGTTACCAGTCTGAAACACAAAACAGTATCAGGGCGCAATATATATCAAAGTCTTATCTTAGTATGCTGGTCCGGCATACTCCAGTTTGTTCAGGCAAACGTCGGTTTCTGCAGGCTTGTCTGTAGTGCGGGGTTGTTGCTTCCCTGCTGTTCCCAGGTAGATTCCTCCTGGAACAGGAACACTGGGTCCCTGCAGACTTGGTGCTGGCATTTGAGGCCCAGCTGGTCACAGACAATCCTTCTGTGACCCTCCACGCTTGCTGCACCAGGAACAGGGAACCTGACAAGCAGTCACTTCCTGCCTATTATTATACCCTGGTCAATCAGGAGTTAATTTCACACACCTCAGGCAGCAAACCTGACACCAGTGGGTGGTTTCCTTATACCTGCAGAGGGAAAGAGTTAACTCCTTCACTTCCTTACAGGGACTCAGAAGCTTATTCATTAAATACTCATAGCCCTTAGTAAACATGAATTGACCATTCACTAGAACAGCGGTGCGCAAACTGGGGGGCACAGGATTATTTAGGGGGGCGCAGGCGGCGTGCCAGCCGACGCTGTGCACGGGTGGTTGAACTAGCTCTGTGTTGCTTCTCTGCTCTCTGTTTGTTGCGGGGCCTTGCTAGGGAGGGGCCTTGCTGGGGGGAGCGGGGCCTTGCTGGGGGGAGCGGGGCCTTGCTGGGGGGAGCGGGGCCTTGCTGGGGGGAGCGGGGCCATGCTGGGGGGGGTGGGGCCTTGCTGGGGGGGGGGGCCTTGCTGGGGGGAGCGGGGCCTTGCTGGGGGGAGCGGGGCCTTGCTGGGGGGAGCGGGGCCATGCTGGGGGGGGTGGGACCTTGCTGGGGGGAGCGGGGCCTTGCTTGGGGGAGCGTGGCCTTGCTGGGGGGAGCGGGGCCTTGCTGGGGGGAGCGGGGCCTTGCTGGGGGGAGCGGGGCCTTGCTGGGGGGAGCGGGGCCTTGCTGGGGGGAGCGGGGCCTTGCTGGGGGGAGCGGGGCCATGCTGGGGGGGGTGGGACCTTGCTGGGGGGGGGGGCCTTGCTGGGGGGAGCGGGGCCTTGCTGGGGGGAGCGGGGCCTTGCTGGGGGGAGCGGGGCCATGCTGGGGGGGGTGGGACCTTGCTGGGGGGAGCGGGGCCTTGCTTGGGGGAGCGTGGCCTTGCTGGGGGGAGCGGGGCCTTGCTGGGGGAGGGCGGGGCCTTGCTGCTTCTCTGCTCCTGCGGGGCCTTCCCTGCACACATACAGCCCCCCTCCTCCTGTCTGTTTCCCCCACACAGGACCGGAGCATGCGGAGTACTACCCCCCCAGGTAAAGGTGTGTGTGAGTGTCAGTAGCAGTGTGTGTGAGTGTCTGCGAGTGTCTGCAGCAGTGTGTGAGAGTGTCTGCAGCAGTGTGTGAGTGTCTGCAGCAGTGTGTGGGAGTGTCTGCAGCAGTGTGTGAGTGTCTGCAGCAGTGTGTGAGTGGAGTGTCTGCAGCAGTGTGTGAGAGTGTGTCTACAGGAGTGTGTGTGAGAGTGTCTGCAGCAGTGTGAGAGTGTCTGCAGCAGTGTGAGAGTGTGAGTGTCTGCAGCAGTGTGTGAGTGTCTGCAGCAGTGTGTGAGTGTCTGCAGCAGTGTGAGTGTCTGCAGCAGTGTGAGGGTGTCTGCAGAGTGCGTGAGTGTCTGCAGCAGTGTCTGCAGAGTATCTGCGCGCGCAGTGATTGAGTATCCGTGCTGTGCCTGTGTGAGTTGTGATTAAATGCAGCGGTGCGTGAGAGTGTGAGGGTGACTGCAGAGTGCGTGAGTGTATGCAGCAGTGTCTGCAGAGTGCGTGAGTGTCTGTCTGCAGAGTGCGTGAGTGTCTGCAGCAGTGTCTGCGCGCGCAGTGATTGAGTATCCGTGCTGTGCCTATGTGAGTTGTGATTGAATGCAGCGGTGCGCAAACTGGGATGGTTGGTGATGTCACCGCTCTCAGCGGCAGCGTGGACGCAGCCTAATTTTGCAAGCGCGAGCTGTTGAAATATGTAAGTATTTAGACATATTTATATTTACATTGTATACCGTTTAATAAAGGTGTCTTTTTATTTTTCATGTGATTTTGATTACATCAGGCAGGGGGGGCCCGAGAAATTTCATGGATGAAAAGGGGGGCTCGGCATAAAAAGTTTGCTCACCCCTGGTGTAGAATAGCCATTAATTATCACCACTGGCTATTACAGCTTTCTGAGGTTTGTATCCTAAGGGTGGTAGAGATTAAAACTTTTCAGAAGAGGGGTAGCACACATGAATAGATTAGTTCAGCAAATACATATTGATCATAATAAAGCATCTCAATGCAGCAATATATGCTGCACAATTCATAATAGATTATTACATGTCCGATACCTGGTGAAACTGCTGATTCTCTTGTTTTCTGGATCTTTTTGCCACCTTCCATTCTGGAAATACTGAACCCCAAATTACAGGGTTCTGATGTGCTCTACCTTCATCAGGATCTACAGACAATAGTAGCCGGGAGACATCTGATGCCTAAACGATGGCAACAAAAATGACAAGGGTAAAACTGTGTCATCTGGGGACACTAATATATTGAGGCTTCTTTATATATGTAAATAAAACCCAAGGACCTAATGATAAAACAAAAGGACAGAGACCCGTACCCATATATAAAGGGAGAACAAAAGGTTCAAATGGATTCGTTCTTCAATACAGCTGTTTGTGCCACATGATGGGCCATCAGAAACGTAGCTAAATGCCCGCGTGTGTCCCTAAAATGACAAAGAATGAAACAAACATTTCCCTGAAGTCTACAATGTAACTGGAAATAAATTGGTGCTTGTGGCCACTTTGCGTGAATAATATAGACAGCTGGCGCATGGAGGGGTCCCATCTAAGGAGACCCAAAGTAACAAAAATAAACTGGAGTATTGTAGAAATGAAGTACAGACGGACTGCAACTCAGCACTGCAGACGTATCGTCTATAGAATGTCCTCTTTAAGTCCTGAGTTAAAACCATATGAAGATCCTCTCGGGTGAGGAGAAAACGCCGCACAGCCGAAATGAAGCAGTGAAGGCTGATGTGTAGTAATAAAAGAAGCTTTATTTGCACAAGGTGCAAGCGGATCCTCTGACGCGTTTCAGCCTGTCAGGCCTTTGTCAAAGGCACTCTTTGACAAAGGCCTGACAGGCTGAAACGCGTCAGAGGATCCGCTTGCACCTTGTGCAAATAAAGCTTCTTTTATTACTACACATCAGCCTTCACTGCTTCATTTCGGCTGTGCGGCGTTTTCTCCCCACCCGAGAGGATCTTCATAGCGTTGCTCATCACCGCTTGCACGCCGAGTCGCTGCTGGTATGCTGGTTCTCCCGTGACTTCACCCGGAAGTCTCGTTGCTGCCGCCGGTCAGGTGACCACCCACCGCTAGCAAGCGGGTGCAGGGTTGGCGGTGAAGACAACATTTCGTGAGGCCGAGGCACCGCATCTTCACTTCAGGAGGGATCGATCAGCAGGAGAAAAGAGAAAGGGGTCATGGACAGACTGAGAGACAAAGGGGGTGATGGGGAGAGGGAAAGAGAGAAAGGGGAGATGGGAGAGAGAAAGGGGTGATTGGGATTGGGGGGGAGAGAGAGGGGTGGAGAGATTCCAGTGACGTTTATATAATTTGAATAAGTAAAGCTCAAGAAAAAAGTGTACGCGTGGGTTATAGGGACTATTTATTTCATGTTTTCCTTCCCCTCCTCTGATGATGCGGTCCGAGTCTTGCTGTTGGATTTAAGAATGGGGCCCCCTAGCTATTTTGCGTTTGCCGACCCTGCTAAAGAAATACCTGCAAAACAGGCTGAAAAATGCACAAAACCGGCTGAAACTAACGCCAGGAGCAGAGTAAATAAGCACAGTCTGCCAGGCGCTATCAAAACTGGAGTGTAAACGGACATTAACCCTATATGAAAGGTAAGTTAGTCAGGCAGGCAAGAAGGCTGTATAAATGCCCCCTAAATAAATGGCAAACCTGCCGGTTAAACCAGAAAAAAAAATGGAAATTGAAATAGAAGCCAATCTGTCCCGAGGAATGACCTTTGAAGTGGGATGACCAGTTGCTGGATAAATATGGCAAGTCTCCAAGTACTGACCTCGCGTTTCTTTCTGGATCTTGGCATCGAAACATTGATGCAATAAAAATACAAGTACGGACGAAGCTGAGCTTCTTTATGTTGATATTGTGAGTTGCCAACTCACACAAGCTGAGGTGCCCAGGTTAAGGGTGAATCCCGACGTTGTCAGTGTCTGTCATTGAGTGTGTTCCCTACTTCTCCAAATCCCAGCTAAAATCCAGACTTTCTTTACCACTAATAAATTAAATTACACCACGTGTGCGCACATTCACATCTCAGACAGGTCTGTAACCCTGCTCTTCCCCATTATCTCTTAGCATACAGTGCTTCCAGTGCAGCCAGGGATTCTGGGTAATAACATGCAATTGAGCACACAGCGTCACCTTTTGCCTCAAAGCCATTTATAACATGGAGCCCTATAAGCTTATGCCTGCCGTATTACACAGCTTTTCAGCACAGCCAGGGTTAAAGAAGGGTATAGTCAGTAACCCTACTCAGAGACAGCTATTTCTACCATTTGGGTCTCATCAGTGAGGAGGGTTATACTACTGTGGCCAGGTCTCCCCACTGGGCATCCCCATGTTCCCCCTTACCTCCGATAGCGCTGCGGAGGGGCAGGGTCATTCGGCAAGTGCCGATAGGAGCAGGGAGGTTGCGGCAGGTGACCCAGTCGCCGGAGGCTCTCGGCAGCTCCCGTAGCAGAGCACCGCCATGTTAGATATGCGCGCGCATGCGGAGACGGGTTGCGCATGCGCAGAGAACCCTCCTAGCGGCGGCCATTAGAGATACAGGGCTCCGCTGGGACTACAAGCCCCATAATGCACAGGGGCAGCTAGTCAGGTTCTGCTACACTACCAATAGGGCTGCCAGGATTACCTGCACCAGAGATGGATACATTTTGCGCGCTGAGGAGCACGCCAGCCGGAGCTGGGACAAGGAAAGGGTAGGGTGTGTGTGCAGGGTGTCTGTTGTCTCTGCACTAGGCCAGAGACCCCCATAGGCCCCAGCTTGGCCTCGACTCCCCTAAGCTTGTGGTTGCTGCAGGGACACTGCCCCTGTAGTGCCAAGTGTGAGGGACACAGCCAGGACGCAGCGGCGAACTGGGCAGTCCGGTGGTCTGGGACCAGATCACCCCACAGATAAGAGACTCTCTTCATGGTGGGACCCTCCAACTGGACACCACCCCACGTGGAGGCGGGCGGCTGATGATTACGGTGTGGGACCGGACGGCCCCTTTATTTTCAGTCGGTGCTACCGGGTGCTGGAGTACCCGGCAGGTATCACCTACACCTACAAGTGCACCAACGTTGGCACGGGTTGGGGGCAGCGCTGTTGCACACATTGGGTGGGTTGATTCTTGTGGACACCAAGGTGGTTGGGTGCCCAGGGGCACCTCAGTACTTTGAGGGGATATCCAATCCGAGTGTGGACCTTGGGTTGGAGGACACGGTGGGGTTACGGCCGTGCGTGGCCTATTTGGTGTGGCTGTTACAATATATTGCTCTTCCTTTTTCATATGCATGCAGTAAACTGTTATCTTTATCAGTGTGTGTATTATTGCATTGGGTCCTGTGACGGGGTTATCCAACATAGTAGGATCCTGCACAGGTGGAGGCGCTGTCACCAGACGGATCAGGTACACCCGAGGCTCCCAGCAGCGGAGGTTCATGCCTCCTGTGAGCCACAGGTAACGCAGCGCACACACACACACACACACACAGTAGCCGCCATATCTCCCATAGGGTGGGGGAAACTGTTCTGCACTTCCTTTATAATTTAAAGCTGCAATAGGTTTCAACCACAGCTTAAATAAGTTACGGTGGATAAAAAAGTGACAAAAACCCTCCACCGCACAGTATACACCAAATAAAAATACCACTTGTGAGCACAACCACGTCTCGCACAGCTCTGCAACCCTGCTTTTCCCTATTAAAATGGATTTGAAGGAAAAGCGGACGCTGTGCGCTCATTTGCATGTCATTTCCCAGAATCCCTGGCTGCAGTGGAAGCATTGTATGCTAAGATATAACGAGGAAGGGCAGGGTTGCAGACCCGACTGAGACATGTGATTGTGCTTACACGTGGTATTTTTATTTACTATACACGGTGCCGTGAAGGGTTTTTACCACTTATAAAATCTTTTACCAAAAAAAAAAAAGTTTCTTCCAACCAGGGCTAAATGTTTACTGTATTTTAACCCAGGGATCCAATAATAATAATACAACACAAGAAAACAATAATTCTGTGATCCAATAATTTTGTATAGCCAAATCTACTTATTTCAATTAAAAACAATCCTTTCAAATATGGCTCAAAGTTTCTGGGTTACGTAGCCGAGTCCCCCTACCGTGCCTCCGGTGCTGTTCAGTGGTTCCCTGTAGCTCCACGCGATCGGGAGGTGGGGGCGGCCATTTTGCGAGTGGCGCATGCGCAGTGCGGCGAGGCACGCATGTGCAGTAGGCGGCGGCCATCTTAGGATAGCTCCACACATGCAGCTGTGGGACTACATGTCCCAGAATCCTCCGAGGGCAGGGAAACACCACATGGGGCTGTCCCAGCCAATAGGGCTCTGAAGAGAGGAGGAACAGGATATCCTCCGCGCACGGAAAGCCGGCGAGTCTGTCTTCCAGGAGCGGCAGAGAGGACGGATGCGTCCAGGGTGCCAATAGCCCCTGGACTAGGCCAGAACTTCGCCGCTAGGCCCCAGACAGGCCCTGGGACACTAGCGAAGTAGTATTGTAGGGAAGGCCCCAGATAGGGACTCCTCCCCTTACCAGTACTGTTGCACCGGTGACGCGGTGACCTGCGGCCTGGGAACAGGTTACAGGCTCCATAGACATTTTGTGAGACCCTCCGGCTGGAGCTCACATGGCAAGGAGGATCCGGACCCCTTAGGAGAAAGGTGATTTGTGTTGGCGGCCCCGCTGTGTGGGACCCGCTCCAACTCACTACGCCAAGCAGCACCTGAGTACTAGAGTACCCAGGCAGGTACCCAACGTGCACCTACATCCACAGGGGGTAGCGCTACCTCACACTTGGGTGGGAATTGCTGGGACAGGACCAGGGGTATAGGTGCCACGGCACCCTCAGTACTTTGGGGGAACCACCACGGGTTAGATCATTGGGTGTATAGTGTGGGTACAGTTATTGCCGTTATTGTATGTGTGTGTAACGGTGTCCCCCCCCCCAATCTCACATTGGCCCCTTACGTGAGGAAACTACCCCATGTTACATGTACTGTAGTGTGGTGCACCTGCTGGCTTACAGAACTCCTGAGTCTTCCGCGGTGATATGAGGAAATACATCAGGACTGGCTCATGAGGTAATACTGAGAACTACTCACTTCTGGTACAGCGCCTCCATCTCTTCCAGGTCCCCACGACAGCAGGGAGGAGTCCCTGAAAGAGAACCTCTGGGTGCAGCTTCTCCCTGAATGACTCCAGTCTCAGGCAAGAAGGTTCTTTCATGTTGGACATTCTTTATTAACATCTTTAGTGGCAGACTGCCCATCATTGCGGCCAGTCTCTACCTGCTCATCATAAAGGTTGCCCACCTCAAGGAAGTCCCTGGATACCACTCCTAGTCAGGGCCCTAGAAGCTGTCCTTGCTCTTCCCTTACTCTCTAATAGAGTAAGGGGAATAGTCTGCCCACCTCTCCCCTAAGGGAGGGCCACAATCCTTGCCAGAGCCCTGGCAGTGTGTTGGGTCAGACAGTCTCATTCAGGTGGGATGAGACACTCACACTCCTAAATTCAGGAAGTATAGCTCCAGTAGTCACCACCCCTGTGTCACTGTAATTGGACACAGAGCATGATGTCGCTTCCTTCACTACACAATACTCATCACAGGGGATGAGGGCAAACCTCATGATTACTCCTGGCAAACCTGCCCTCTTAACAGGGATTATTGCACAGGAGGAGAGAGGCTTGTAACCCCAAAATTACACAGGGCTACATGTGTATACAATAAACCTTAGTTATATACATTGTGTGGTGTATTACTCATTACTGTGTATCGGTTCCTGTGAGGGGTTATCCCGCCAACGCAGGGTTCCCTCATAGGTGGAGGCGCTGCACTTCAAGGAGAAAGAGCTCACCCCAGGCTCCCAGAGGCGGAGGCTTAGGCCTCCTGTGAGCAGACAGGTACAGCAGCTCGCGTAGTTACCCGTGTAGTTCCCTTAGGCAATTATTATTTATTTAAATACAGTTATTTTTTATTTTAAATTAAAATAGCAATAGTATTTGAGGTCTGCAAATAAAAATGAATTGGTTCTCAATGACACCTAATTCCATCGCACCTGGAGCGATGCTGCGGCCATCTTTTATCTGCTTGCTCTGAACTCTTAGAAATAGTCCTCCAATAGTTTGATTTACCTTTCATTGGTTATGTAGGATGACAATCTGCCGGATGTACATTGTTAGGATTTAAATGGATTGTTCCATTTTACATTCGTTAATAGTGTTAACACACTTGCCACGGTAATGTGACAAAAGGAAACACAGGAGCTTGTTTGTGATGTATCGAAGTGTGTAAAGGTGCTGTGACCTCACTGTCATGTGCACCAGCGCGCAATGTGGCGACTGTCAGTAGGAGGAGCTAGCGGGGAGTTTTATCAGACATATGTGATGTAGAAATGTTAAATGTATCAAATTATACATAATTGCGTGTCATATTTTTCACTTTCACTAGCATCGCAATTTTCCTCCAGGCATAAACCTCGCTGACAATGCATGAAACCTGGCAGAGAATGCATCAGTACCAGCGCTTCCGCTCATCACACTCTCTCTATGTGACCTAATAACATCTTTTGGGTTTAATTATCACCTCTATGCCGACGACACACAAATATACTTTTCAACACCCGACCTTACACCTGCTGTACAGACCAAAGTTTCTGAATGTCTCTCTGCTATATCATCCTGGATGGCCCTCTGACGCCTTAAACTCAACATGGCTAAAACAGAGCTCCTCATACTTCCTCCCAAACCTGGCCCTACTACCTCCTTCCACATTACTGTTGGAACTACGATCATTCACCCAGTAGCCCAAGCACGCTGCCTAGGGGTCACACTCGACTCCTCTCTCACATTTGCCCCTCACATTCAAAACATCTAAAACCTGTCGCTTTTTCCTCCGCATTATAACAAAGATACGCTAAAACTCTGACTCAGGCCCTCATTCTCTCCCGTCTTGATTACTGTAACCTCCTGCTGTCCGGCCTTCCTGCCTCTCACCTGTCTCCCCTGCAATCTATCCTAAATGCTGCTGCCAGAATCACTCTACTCTTTCCTAGATCTGTCTCAGCATCTCCCCTCCTGAAATCCCTCTCCTGGCTTCCGATCAAATCCTGCATCTCACACTCCATTCTTCTCCTCACTTTTAAAGCTTTACACTCTTCTGCCCCTCCTTACATCTCAGCCCTAATTTCTCGTTATGCACCATCCAGACTCTTGCGTTCTTCTCAAGGATGTCTTCTTTCTACCCCCTTTGTATCTAAAGCCCTCTCCCGCCTTAAACCTTTTTCACTGACTGCCCCACACCTCTGGAATGCCCTTCCCCTCAGTACCCGACTAGCACCCTCTCTATCCACCTTTAAGACCCACCTTAAGACACACTTGCTTAAAGAAGCATATGAATAGCACTGTGGATATTCTGGACACATGATACATAAAGCTTGGCCCCCTGCAGACGCACTTACCAGAACTCCCTCCTACTGTCTCTGTACGTTCTACCTACCTACCAATTAGACTGTAAGCTCCTCTGGGCAGGGACTCCTCTTCCTTAATGTCTAAAGCACTTATTCCCATGATCTGTTATTTATATTATCTGTTATTTATTTGATTACCACGTGTATTACTACTGTGAAGCGCTATGTACATTAATGGCGCTATATAAATAAAGACATACAATACAATACTGTCTTTTCAAGCCGTTCGTACCATTTCCCGCTGACACTCTTTGTTTCGTTCCTTCCAGTGTATGAAGCAGGCAAGGCTGCGAAGGGCGGGTATCCTCCCGCGGTCCCGACTAATTGTCCTCCGTACTACATCTCCACCGTTCCCGTGGCTCCGGTCCCAGCTCCTATGTTGATGGAAAAACAACATGTTCCTCCCCTGGTCCAAAGTGACTCGTTAGGGGGGCAAAATGGTAATTTGCCTTAATGGATCGTTTCAGGGATGTTTAACATATGGAGTATACGTATGGGATTGTTATATATACAAAATAAAAAAAAGACTATCATTCTATTCATTGTAGCTTTAAGTAAATGATGTATTGATATTTAAGCTTTTGAGCACACAGAAGTCCTCAGATAGAATAAGGATGTAGAATGAATGATAATGTATATACCGTGGAATGTGGCAGGTAAATGTGTAGAGATACAATTAGTTGGTGCTTGAGATGAGTATTCAGAAGTCCTCAAGGGCCCATTTATATTACTCAATACCCTCATCCCGGTTACTAGACCCCTAACTATCCGGCCAAATTCAGTCCATTGAAATACTGTCTAACAGTGGCAGCGAGCACCATGCTTTTATTACAGCCATTAATGATGTTACAAAGATGAATGTAACTTAACTCCCTCTGAAAAATGTCTCACTAAGGCTTCACCATCAAATCTATTGGATAGGAAGTAATATTAATGTCTTCATATTTTTTTTAAGCTGTCTTAAAAGGTCACGATTTGTTTAAACGGACTAAATAAATGTTAATACTTTCAGACTGTGGAATCCCCCTAATTAAATAATTAACATCATTCATGTAAAAAAAATAATTTGTCTTTGTACATCATTTTCAGCGCTGCGTAAAGGGTACCGGATCCAAGCTGATAAAGAGAGAGATTCCATGAAGGTGCTGTACTACGTCGAGAAAGAACTGGCCCAGTTTGACCCGGCCCGGAGGATGCGAGAAAGATGTAAGAATTGTATGTGCTAACAGAACATTATCAGTAGGGGCTAATTTGTGCAGGAGAATGTAGTGTGTGTTTAGTCCGAGATTACTGGGGGTTTCAGACCATCACCACTGTGTGTGATTGAGTCATATTATCATAAATTGGGTAACACCCACGCCATGAGTCAGCTAACTGCTACTATGTTCCCTGCTTCGGATTGTCGTGGTGTTTTATTGAACGTAACTTCAATTACATCTATAACTACAGAGGATTAGCCCAGTTTTTTTGGCAGACCGAAAGAGAGTTATTAATTTTCTGCCGGGTGCGCTGCCGTAATGATCTTGTCTATTGATTTTGTGTGTGGAATATATTTAATTATGATACGGCAGAGCCCAAAACATCAAGTGATCTATTTGATCTTTTTTTTTTTTTTTTTTTTTTTTTTACAAGAAAAGCTATGACATGAGCCGACCTTTCTGGTTAAAACCTGGACATTTCCACTCTTGAATTGTACTTTTGAATGTGTGTCATTTTTGTTTAGTTTTTGTATTGTATTGTATTGTATGTCTTTATTTACATAGCGCCATTAATGTACATAGCGCTTCACAGTAGTAATACATGTGGTAATCGAATAAATAACAGATAATATAAATAACAGATCATGGGAATAAGTGCTTTAGACAAACATAACATTAAGGAAGAGGAGTCCCTGCCCCGAGGAGCTTACAATCTAATTGGTAGGTAGGGAGAACCTACAGAGACAATAGGAGGGAGTTCTGGTAAGTGCGTCTGCAGGGGGCCAAGCTTTATGTATCATGTGTTCAGAATGTTCACAGTGCTATTCATATGCTTCTTTAAGCAAGTGTGTCTTAAGGTGGGTCTTAAAGGTGGATAGAGAGTGTGCTAATCGGGTACTGAGGGGAAGGGCATTCCAGAGGTGTGGGGCAGTCAGTGAAAAAGGTTTAAGGCAGGAGAGGGCTTTAGATAAAAAGGGGGTAGAAAGAAGACATCCTTGAGCAGAACGCAAGAGTCGGGGTGGTGCATAGCGAGAAATTAGGGCTGAGATGTAAGGAGGGGCAGAAGAGTGTAAAGCTTTAAAAGTGAGGAGAAGAATGGAGTGTGAGATGCGGGATTTGATTGGAAGCCAGGAGAGGGATTTCAGGAGGGGAGATGCTGAGACAGATCTAGGAAAGAGTAGAGTGATTCTGGCAGCAGCATTTAAGATAGATTGTAGGGGAGACAGGTGAGAGGCAGGAAGGCCGGACAGCAGGAGGTTACAGTAATCAAGACGGGAGAGAATGAGGGCCTGAGTCAGAGTTTTAGCAGTCGAGCAACAGAGGAAAGGGCGTATCTTTGTTATATTGCAGAGGAAAAAGCGACAAGTTTTAGAAATGTTTTGAATGTGAGGGGCGAATGTGAGAGAGGAGTCGAGTGTGACCCCTAGGCAGCGTGCTTGGGCTACTGGGTGGATGATCGTAGTTCCAACAGTAATGTGGAAGGAGGTAGTAGGGCCAGGTTTGGGAGGAAGTATGAGGAGCTCTGTTTTAGCCATGTTGAGTTTAAGGCGACGGAGGGCCATCCAGGATGATATAGCAGAGAGACATTCAGAAACTTTGGTCTGTATAGCAGGTGTAAGGTCAGGTGTTGAAAAGTATATTTGTGTGTCGTCACAAGGAACGAGTGGAGGAACGCAGCATCTGCGTGCGGGAATTTAGCCAGGGTCTAGGGTTAGAAGGGCGAGTGCGGCAGAGAGAAAGTGGGGCATGTAGATCAAGAGAGGAGGACAAGACAGAGTTGTAGTTCCTAACCAGGTTGTCGGGGTCTGTAGCAGAGCTGAGAGAGGAGAGGGAGGAGCGTAAAGTGGACTCAAAGTCAGGTAAGTGAATAGAGCGCAGGTTTCTGCAGAACCGGGGGGTAGATGGAGGTGGAGAAGGGGAGAAGCGAGATAGAGAGAATGAGATGAGATGATGGTCAGAGAGAGGAAAAGGGGAAATGGAGAAATCGGAGAGAGAGAAGTTCTTAGTGAAAACCAGGTCTAAGTAGTGGCCATCCTTGTGGGTGCTGGCTGCAGTCCACTGTTGAAGGCCAAAAGAAGAGGTTAGAGAAAGAAAGCGGGAAGCCCAAGGGAGAGAGGGGTCATCAATGTGGCAATTGAAGTCCCCAAGGAGAAGAACAGGGGCGTCTGAGGAGAGGAAAAAAGAGAGCCAGGATTCAAAGTGAGAGAGAAAGGCAGAAGGGGGATGAGTAGAGGTAGGTGGGCGATAGATGACCGCCACATGAACAGGGAGAGGAGAGAAAATCTGGACAGTGTGAGCCTCAAAGGAGGGAAAAGAAAGAGAGGGAGGAATAGGAAGGGTTCGGTAACGACAGAGAGAGGAGAGCAGGAGCCCCACACCTCCACCCCTGCCATCAGGGCGCGGAGTGTGGGAGAAGGAAAGGCCACCGTAGGAGAGGGCAGCTTCCAGAGCAGAGTCAGACTGAGTGAGCCAGGTCTCAGTTATATTAAAGAGAAGCAGGAAGTGAGAGAGAAAGAAGTCATGCACAGAGAGGAACTTGTTAGAGAGGGAGCGAGCATTCCAAAGGGCACAGGAGAAAGGGAGAGAGGAGGGAGGGTGGCAGGGGATGGGTATGAGGTTGGAGGGGTTGACACCAGGAGTAGAAGTTGCAGTTGGCAGGCGAGGACGAGCGCATGTAGGAATAAGACAGGGACCAGGATTGGGAGAGATATCCCCAGAAGCAAGGAGGAGAAGCATGGATAGAAAGAGGCTGTGTGAGGATGATTTGTAGGGGTGTGTTTTCGTGCAGGGGATATAGCTGTGTGGTGTCAGAGGACGCAGGTAAGAAAGGAGTTCATGTGAACAGAGAAGTGGTGAAGGAAGGAGAGATGGAGATATATGAATAGAGTTAGAGACATACTGAGGCTGGTAAAAAGAAGTGCATAATTTGAGAAGAAGTGAAGTCACAGCAAATATAAATGGTAAAGGCAGCATCACAACAGTAATGATGCAGTCTGGTATAGATGATATCCTCCTTTCCAGGGTCGTTCAAATGCAGGAATCAGGGCCAGATGGGGTGTCCACTTCTTCCTCACTTCTTTTGAACTTCCTTTTAAACTTCAGTTGTTCAATAGTCATGCCACTTATAATGGGCCACTTCCTTTTAAACTTCAGTTGTTCAGTAGTCATGCCACTTATAATGGGCCACTTCCTTTTAAACTTCAGTTGTTCAGTAGTCATGCCACTTATAATGGGCCACTTGGATATGGGCTGCAGGCAGACTAGCTGTTCTGACTGGGGTTATATAGGCCTAAAAAGTCACCTGACAATGTTGTTCTGTCTGTTTCATTAGCACATCTGAGGCACATTCAAAGAAATGGTTTTCTACACAGGGTGTTCCCTGCCTGGGTGGCAACACTTAATTTGATTAGAGGTAGACAGAAAACAGCATTCAAATATGGATTTTACTAGCATTGGATCACTTGCATATACTATATAATACACACAGTTTTCCTAAGATTATTGTGGGACTGTTTTTCTTTTCCCTTTGCGCTATTGTTCCCTTTCTCAGATGCACCGTCTCTCTCTCTCTCTCTCTCTCTCTCTCTCTCTCTCTCTCTCTGTGTCTTGTCTCAGATAGCCACACCATCTCGGAGCTCAGTTCCCTGCACGAGGACAGTGTACATTTCAACCGCTCCTACCGCCAGGTCCGCCGGCAGCCGCTCCCGTCCAGCTGCAACGTTGACGGCGATGCAGAGTACTGGTCCGGTGTTGTTGGGGCGACGGCGCGGCCCTCGGCTTGTTCCAAATTCAGGGAAGAGAGAGAGAGCTTCAGAAGCAGGTAAGTGTTGCGTGTGCCGCATGGAGAGGGACGTGCGGTAAATATGCAAGACAAGCCTTTGCAAATAATAAATATATTTTTAATACGAAGATTGAGAAGAGCTACAGCTCTGCGACAACCAGTATCGTTTTATGGTCCGTTTTCTAGAAATCATCTGAACACATTCATAGTCTAATGTAGGGGAGCACCATCTTTTGCCCCCCCTGTCGGCTGTTCCCCTCTCTCAGCGCTCCCAGTCCCCCTCTTACCTCGGCTCCAGCACCGGCGTCATGACGTCACGTTGCCATGGCAACGCAACGTCACATGACCCCGCGGCATCATTTGACGCTGCGTTGCCATGGCGACGCATCTCCAGAAACCGCCAGAGCCAAGGTAAGTGCAGGTTACAGAGGCCTTCGCCGCTTCCCCGGCACTTCATTAAAATGCCTTCGGGAAGCGCGTGGGGTTTACTCGCACCCCTCCCCCCCCCCAGTTTGCGCACCGCTGGCCTAATGCACAAAGTTCAACTTTATCTCCAATGCACTCTATCCATACCAGAATTTGACCTTAAAACATGATCTTGCTGAATTCTCTTGGTTTTCAAATGTAATAACGCTGCTCTAGCGACATATACTTGGTAGTTGTAACTTGAATTGTTTAAGTATAAGGGCATAAGAATAGCTAGGCATAGCTAAGACCGTGTGGTATAGAATGTGGTGTACCATATGTGGTTTGGTTTCTATTCACAGTCTCCAGAGACCAACATCAGAGGTCTTAGAAAGAAAGGCTTTTCCAATGGCAGTCCAGGCCGTGTCAACGGATGAGTTGGCAGCTTTTGCAGACTCTTATAAACAAAGATCTCGCCGGGCCGACAGTCGGGGCCCTGGGTCCGGATCGCGGTTTGAGAGGTCCGAGGTGAGAGGAAGATCTGTGTATCAGGACAGCTCACCTGATGAATACTATGGGAAACGAAACCATGGAAGAGAACTATTTTCAGACACTGAAAGAGGCTGGTCGTTCAGCCCTTCTAGGATACGAGCTCCAGAGGACAAGCATCTGCCAAAACGGATAACCAGAATGGGGCAGAGCTATGATGATGCTTATCTTAGTAGTGTCCTTGAGAGGAAATCAAGGTGTCTTGAGGAAACCAGTGCGACCCCGTCCAAACTGAGCTTGCGGCAAAATTCAAGTCGCAGCTACGGTCGGTCTCCAACGTTCAAGACTGGCGAAGGGAAGGACCAGAAAGTAGAGGAAGAAGACTCGCTTCCTCCCTACAGTGAAAGAGAGCTTGCCAGGGCTCTCCCGTTCCGTTCAAGAGAGCACTCCTATCTCAGCGCCTCAGACAAGAGGAAGAAAAAGGAGCAGCCCAGTAAAACAGTGAGAAAAGCCTTCTTTTTTTACATGAATGGGTCACAGGCCAAGTGGGGTTGGAGGGCATTGTCCAAGATTTAAAGAGTGTGAGTATGTGTGTGTGAGGACATTACTATATGATATATTGTGCCATTTTTTAGATGTTTGTGGATCATTAACATGATACAAATTGCAAAATGCATGCTGTAAAAAGACAGCTCCTGTAACCCTTAAATATTGTCTGAGCACATTTCAAAAAGGGGGACGTGTGTTCTTGTCCATTTTCTGGGTATGTCAATAAAAAACCAACATGGGCTGTTCGGACAATTCCACGCTTTTGACATTGGGTGTGTAACTATGTTTTATATACTGTACATTAAGACTCCAGCTGTAATTTGTCGTGTGCAGGCATGGTTGAAATTCGGACATTTTGTTTGAGTCAAATTTCTTTGTAAACAAATAAACAAATACAATATGGGATTTTGGGTGGTTCCACTCTTTTAGGTTATTTTGTTGTTATTTTGTTGTCGTTCTGGAACTCAGAGTGAATTGCCGTAGCAGTCAATACAGAAAGTTACTCTGCATTGGCGCAGCTGTCCCCAAAATGTAACCCCACCTGAAGGCCTTGACTTTAAATTTGAATCACCAGATCATCAAATACGACAATATAACATAAATTAGCATCTGGTAACACAGGTAATAAAAAGACGGGTTGTGTTGCTGCTGCTTATTATTACTAAATGATTAAATGTGGAAGTGTGGCAACTATATTTTTAATGTCAACATTACACTAATTTAAGCACATTTTCGAAGTGTATTAAATGTAAAAAACAACATTCTGATTGATGGTCTACGTACAGTATTGGTGACTCACTAGTTAATTGTTTCCTCTTTTTTTTCTAGTTATCTGGTTTTACAAAATACATTAGGGACAATATTCAATATTTCTGTACCACACCAACACAATTACCAAAGTAAAATAGTAAAGCTCCATCCATTAGCTACAAGAAACTGCCATTCATATCCCACCATCATTCTCATATCATGCCATGAGTCACACATCTCCTACGTACATCTGTCTATTCAATCTCAAATCAGCCCTTGTAAGAGAAGGCATTCAATGCTACATGTTTGTCCATGTTATCTGTTTGTTACCATGTTTTATTCTGCAAGGTAATCCATAGTCTAACTCTGAATATTAGGATGCCCTGTACAAAGCATGAATGCATTCATGTAATACATGTTGCAAAACATCTCACTTAGGACTGGACTGGCAGCCGAGAACTTAAGTTCATTTGTCTTACCCCAAGACAGGGAGAGGTTTGATCATTTGTTTTCCATTTTGTCATGTTCATATCTTATTGTTTATTATTTTTCGCAGGGTGATTTTCCAAACAGGATGTCCCTCGTTGTCTGACATCGTTAAAGACTTAAAGGAAGATTCTGATTGGAGGAGGCACTGAGGCAGTCCCGGTTTACGAAAGACAGAGCCATGAGCCACTGTGCTCCAAGGATCCCCTTCTTGACGTGGAAGATCTTTAAATAGCCTGTTTCTCCACAGGACAGGAGACCATGTGCAGGGGCCTTAATTTGGAAGCAATGGTCTCCTGCAGGGTATCCTACCCAATCACTTATGGACCTTAAACATAAGTCTGGAGGTGATAGTGGGGCAGTTGAAAGTACCCACTATTTTAGATTGTATAAGGACTAGCCTTAGTATCTTACTCCTAAATCCTTTGGTAGGGGGAGGGAGGGGGGTATTTGCCTCCATTCTCCAACATTCCTTATGTCTCACACTCAAACAGTGTTCTCGTTGTACCATCAAACCTCTGTGTGCCTCTCGTTCACACTGTCCCGAATGAGGACAAGTGATGTTTTTGTATATCTCTTTTTCAGCACCTCTGTTTACATTGAAAAGGTGCTAACCATGTACCTCTCATTTCTTTCTGATTGTACATCCTTTTTAGTTTTGCATTTTTCAACCTCTTCGACTCCCTTCCTTTCTGTTTCTGTCACGTGCCCATCATATCCTTTAAAGACACCAGTGGTTTTTTTCCTTTGATATTTATCAATGTAAAGCTAATTAAATAGGCTTTTACATGCATACCCTTTCTGTTTTAGAACTGTGATCGTCTCAGCCGTAAGACAGAGAACTGAGACCAAACTCACAGAAAAAGGTGTACAATTAATTGTAAATTGAATGCAATGCATTGCTATGCTGGTTCTTTTTTGTGTTATGCTTTGGATCTTCGTTAAAATGCATTTTAGTGCTTTCATAGGCGAGTTTTCTTTCTAGAGCAATCTGTACGTATATGATAATAGGAGTTACAGCTTCAGGATTTATCTTCTTTTCCTATTCTATCAGTGAGGTTTAAATCTACTGCAGACCTGCAACTGTTTTTTCCATTGGAAAAAAAAAGGGTTTGATGTAAAAATTAAACTCATGGGTCAATATTTTAAATGTAAAGAATAGGTATTGGTGTTTTCCATCTCTTAAACATTCATCCCATACTAAACCTTTAAATCCACACAGCTTACCACTGCTGCCCTTGTATGCAGCATCACGATTCACTCATTCATGTCATGCATTGCTCAATTTATGGGTAATTGAGACTAACATACTTACCATGTCATATTAGGGTGTCTACCTAATAAGCCATCATCTCACCCATATCCAAGGCAGATTCTCATGAAGTTACAATGCGGCCAGATAAGACTTTTGTCAGTGCTATTTTATGTGGCTACACGTACAGATACCTGGAAGGGAATCCGCTTGGATTACTGAGCCTTCTACACATTGTACACTTGGGGGACACCAGAAACATTTAACAAATAATCAGCACAGTGTAAGGTAGTTGTTCATACAAATATTAGCTGCAATACTGTGTATAGGGACAATAATCCAAATGGAATAGTTAATTGCCTTTATTAATAAACGACCTGCAGTGTTTGAAGTTTTTGGTAGGTTACATTGCACACTTTGCTGTTCTTGTTTATTTTTACATAAGACACCAGTATGAGACAAATCCATTAGCTATTTAACGAAAGTGGCAAATACACACCTGAATATACTGTCACTCGCCACCACGTGGGATCTGGTCTTGTGCACAGGGGTACACCTGACGAGAAATGGGTTTCCATGCCATCCGGTGACTTTTATCTGAGCTTCTGTTAAATACTGGAATTAGTACGACTTGATGCCTGGACACCAGAGTTCAATGCTCAGATTAAACTGGCTGTGATCCCAGCTACTGGTTCCAAAGATGGACAACAAGGCTGCATTACATTCAGCTTAGTATTTTATTCGCACGTAGTGCTGACATTGTACGCCGCATTTCAGAATATACAATACAAACACACAATGGTAAAGCACAGGTAAGTGCTCCTAAATGATAACAGTGTGTGAGGTTAGTCCCTGCCTGAGCTTACATGCAGTCTAAGAAGTGTATTTTTCAATTTCTAGAAGGGCTAGTATTCTTTAAAAAAAATATAAAATATATATATATATATATCCATTTCCTAAAAAAAAATATTTTTTTTAATGAATCTGCTGTTTGCAGTGTACTCTGGGAAAGTACCGTGAACAGTGTATAAAGCTGCCTTTTAAATGATGAGTTCATTTGTCATTACGGTTCTTGTTGTATAAAAAGACGGGTTATTCTTGCTGTTGTTGTTATTATGATGATAGTACGGTTGTATTTTTATTCTTTACCGGACGCTTCGACCATTTGATGTCATAAATTGTATTGCAGAATATTTCCGCTGCCTTGTTTTATTTGCCTGTAAGTAAAACCCGGACACGGCCAAAGTCTTGCAGGGCTGCCGCCCGCCGGAGGAGGGCTGGGTGGCTACGGCACTCACATCTTTACAATAGCATAATAATTATTACAATAACATAATTATGCCCCTTTACAAAGCACTAGTAAGACCACACCTTGAATATGGAGTACAATTTTGGGCACCAATCCTAAGAAAAGACATTATGGAACTAGAGAGAGTGCAGAGAAGAGCCACCAAATTAATAAAGGGGATGGACAATCTAACTTATGAGGAGAGGTTAGCTAAATTAGATTTATTTACATTAGAAAAGACACGTCTAAGAGGGGATATTATAACTATATACAAATATATTCAGGGACAATACAAGGAGCTTTCAAAAGAACTATTCATCCCACGGGCAGTACAAAGGACTCGATGCCATCCCTTAAGGTTGGAGGAAAGGAAATTTCACCAGCAACAACGGAAAGGGTTCTTTACAGTAAGGGCAGTTAAAATGTGGAATTCATTACCCATGGAGACTGTGATGGCAGATACAATAGATTTGTTCAAAAAAAGGTTGGACATCTTTTTAGATGGGAAAGGTATACAGGGATATACCAAATAAGTATACATGGGAAGGATGTGGATCCAGGGATTAATCCGATTGCCAATTCTTGGAGTCAGGAAGGAATTAATTTTTCCCCTTAATGGGGTTTTTTTGTTTGCCTTCCTCTGGATCAATAAGTAAGTATAGATATAGGATAAAGTATTTGTTGTCTAAATTTAGCATAGGTTGAACTTGATGGACCTACGTCTTTTTTCAACCTTATCTACTATGTAACTATATGTAACTATGTAACTATATTGTCTGTCATCTGCAGAAATGAAATTGCAAACAGAGTTGAAGCATCAGGTCAAGCTGTCGTTTGATAAATAAAAAAATCATTTAATATGTGCATCAATACAATCTACACACTGACAAGTGATTAGCTAAACTGCAGATCGATCCGTTCTCCAGTGATCAATCGCTGAAGATTCGGCTGGGGGTTCACTAAATGCATCTTGGCTAATCTTCTGCTGCACTGACATCCAAAGTTCTGTGAGGAAGATCATGTGACCAGGCAGGCACTAGATTCAATTGGTTCACTGCTAGAGAGGGCAGGGCTCAAAAAGGTGATGCTGTTACAGAAGGGGAAGGGCATGTGACTTTGTATATGGTTGCTATAGGAACACAAATGGATGTTACATTAGAATACATTAAAAATGTCTTTAAAATTGATTTTTTTTTTCATTTTTTTAAATGCTACAAGTACTTTTTTATAGTACAGAACTGATTAATTAAAAAAAACACACATGTAGGATATTGCTTGAACTGCAGCTTTAAAGAAACAAGTAATTACCACACCAAAAACATTTGGAAGTAGTTCAGAACATAAATAAATTGGATGGATGTTTTTGTTTTTTTTAATTTGGTGATATATTTTGCCATGTGATCAAAACTTGGGATCTGAGCCAATGTTTGAGCCCTGTTTAGAATGTGACAGACATTGGCCTGAACCATCCACATATAACCAGGTGTGGACACTTCAATGTAGAACTCCCAATGCTTTTATCAATATTTTCTAAGCAGAGCAGGCAGTAAAGACGTAGATAAATCTGCCGTCCTCTTTGCCTTTCTCTTCCAGGGCTTCAATGAGAAGACAGTTATCTGCTCTTGTTTTGTGTATTCAGATGTAAATGAAAGCAGCCAAACATTTCCATACATACGATCATTTCCATACATTTTGCACAGCCCACTGATCACACCAGCCGATGCCGAGCGTCGGAACCCACTGACATCACCAGCCGATGCCGATCGTCGGAGACCACTGACATCACCAGCCGATGCCGAAAGTCGGAGACCACTGACATCACCAGCCGATGCCGAGCGTCGGAACCCACTGACATCACCAGCCGATGCCGATCGTCGGAGACCACTGACATCACCAGCCGATGCCGATCGTCGGAGACCACTGACATCACCAGCCGATGCCGAGCGTCGGAGCCCACTGACATCACCAGCCGATGCCGAGCGTCGGAGCCCACTGACATCACCAGCCGATGCCGAGCGTCGGAGCCGACTGACATCACCAGCCGATGCAGAGCGTCGGAGCCCACTGACATCACCAGCAGATGCCGAGCGTCAGAGCCCACTGACATCACCAGCCGATGCCGAGCGTCGGAGCCCACTGACATCACCAGCAGATGCCGAGCGTCAGAGCCCACTGACATCACCAGCCGATGCCGAGCGTCGGAGCCCACTGACATCACCAGCAGATGCCGAGCGTCAGAGCCCACTGACATCACCAGCCGATGCCGAGCGTCAGAGCCCACTGACATCACCAGCCGATGCCGAGCGTCGGAGCCCACTGACATCACCAGCCGATGCTGAGCGTCGGAGCCCACTGACATCACCAGCCGATGCCGAGCGTCGGAGCCCACTGACATCACCAGCAGATGCCGAGCGTCAGAGCCCACTGACATCACCAGCCGATGCTGAGTGTCAGAGCCCACTGACATCACCAGCCGATGCCGAGCGTCGGAGCCCACTGACATCACCAACCGATGCCGAGCGTCGGAGCCCACTGACATCACCAGCCGATGCCGAGCGTCGGAGCCCACTGACATCACCAGCCGATGCCGAGCGTCGGAGCCCACTGACATCACCAGCAGATGCCGAGCGTCAGAGCCCACTGACATCACCAGCCGATGCTGAGTGTCAGAGCCCACTGACATCACCAGCCGATGCCGAGCGTCGGAGCCCACTGACATCACCAACCGATGCTGAGTGTCGGAGCCCACTGACATCACCAGCCGATGCTGAGCGTCTGAGCCCACTGACATTACCAACGGATGCTGAGTGTCGGAGCCCACTGACATCACCAGCCGATGCCGAGCGTCGCAGCCCACTGACATCACCAACCGATGCTGAGAGTTGGAGCCCATTTACATCACCAGCCGATGCTGAGCGTCGGAGTCCACTGACATCACCAACCGATGCTGAGCGTCGGAGCCCACTGACATCACCAACCGATGCTCAGCGTCGGAGCCCACTGACATCACCAGCCGATGCCGAGCGTCGGAGCCCACTGACATCACCAGCCGATGCTGAGCGTCGGAGCCCACTGACATCACCAGCCAATGCTGAGCGTCGGAGCCCACTGACATCACCAGCCGATGCTGAGTGTTGGAGCCCACTGACATCACCAGTTGATGCTGAGCGTCGGAGCCCACTGACATCACCAAACGATGCTGAGCGTCGGAGCCCACTGACATCACCAACCGATGCTGAGCATTGGAGCCCACTGACATCACCAACCGATGCCGAGCGTTGGAGCTCACTGACATCTCAGCCGATGCTGAGTGTCTGAGCCCACTGACATCACCAGCCGATGCTGAGCGTCGGAGCCAACTGACATCACCAACCGATGCCGAGCGTCGGAGCCCACTGACATCACCAGCCGATGCCGAGCGTCGGAGCCCACTGACATCACCAACCAATGCCGAGTGTCGGAGCCCACTGACATCACCAGCCGATGCTGAGCGTCGGAGCCCACTGACATTACCAGCTGATGCCGAGCGTCAGAGCCCACTGACATCACCAGCCGATGCCGAGCTTCAGAGCCCACTAACATCACCAACCGATGCTGAGTGTCGGAGCCCACTGACATCACCAACCGATGCTGAGCGTCAGGGCCCACTGACATCACCAACCGATTCTGAGCGTCGGAGCCCACTGACATCACCAGCCAATCCTCAACGTCGGAGCCCACTGACATCACCAGCCGATGCCGAGCGTCGGAGCCCACTGACATCACCAACCGATGCTGAGCGTCGGAGCCCACTGACATCACCAGCCGATGCTGAGTGTCGGAGCCCACTGACATCACCAGCCGATGCTGAGCGTCGGAGCCCACTGACATAACCATCCGATGCTGAGCGTCGGAGCCCACTGACATCACCAGCCGATGCTGAGCATCGGAGCCCATTGACATCACCAGCCGATGCTGAGCGTCGGAGCCCACTGACATCACCAGCCGATGCCGAGCGTCGGAGCCCACTGACATCACCAAACGATGCTGAGCGTCGGAGCCCACTGACATCACCAACCGATGCTGAGCGTCGGAGCCCACTGACATCACCAACAGATGCCGAGCGTTGGAGCCCACTGACATCACAGCCGATGCTGAGCATTGGAGCCCACTGACATCACAGCCGATGCTGAGCGTCGGAGCCCACTGACATCACCAGCCGATGCCGAGCATCGGAGCCCACTGACATCACCAAACGATGCTGAGCGTCGGAGCCCACTGACATCACCAACCGATGCTGAGCGTCGGAGCCCACTGACATCACCAACCGATGCTGAGCGTCGGAGCCCACTGACATCACCAGCCGATGCCGAGCGTTGGAGCCCACTGACATCACCAACCAATGCCGAGTGTCGGAGCCCACTGACATCACCAGCCGATGCTGAGCGTCGGAGCCCACTGACATCACCAACCGATGCTGAGCGTCGGAGCCCACTGACATCACTAACCGATGCCGAGCGTCGGAGCCCACTAACATTACCAGCTGATGCCGAGCGTCAGAGCCCACTGACATCACCAGCCGATGCTGAGCTTCAGAGCCCACTGACATCACCAACCGATGCTGAGCGTCGGAGCCCACTGACATCACCAACCGATGCTGGGCGTCAGGGCCCACTGACATCACCAACCGATGCCGAGCGTCGGAGCCCACTGATATCACCAGCCAATCCTCAACGTCGGAGCCCACTGACATCACCAGCCGATGCCGAGCGTCGGAGCCCACTGACATCACCAACCGATGCTGAGCGTCGGAGCCCACTGACATCACCAGCCGATGCTGAGTGTCGGAGCCCACTGACATCACCAGCCGATGCTGAGCGTCGGAGCACTGACATCACCATCCACCATCCGATGCTGAGCGTCGGAGCCCACTGACATCACCAGCCGATGCTGAGCGTCGGAGCCCACTGACATCACCAGCCGATGCTGAGCGTCGGAGCCCACTGACATCACCAGCCGATGCTGAGCGTCGGAGCCCACTGACATCACCAGCCGATGCCGAGCATCGGAGCCCACTGACATCACCAAACGATGCTGAGCGTCGGAGCCCACTGACATCACCAGCCGATGCTGAGCGTCGGAGCCCACTGACATCACCAGCCGATGCTGAGCGTCGGAGCCCACTGACATCACCAGCCGATGCCGAGCGTCAGAGCCCACTGACATCACCAACCGATGCTGAGCGTCGGAGCCCACTGACATCACCAGCCGATGCTGAGCGTTGGAGCTCACTGACATCACCAGCCGATGCTGAGTGTTGGAGCCCACTGACATCACCAGTTGATGCTGAGCGTCGGAGCCCACTGACATCACCAACCGATGCCGAGCGTTGGAGCTCACTGACATCTCAGCCGATGCTGAGTGTCTGAGCCCACTGACATCACCAGCCGATGCCGAGCGTCAGAGCCCACTGACATCACCAACCGATGCTGAGCGTCGGAGCCCACTGACATCACCAGCCGATGCTGAGCGTCGGAGCCCACTGACATCACCAGCCGATGCTGAGTGTTGGAGCCCACTGACATCACCAGCCGATGCTGAGCGTCGGAGCCCACTGACATCACCAGCCGATGCCGAGCATCGGAGCCCACTGACATCACCAAACGATGCTGAGCGTCGGAGCCCACTGACATCACCAGCCGATGCTGAGCGTCGGAGCCCACTGACATCACCAGCCGATGCTGAGCGTCGGAGCCCACTGACATCACCAGCCGATGCCGAGCGTCAGAGCCCACTGACATCACCAACCGATGCTGAGCGTCGGAGCCCACTGACATCACCAGCCGATGCTGAGCGTTGGAGCTCACTGACATCACCAGCCGATGCTGAGTGTTGGAGCCCACTGACATCACCAGTTGATGCTGAGCGTCGGAGCCCACTGACATCACCAACCGATGCCGAGCGTTGGAGCTCGCTGACATCTCAGCCGATGCTGAGTGTCTGAGCCCACTGACATCACCAGCCGATGCCGAGCGTCAGAGCCCACTGACATCACCAACCGATGCTGAGCGTCGGAGCCCACTGACATCACCAGCCGATGCTGAGCGTCGGAGCCCACTGACATCACCAGCCGATGCTGAGTGTTGGAGCCCACTGACATCACCAGTTGATGCTGAGCGTCGGAGCCCACTGACATCACCAACCGATGCTGAGCGTCGGAGCCCACTGACATCACCAACCGATGCCGAGCGTCGGAGCCCACTGACATTACCAGCTGATGCCGAGCGTCAGAGCCCACTGACATCACCAGCCGATGCCGAGCTTCAGAGCCCACTAACATCACCAACCGATGCTGAGCGTCGGAGCCCACTGACATCACCAACCGATGCTGAGCGTCAGGGCCCACTGACATCACCAACCGATGCTGAGCGTCGGAGCCCACTGACATCACCAGCCAATCCTCAATGTCGGAGCCCACTGACATCACCAGCCGATGCCGAGCGTCGGAGCCCACTGACATCACCAACCGATGCTGAGCGTCGGAGCCCACTGACATCACCAGCCGATGCTGAGTGTCGGAGCCCACTGACATCACCAGCCGATGCTGAGCGTCGGAGCCCACTGACATAACCATTCGATGCTGAGCGTCGGAGCCCACTGACATCACCAGCCGATGCTGAGCGTCGGAGCCCATTGACATCACCAGCCGATGCTGAGCGTCGGAGCCCACTGACATCACCAGCCAATGCCGAGCGTCGGAGCCCACTGACATCACCAAACGATGCTGAGTGTCGGAGCCCACTGACATCACCAACCGATGCTGAGCATCGGAGCCCACTGACATCACCAACAGATGCCGAGCGTTGGAGCCCACTGACATCACAGCCGATGCTGAGCATTGGAGCCCACTGACATCACAGCCGATGCTGAGCGTCGGAGCCCACTGACATCACCAGCCGATGCCGAGCATCGGAGCCCACTGACATCACCAAACGATGCTGAGCGTCGGAGCCCACTGACATCACCAACCGATGCTGAGCGTCGGAGCCCACTGACATCACCAACCGATGCCGAGCGTTGGAGCCCACTAACATCACAGCCGATGCTGAGCGTCGGAGCCCACTGACATCACCAGCCGATGCCGAGCGTCGGAGCCCACTGACATCACCAGCCGATGCTGAGTGTCGGAGCCCGTTGACATCACAGCCGATGCTGAGCGTCGGAGCCCACTGACATCACCAGCCGATGCCGAGCGTCGGAGCCCTCTGACATCACCAACCGATGCTGAGCGTCGGAGCCCACTGACATCACCAACCGATGCCGAGTGTCGGAGCCCACTGACATCACAGCCGATGCTGAGCGTCGGAGCCCACTGACATCACCAGCCGATGCTGAGTGTCGGAGCCCACTGACATCACCAACGGATTCTGAGCGTCGGAGCCCACTGACATCACCAACCGATGCTGAGCGTCGGAGCCCACTGACATCCCCAACCGATGCTGAGCGTCGGAGCCGTCTGACAACACCAGTTGATGCTGAGCGTCGGAGCCCACTGACATCACCAGCCGATGCCGAGCATCGCAGCCCACTGACATCACCAGCCGATGCAAAGCATCGGAGCCCACTGACAGCACCAGCCAATGCCGAGCATCGAAGCCCACTGACATCACCAACCGATGCAAAGCGTCGGAGCCCACTGACATCACCAACCGATGCAAAGCGTCGGAGCCCACTGACATCACCAACCGATTCCGAGTGTCGGAGCCCACTGACATCACCAACCGATCCTCAGCATCGGAGCCCACTGACATCACCAGCCTGTACTGAGCGTCGGAGCCCACAGACATCACCAAACGATGCTGAGCGTCGGAGCCCACTGACATCACCAACCGATGCTGAGCGTCGGAGCCCACTGACATCACCAACCGATGCCGAGCGTTGGAGCTCACTGACATCACAGCCGATGCTGAGCGTCTGAGCCCACTGACATCACCAGCCGATGCCGAGCGTCGGAGCCCACTGACATCACCAACCGATGCTGAGCGTCGGAGCCCACTGACATCACCAACCGATGCCGAGTGTCGGAGCCCACTGACATCACAGCCGATGCTGAGCGTCGGAGCCCACTGACATCACCAACCGATGCTGAGTGTTGGAGCCCACTGACATCACCAACCGATGCTGAGCGTCGGAGCCCACTGACATCACCAACCGATGCTGAGCGTCGGAGCCGTCTGACAACACCAGACGATACTGAGTGTCGGAGCCCACTGACATCACCAGCCGATGCTGAGCGTCGGAGCCCACTGACATTACCAGCTGATGCCGAGCGTCAGAGCCCACTGACATCACCAGCCGATGCCGAGCTTCAGAGCCCACTAACATCACCAACCGATGCTGAGTGTCGGAGCCCACTGACATCACCAACCGATGCTGAGCGTCAGGGCCCACTGACATCACCAACCGATTCTGAGCGTCGGAGCCCACTGACATCACCAGCCAATCCTCAACGTCGGAGCCCACTGACATCACCAGCCGATGCCGAGCGTCGGAGCCCACTGACATCACCAACCGATGCTGAGCGTCGGAGCCCACTGACATCACCAGCCGATGCTGAGTGTCGGAGCCCACTGACATCACCAGCCGATGCTGAGCGTCGGAGCCCACTGACATAACCATCCGATACTGAGCGTCGGAGCCCACTGACATCACCAGCCGATGCTGAGCATCGGAGCCCATTGACATCACAAGCCGATGCTGAGCGTCGGAGCCCACTGACATCACCAGCCGATGCCGAGCGTCGGAGCCCACTGACATCACCAAACGATGCTGAGCGTCGGAGCCCACTGACATCACCAACCGATGCTGAGCGTCGGAGCCCACTGACATCACCAACAGATGCCGAGCGTTGGAGCCCACTGACATCACAGCCGATGCTGAGCATTGGAGCCCACTGACATCACAGCCGATGCTGAGCGTCGGAGCCCACTGACATCACCAGCCGATGCCGAGCATCGGAGCCCACTGACATCACCAAACGATGCTGAGCGTCGGAGCCCACTGACATCACCAACCGATGCTGAGCATCGGAGCCCACTGACATCACCAACCGATGCTGAGCGTCGGAGCCCACTGACATCACCAGCCGATGCCGAGCGTTGGAGCCCACTGACATCACCAACCAATGCCGAGTGTCGGAGCCCACTGACATCACCAGCCGATGCTGAGCGTCGGAGCCCACTGACATCACCAACCGATGCTGAGCGTCGGAGCCCACTGACATCACTAACCGATGCCGAGCGTCGGAGCCCACTAACATTACCAGCTGATGCCGAGCGTCAGAGCCCACTGACATCACCAGCCGATGCTGAGCTTCAGAGCCCACTGACATCACCAACCGATGCTGAGCGTCGGAGCCCACTGACATCACCAACCGATGCTGAGCGTCAGGGCCCACTGACATCACCAACCGATGCCGAGCGTCGGAGCCCACTGATATCACCAGCCAATCCTCAACGTCGGAGCCCACTGACATCACCAGCCGATGCCGAGCGTCGGAGCCCACTGACATCACCAACCGATGCTGAGCGTCGGAGCCCACTGACATCACCAGCCGATGCTGAGTGTCGGAGCCCACTGACATCACCAGCCGATGCTGAGCGTCGGAGCACTGACATCACCATCCACCATCCGATGCTGAGCGTCGGAGCCCACTGACATCACCAGCCGATGCTGAGCGTCAGAGCCCACTGACATCACCAGCCGATGCTGAGCGTCGGAGCCCACTGACATCACCAGCCGATGCTGAGCGTCGGAGCCCACTGACATCACCAGCCGATGCCGAGCATCGGAGCCCACTGACATCACCAAACGATGCTGAGCGTCGGAGCCCACTGACATAACAGCCGATGCTGAGCGTCGGAGCCCACTGACATCACCAGCCGATGCCGAGCGTCAGAGCCCACTGACATCACCAACCGATGCTGAGCGTCGGAGCCCACTGACATCACCAGCCGATGCTGAGCGTTGGAGCTCACTGACATCACCAGCCGATGCTGAGTGTTGGAGCCCACTGACATCACCAGTTGATGCTGAGCGTCGGAGCCCACTGACATCACCAAACGATGCTGAGCGTCGGAGCCCACTGACATCACCAACCGATGCCGAGCGTTGGAGCTCACTGACATCTCAGCCGATGCTGAGTGTCTGAGCCCACTGACATCACCAGCCGATGCCGAGCGTCAGAGCCCACTGACATCACCAACCGATGCTGAGCGTCGGAGCCCACTGACATCACCAGCCGATGCTGAGCGTCGGAGCCCACTGACATCACCAGCCGATGCTGAGTGTTGGAGCCCACTGACATCACCAGTTGATGCTGAGCGTCGGAGCCCACTGACATCACCAACCGATGCTGAGCGTCGGAGCCCACTGACATCACCAACCGATGCCGAGCGTCGGAGCCCACTGACATTACCAGCTGATGCCGAGCGTCAGAGCCCACTGACATCACCAGCCGATGCCGAGCTTCAGAGCCCACTAACATCACCAACCGATGCTGAGCGTCGGAGCCCACTGACATCACCAACCGATGCTGAGCGTCAGGGCCCACTGACATCACCAACCGATGCTGAGCGTCGGAGCCCACTGACATCACCAGCCAATCCTCAACGTCGGAGCCCACTGACATCACCAGCCGATGCCGAGCGTCGGAGCCCACTGACATCACCAACCGATGCTGAGCGTCGGAGCCCACTGACATCACCAGCCGATGCTGAGTGTCGGAGCCCACTGACATCACCAGCCGATGCTGAGCGTCGGAGCCCACTGACATAACCATTCGATGCTGAGCGTCGGAGCCCACTGACATCACCAGCCGATGCTGAGCGTCGGAGCCCATTGACATCACCAGCCGATGCTGAGCGTCGGAGCCCACTGACATCACCAGCCAATGCCGAGCGTCGGAGCCCACTGACATCACCAAACGATGCTGAGTGTCGGAGCCCACTGACATCACCAACCGATGCTGAGCATCGGAGCCCACTGACATCACCAACAGATGCCGAGCGTTGGAGCCCACTGACATCACAGCCGATGCTGAGCATTGGAGCCCACTGACATCACAGCCAATGCTGAGCGTCGGAGCCCACTGACATCACCAGCCGATGCCGAGCATCGGAGCCCACTGACATCACCAAACGATGCTGAGCGTCGGAGCCCACTGACATCACCAACCGATGCTGAGCGTCGGAGCCCACTGACATCACCAACCGATGCCGAGCGTTGGAGCTCACTAACATCACAGCCGATGCTGAGCGTCGGAGCCCACTGACATCACCAGCCGATGCCGAGCGTCGGAGCCCACTGACATCACCAGCCGATGCTGAGTGTCGGAGCCCGTTGACATCACAGCCGATGCTGAGCGTCGGAGCCCACTGACATCACCAGCCGATGCCGAGCGTCGGAGCCCTCTGACATCACCAACCGATGCTGAGCGTCGGAGCCCACTGACATCACCAACCGATGCCGAGTGTCGGAGCCCACTGACATCACAGCCGATGCTGAGCGTCGGAGCCCACTGACATCACCAGCCGAAGCTGAGTGTCGGAGCCCACTGACATCACCAACGGATTCTGAGCGTCGGAGCCCACTGACATCACCAACCGATGCTGAGCGTCGGAGCCCACTGACATCACCAACCGATGCTGAGCGTCGGAGCCGTCTGACATCACCAACCGATGCTGAGCGTCGGAGCCCACTGACATCACCAACCGATGCCGAGTGTCGGAGCCCACTGACATCACAGCCGATGCTGAGCGTCGGAGCCCACTGACATCACCAGCCGATGCTGAGTGTCGGAGCCCACTGACATCACCAACGGATTCTGAGCGTCGGAGCCCACTGACATCACCAACCGATGCTGAGCGTCGGAGCCCACTGACATCACCAACCGATGCTGAGCGTCGGAGCCGTCTGACAACACCAGTTGATGCTGAGCGTCGGAGCCCACTGACATCACCAGCCGATGCCGAGCATCGCAGCCCACTGACATCACCAGCCGATGCAAAGCATCGGAGCCCACTGACAGCACCAGCCAATGCCGAGCATCGAAGCCCACTGACATCACCAACCGATGCAAAGCGTCGGAGCCCACTGACATCACCAACCGATGCAAAGCGTCGGAGCCCACTGACATCACCAACCGATTCCGAGTGTCGGAGCCCACTGACATCACCAACCGATCCTCAGCATCGGAGCCCACTGACATCACCAGCCTGTACTGAGCGTCGGAGCCCACAGACATCACCAAACGATGCTGAGCGTCGGAGCCCACTGACATCACCAACCGATGCTGAGCGTCGGAGCCCACTGACATCACCAACCGATGCCGAGCGTTGGAGCTCACTGACATCACAGCCGATGCTGAGCGTCTGAGCCCACTGACATCACCAGCCGATGCCGAGCGTCGGAGCCCACTGACATCACCAACCGATGCTGAGCGTCGGAGCCCACTGACATCACCAACCGATGCCGAGTGTCGGAGCCCACTGACATCACAGCCGATGCTGAGCGTCGGAGCCCACTGACATCACCAACCGATGCTGAGTGTCGGAGCCCACTGACATCACCAACGGATTCTGAGCGTCGGAGCCCACTGACATCACCAACCGATGCTGAGCGTCGGAGCCCACTGACATCACCAACCGATGCTGAGCGTCGGAGCCGTCTGACAACACCAGTCGATACTGAGCGTCGGAGCCCACTGACATCACCTGCCAATGCCGAGCGTCGCAGCCCACTGACATCACACGCCGATGCAAAGCATCGGAGCCCACTGACATCACCAGCCAATGCCGAGCATCGAAGCCCACTGACATCACCAACCGATGCAAAGCGTCGGAGCCCACTGACATCACCTCGGAGCCCACTGACATCACCAGCCTGTACTGAGCGTCGGAGCCCACTAACATCACCAACCGATGCTGAGCGTCGGAGCCCACTGACATCACCAGCCGATGCTGTGCGTTAGAGCCCACTGACATCACCAACCGATCCTCAGCGTCGGAGCCCACTGACATCACCAACCGAGGCTGAGCGTCGGAGCCCACTGACATCACCAACCGATGCTGAGCGTCGGAGCCCACTGACATCACCAGCCGATGCCGAGCGTCAGAGCCCACTGACATCACCAGCCGATGCCGAGCATCAGAGCCCACTGACATCACCAATCGATGCTGAGCGTCGGAGCCTACTGACATCACCAACCGATGCTGAGCATAGGAGCCCACATCTTGTAAGTAGATAGACCAGCAGAGCCAAGATATCGTCATTAATATTTCATCATAGTCTCAACGTCTGCACTTAAATTTGCACTGTTTTCTGTTTTTTATTTCCCTATATTTTGCTCCTCCTGGATTGTTTGAAATACATAGGAGCCCACTGACATCACCAACCGATGCCGAGCGTCGGAGCCCACTGACATCACCAGCCGATCCTCAGCGTCGGAGCCCACTGACATCACCAGCCGATGCAAAGCGTCGGAGCCCACTGACATCACCAGCCGATGCTGAGCGTCGGAGCCCACTGACATCACCAACCGATGCTGAGCATCGGAGCCCACTGACATAACCAATCGATACCAAGTGTCGGAGCCCACTGATATCACCAACCGATGCTGAGCGTCGGAGCCCACTGACATCAACAACCGATGCTGAGCGTCGGAGCCCACTGACATCACCAACCGATGCTGAGCGTCGGAGCCCACTGACATCACCAACCGATGCTGAGCGTCGGAGCCCACTGACATCACCAACTGATCCTCAGCGTCGGAGCCCACTGACATCACCAACCGATGCCGAGCGTCGGAGCCCACTGACATCACCAGCCGATGTTCAGCGTCGGAGCTCACTGACATTACCAACCGATGCCGAGCGACGGAGCCCAATGACATCACCAACCGATGCTGAGCGTCGGAGCCCACTGACATCACCAGCCAATGCTGAGCGTCGGAGCCCACTGACATCACTAGCCGATGAAGAGCGTTGGAGCCCACTGACATCACCAGCTGATGCCGAGTGTTGGGAAAACAAAGACACCCAAAAGTAGGCTTGTTTTTTTTTTAAATCCTTAAGTCGCCAAATGTGTTGCTCATTCACAGCAGTTGCGCACTGGATTTCTATGACGAAAGTCTGGACAAAATGACCTGAAATTCTACTTTCAAGAAGCAGTTTCCCGCGATAATAGTTTATAACGTAAACAAAATATGTCGTCTTCCTGTCTTAATCTTAGGTATCAATTTAGCAGACTTTATTGAGAGCTACAGATGTAGCTACGTGTTCTTTACCGCTTGTCCTGTGAACTCTGCACTTTCTCCCGTCCCACGCTGCGAGATTCCTGCAGCAAGACTAATGGCCCATCGGGATTAACACAGCGGGGGTCCATGCGTTTGAATGGGACCCGTGCTGTGTGAATCCTACTGGGCTGCACCTGTCTGCAAGAGACGCGCAGTAAGAGAGAGGCTGGATCAGTCACTCCCCCTGCGCACCTCTGACAAGCGATCGCAGGGCTTTTATTTAAATAAAAGGGGTCTCCGGAGCTGAACCGCATTGATTTCAGGTTCGGGGACCACCTGCATCCCGAGTTACAGGCCCCATCATTCAAACGGAGGGTCCCCCCCCTGTGTTAATCCGATGGGACATTACAGCCTGCTTTGGACCATCTTGCGAGTTACCGCGAGATGGTCATGGATTTTCTTTGGCAAGCGGTAGAGAACAGGCAGTTACATCTGTATGTATCTGAACAGCTATTAACATCACTGCAGAGCGACTGAATAACACAGAAAGAGGGGCTCTTATTATTATCGTTTAAATATAAAGCATCAACATATACCACAGCGCAGTAGAATGGGGGAGAGCAGAATGATATCAATTAATTAAACAGAATGGCATCCCCAGTAAGGACAAACAAGCACAGACAGATACATGTGGCCCTGCTCGGGAGAGCTTACACCCTAGATGAGTAGAGAGAGTTAAAGTCAATTATTTATGATAACTTGCACATAGAATTGAAAAGAGAAGTATACTTCGGTGTAAACAAACCTGACATCATGTGTACATTGCTGGTAGCACTTAACTGGTAATAGTTCGACGTTGGTACATGTACTGGACATTTCCCTTGGGAGTGGAGAGTACGACGTTGGCACATGTACTGGACATTTCCCTTGGGAGGGGAGAGAATGACGTTGGTACATGTACTGGACATTTCCCTTGGGAGGGAAGAGTATGAGGTTGGCACATGTACTGGACATTTCCCTTGGGAGGGAAGAGTATGATGTTGGCACATGTACTGGACATTTCCCTTGGGAGGGGAGAGTACGACGTTGGCACATGTACTGGACATTTCCCTTGGGAGGGATGAGTATGACGTTGGCACATGTACTGGACATTTCCCTGGGGAGTGGAGAGAACGACGTTGGCACATGTACTGGACATTTCCCTTGGGAGGGGAGAGTATGACGTTGGCACATGTACTGGACATTTCCCTTGGGAGTGGAGAGTACGACGTTGGCACATGTACTGGACATTTCCCTTGGGAGTGGAGAGTACGACGTTGGCACATGTACTGGACATTTCCCTTGGGAGGGGAGAGTATGACATTGGCACATGTACTGGACATTTCCCTTGGGAGTGGAGAGTACGACGTTGGCACATGTACTGGACATTTCCCTTGGGAGTGGAGAGAACGACGTTGGCACATGTACTGGACATTTCCGTTGGGAGTGGAGAGAACGACGTTGGCACATGTACTGGACATTTCCCTTGGGAGTGGAGAGTACGACATTGGCACATGTACTGGACATTTCCCTTGGGAGTGGAGAGTACGACGTTGGCACATGTAAGTCACCAAGTAGATACACTAGGAAACTACATTCCCAGCCATACGATTTGCCAGAATCAAAAAACCCCTTTGAAGCTGAAGGAGCAGGAATTAGTTGTAAGACAATACAGTATGTAACAGCCCAACACATAATGGTGGAACTTTAACCTGACATTAAAAAAGTGACAAAAACCCTCCACCGTACAGTGTACCGTAAATAAAAATACCACTTGTGGTGCATTTGCATGTCTGAGGCAGTTCTGCAACCTTGTCTTTCCCCATTATCTCTTTGAATACAATGCTTCCAACGCAGCCAGGGATTCTGGGTAATGACATGCAAAATAGCACAATGTATCACTTTTTACTTCTCCATTTTAACATGGACCCCTGTAAGCTTATGCCTGCCGTATTACACAGCTTTTCAGCAAAGCCTGGGTTACAGAAGTGCAAAGCCAGTAACCCAACTCACAGACAGCTTTTTTGACCTTTTGGGTCTCACCAGTGCAAGGTTTTTGCTGGCTATGCAACGTGAAGCTGGTACCTCGGTATAACCAGACGTTAAAAAAGTTATGGTGGTGAACCTTAAGGTGTGGTTGAACTTTGACATGTAAGTGGCTACTGTCACGGGAGACCAGCACTTTTAACACCTTAATACCTGGATCCCTTGATTGGGCAAAGCAAGAGATAAAATAAATTGTGATTTATTTACAGAAATGAACACACACACATTAGTTTACAAAAATCACTTGAAATACACATACTGGGACGGGGTAAAATGAAATC
The DNA here is from genome assembly GCF_040206685.1 of Ascaphus truei. Lineage (NCBI taxonomy): Eukaryota > Metazoa > Chordata > Amphibia > Anura > Ascaphidae > Ascaphus > Ascaphus truei. The sequence continues at coordinate 8,071,278 of NC_134485.1, read as the reverse complement.
TTCTATTCCCAAAACGAAATCTTTAGAAATACAGTCTCTAGGCACAATTTTCCAGGAACGGGAGTTGTGCGCAAACAGAGCCAAAAACAGTCTTTGGACAGGGACGCCTCTCGCATCCGCTGTTTCTCCGCCGGAGCTGCTTTCTTTGTTCTACCACCGTAAAAATTTGTTCTGGAATCCTTAGTTCTTACGAACACTCGACTTGGGTTACGATGGTAAGAAGTTTAAAGTCAAACTTAGATGGAACTGACTCCCGATCGGCTGCAGGAATTCTTATGCAGTAAAAACCCCTATCTTTAACCTCTGCAGCCAATCTCTCTGTGGGAACAAATATTCCCACCCATCCCAGAGTTGCCCATAGTTGGCAGAACCTGGCAAAGGGCTTCTTAGTTTGCCAAGGGTATGCGCGAACCTCGCACCTTTGCCGCTTAGCATACCAGACCCGTCCCACTTACCTGGCGACATTTTGTCTGAGCTGGCCAGACATCTAGCCCATTTGCCCAGATATTTACTAAGATGGGGATACTTGCATTACCCCTCCCCACTTAACACCTTAGTTGGCAAAAGCCTTTTAACACCAGATGTTTTCAGACATCTTGGCTCTGAGCCAGCGGGGTGTCTTAGAAATCCGGGCTAAATATGCATCGCTTACCTCACAGGACTTTCCTGCTATGCATTTCTAAAGTACAGTGATTACAAATTCAGTGTTTCCTCTGTTCCAGCCATCTGAATAAAAATCCCCTTATGCCTATACTGTTGGAACAATTAAAATAAGGGGACTTTCATTCATCAATTTTTATATAACTTTATAAAAATTGCGCTATAAACTTTTCTATGATTTTATCCAACCAGCATTCACAGCAAATCTCAGCATGCAAGGAGCTTCCTAGCAGAAGTTAGCTACACGCCGCTTGCTATGCTGCGGGCTGCTAAGTTTTAAAACCGTTTTTCCTTTGTGCGGTTTACAGCGAAACACTGCTACGGTTATACATTACATTTAGAAATGACATTCTTCTCGCCACCTTATACCTGGTGGAGACACACAGACATTCTTATAAAAAAAAATCAGTGTTACTGCCATGATTCGGTTGCAGAGCTGGCAATCTACAATTCCCCAATATGGCTCAGGGGCACCCAGCCGGGCATAATACCTTCGTATTATCAGTAGCAGCTCGTGCTGCGACCCCCAGGGCCCCACGTGCTCTCGTGCTGCGACCCCCAGGGCCCCACGTGCTCTCGTGCTGCGACCCCCAGGGCCCCACGTGCTCTCGTGCTGCGACCCCCAGGGCCCCACGTGCTCTCGTGCTGCGACCCCCAGGGCCCCACGTGCACTCGTGCTGCGACCCCCAGGGCCCCGTGTGCACTCGTGCTGCGACCCCCAGGGCCCCACGTGCTCTCGTGCTGCGACCCCCAGGGCCCCACGTGCACTCGTGCTGCGACCCCCACGTGCGCTCGTGCTGCGACCCCCAGGGCCCCGTGTGCGCTCGTGCTGCGACCCCCAGGGCCCCGTGTGCGCTCGTGCTGCGACCCCCACGTGCGCTCGTGCTGCGACCCCCAGGGCCCCACGTGCTCTCGTGCTGCGACCCCCAGGGCCCCACGTGCACTCGTGCTGCGACCCCCAGGGCCCCGTGTGCACTCGTGCTGCGACCCCCAGGGCCCCACGTGCTCTCGTGCTGCGACCCCCAGGGCCCTACGTGCGCTCGTGCTGCGACCCCCAGGGCCCCGTGTGCGCTCGTGCTGCGACCCCCAGGGCCCCGTGTGCGCTCGTGCTGCGACCCCCCTGTGCACTCGTGCTGCGACCCCCAGGGCCCCACGTGCGCTCGTGCTGCGACCCCCAGGGCCCCACGTGCTCTCGTGCTGCGACCCCCGGGGCACCTGTGCGCTCGTGCTGCGACCCTCGGGGCCCCACGTGCGCTCGTGCTGCGATCCCCAGGGCCCCACGTGTGCTCGTGCTGCGACCCCCGGGGCCCCTGTGCGCTCGTGCTGCGACCCCCGGGGCCCCTGTGCGCTCGTGCTGCGACCCCCGGGGCCCCTGTGCGCTCGTGCTGCGACCCCCAGGGCCCCACGTGCACTCGTGCTGCGACCCCCAGGGCCCCACGTGCTCTCGTGCTGCGACCCCCAGGGCCCCACGTGCGCTCGTGCTGCGACCCCCAGGGCCCCACGTGCGCTCGTGCTGCGACCCCCGGGGCCCCTGTGCGCTCGTGCTGCGACCCTCGGGGCCCCACGTGCGCTCGTGCTGCGATCCCCAGGGCCCCTGTGCGCTCGTGCTGCGACCCCCGGGGCCCCTGTGCGCTCGTGCTGCGACCCCCGTGTGCGCTCGTGCTGCGACCCCCGGGGCCCCTGTGCTGCGATCCCCGGGGCCCCTGTGCGCTCGTGCTGCGACCCCCGGGGCCCCGTGTGCGCTCGTGCTGCGATCCCCAGGGCCCCACGTGCGCTCGTGCTGTGACCCCCGGGGCCCCACGTGCGCTCGTGCTGCGACCCCCGGGGCCCCTGTGCGCTCGTGCTGCGACCCCCAGGGCCCCACGTGCTCTCGTGCTGCGACCCCCAGGGCCCCACGTGCGCTCGTGCTGCGACCCCCGGGGCCCCTGTGCGCTCGTGCTGCGACCCTCGGGGCCCCACGTGCGCTCGTGCTGCGATCCCCAGGGCCCCTGTGCGCTCGTGCTGCGACCCCCGGGGCTCCTGTGCGCTCGTGCTGCGACCCCCGTGTGCACACGGGCTGCGACCCCCGGGGCCCCTGTGCGCTCGTGCTGCGATCCCCGGGGCCCCTGTGCGCTCGTGCTGCGACCCCCGGGGCCCCGTGTGCGCTCGTGCTGCGACCCCCACGTGCGCTCGTGCTGCGACCCCCAGGGCCCCACGTGCGCTCGTGCTGCGACCCCCAGGGCCCCGTGTGCGCTCGTGCTGCGACCCCCAGGGCCCCGTGTGCGCTCGTGCTGCGACCCCCAGGGCCCCGTGTGCGCTCGTGCTGCGACCCCCAGGGCCCCACGTGCGCTCGTGCTGCGACCCCCAGGGCCCCACGTGCGCTCGTGCTGCGACCCCCGGGGCCCCTGTGCGCTCGTGCTGCGACCCCCAGGGCCCTTGTGCGCTCGTGCTGCGACCCCCAGGGCCCCTGTGCGCTCGTGCTGCGACCCCCACGTGCGCTCGTGCTGCGACCCCCGGGGCCCCTGTGCGCTCGTGCTGCGACCCCCAGGGCCCTTGTGCGCTCGTGCTGCGACCCCCGGGGCCCCTGTGCGCTCGTGCTGCGACCCCCGGGGCCCCTGTGCGCTCGTGCTGCGACCCCCGGGGCCCCTGTGCGCTCGTGCTGCGACCCCCGGGGCCCCTGTGCGCTCGTGCTGCGACCCCCGGGGCCCCTGTGCGCTCGTGCTGCGACCCCTGTGCGCTCGTGCTGCGACCCCCGGGGCCCCTGTGCGCTCGTGCTGCGACCCTCGGGGCCCCACGTGCGCTCGTGCTGCGATCCCCAGGGCGCCACGTGCGCTCGTGCTGCGACCCCCGGGGCCCCTGTGCGCTCGTGCTGCGACCCCCAGGGCCCCTGTGCGCTCGTGCTGCGACCCCCGGGGCCCCTGTGCGTTCGTGCTGCGACCCCCGGGGCCCCGTGTGCGCTCGTGCTGCGACCCCCGGGGCCCCTGTGCGCTCGTGCTGCGACCCCCGTGTGCGCTCGTGCTGCGACCCCAGGGGCCCCTGTGCGCTCGTGCTGCGACCCCCGGGGCCCCTGTGCGCTCGTGCTGCGATCCCCCGGGGCCCCTGTGCGCTCGTGCTGCGATCCCCGGGGCCCCCCTGTGCGCTCGTGCTGCGACCCCCAGGCCCCCCTGTGCGCTCGTGCTGCGACCCCCGGGGCCCCTGTGCGCTCGTGCTGCGATCCCCCGGGGCCCCTGTGCGCTCGTGCTGCGATCCCCGGGGCCCCTGTGCGCTCGTGCTGCGACCCCCAGGGCCCCGTGTGCGCTCGTGCTGCGACCCCCAGGGCCCCACGTGCGCTCGTGCTGCGACCCCCAGGGCCCTTGTGCGCTTGTGCTGCGACCCCCAGGGCCCCTGTGCGCTCGTGCTGCGACCCCCACGTGCGCTCGTGCTGCGACCCCCGGGGCCCCTGTGCGCTCGTGCTGCGACCCCCAGGGCCCTTGTGCGCTCGTGCTGCGACCCCCGGGGCCCCTGTGCGCTCGTGCTGCGACCCCCAGGGCCCCGTGTGCGCTCGTGCTGCGACCCCCAGGGCCCCTGTGCGCTCGTGCTGCGACCCCCAGGGCCCCTGTGCGCTCGTGCTGCGACCCCCGGGGCCCCTGTGCGCTCGTGCTGCGACCCCCGGGGCCCCTGTGCGCTCGTGCTGCGACCCCCGGGGCCCCTGTGCGCTCGTGCTGCGACCCCTGTGCGCTCGTGCTGCGACCCCCGGGGCCCCTGTGCGCTCGTGCTGCGACCCTCGGGGCCCCACGTGCGCTCGTGCTGCGATCCCCAGGGCGCCACGTGCGCTCGTGCTGCGACCCCCGGGGCCCCTGTGCGCTCGTGCTGCGACCCCCAGGGCCCCTGTGCGCTCGTGCTGCGACCCCCGGGGCCCCTGTGCGCTCGTGCTGCGACCCCCGGGGCCCCGTGTGCGCTCGTGCTGCGACCCCCGGGGCCCCTGTGCGCTCGTGCTGCGACCCCCGTGTGCGCTCGTGCTGCGACCCCAGGGGCCCCTGTGCGCTCGTGCTGCGACCCCCGGGGCCCCTGTGCGCTCGTGCTGCGACCCCCGGGGCCCCTGTGCGCTCGTGCTGCGACCCCCAGGGCCCCGTGTGCGCTCGTGCTGCGACCCCCAGGGCCCCGTGTGCGCTCGTGCTGCGATCCCCGGGGCCCCTGTGCGCTCGTGCTGCGACCCCCGGGGCCCCGTGTGCGCTCGTGCTGCGATCCCCAGGGCCCCACGTGCGCTCGTGCTGCGACCCCCGGGGCCCCACGTGCGCTCGTGCTGCGACCCCCGGGGCCCCTGTGCGCTCGTGCTGCGACCCCCAGGGCCCCACGTGCTCTCGTGCTGCGACCCCCAGGGCCCCACGTGCGCTCGTGCTGCGACCCCCGGGGCCCCTGTGCGCTCGTGCTGCGACCCTCGGGGCCCCACGTGCGCTCGTGCTGCGATCCCCAGGGCCCCTGTGCGCTCGTGCTGCGACCCCCGGGGCTCCTGTGCGCTCGTGCTGCGACCCCCGTGTGCACACGGGCTGCGACCCCCGGGGCCCCTGTGCGCTCGTGCTGCGATCCCCGGGGCCCCTGTGCGCTCGTGCTGCGACCCCCGGGGCCCCGTGTGCGCTCGTGCTGCGATCCCCGGGGCCCCGTGTGCGCTCGTGCTGCGACCCCCACGTGCGCTCGTGCTGCGACCCCCAGGGCCCCACGTGCGCTCGTGCTGCGACCCCCAGGGCCCCTGTGCGCTCGTGCTGCGACCCCCAGGGCCCCTGTGCGCTCGTGCTGCGATCCCCGGGGCCCCTGTGCGCTCGTGCTGCGACCCCCGGGGCCCCGTGTGCGCTCGTGCTGCGATCCCCGGGGCCCCGTGTGCGCTCGTGCTGCGACCCCCACGTGCGCTCGTGCTGCGACCCCCAGGGCCCCACGTGCGCTCGTGCTGCGACCCCCGGGGCCCCTGTGCGCTCGTGCTGCGACCCCCAGGGCCCCACGTGCGCTCGTGCTGCGACCCCCAGGGCCCCGTGTGCGCTCGTGCTGCGACCCCCAGGGCCCCGTGTGCGCTCGTGCTGCGACCCCCAGGGCCCCGTGTGCGCTCGTGCTGCGACCCCCAGGGCCCCACGTGCGCTCGTGCTGCGACCCCCAGGGCCCCACGTGCGCTCGTGCTGCGACCCCCGGGGCCCCTGTGCGCTCGTGCTGCGACCCCCAGGGCCCTTGTGCGCTCGTGCTGCGACCCCCAGGGCCCCTGTGCGCTCGTGCTGCGACCCCCACGTGCGCTCGTGCTGCGACCCCCGGGGCCCCTGTGCGCTCGTGCTGCGACCCCCAGGGCCCTTGTGCGCTCGTGCTGCGACCCCCGGGGCCCCTGTGCGCTCGTGCTGCGACCCCCGGGGCCCCTGTGCGCTCGTGCTGCGACCCCCGGGGCCCCTGTGCGCTCGTGCTGCGACCCCCGGGGCCCCTGTGCGCTCGTGCTGCGACCCCCGGGGCCCCTGTGCGCTCGTGCTGCGACCCCCGGGGCCCCTGTGCGCTCGTGCTGCGACCCCCGGGGCCCCTGTGCGCTCGTGCTGCGACCCCCGGGGCCCCTGTGCGCTCGTGCTGCGACCCCTGGGGCCCCTGTGCGCTCGTGCTGCGACCCCCTGGGCCCCTGTGCGCTCGTGCTGCGACCCTCGGGGCCCCACGTGCGCTCGTGCTGCGATCCCCAGGGCGCCACGTGCGCTCGTGCTGCGACCCCCGGGGCCCCTGTGCGCTCGTGCTGCGACCCCCAGGGCCCCTGTGCGCTCGTGCTGCGACCCCCGGGGCCCCTGTGCGCTCGTGCTGCGACCCCCGGGGCCCCGTGTGCGCTCGTGCTGCGACCCCCGGGGCCCCTGTGCGCTCGTGCTGCGACCCCCGTGTGCGCTCGTGCTGCGACCCCAGGGGCCCCTGTGCGCTCGTGCTGCGACCCCCGGGGCCCCTGTGCGCTCGTGCTGCGATCCCCCGGGGCCCCTGTGCGCTCGTGCTGCGATCCCCGGGGCCCCCCTGTGCGCTCGTGCTGCGACCCCCAGGCCCCCCTGTGCGCTCGTGCTGCGACCCCCGGGGCCCCTGTGCGCTCGTGCTGCGATCCCCCGGGGCCCCTGTGCGCTCGTGCTGCGATCCCCGGGGCCCCTGTGCGCTCGTGCTGCGACCCCCGGGGCCCCGTGTGCGCTCGTGCTGCGATCCCCGGGGCCCCTGTGCACTCGTGCTGCGACCCCCGGGGCCCCTGTGCGCTCGTGCTGCGACCCCCGGGGCCCCTGTGCGCTCGTGCTGCGACCCCCAGGGCCCCGTGTGCGCTCGTGCTGCGACCCCCAGGGCCCCGTGTGCGCTCGTGCTGCGACCCCCGGGGCCCCTGTGCGCTCGTGCTGCGACCCCCAGGCCCCCCTGTGCGCTCGTGCTGCGACCCCCGGGGCCCCTGTGCGCTCGTGCTGCGACCCCCGGGGCCCCTGTGTGCTCGTGCTGCGACCCCCGGGGCCCCTGTGCGCTCGTGCTGCGACCCCCGGGGCCCCTGTGCGCTCGTGCTGCGACCCCCGGGGCCCCTGTGCGCTCGTGCTGCTCGCCGCGCACGGAGCTGATTTTTGCCTGAAAAAAAACTTCCTAAAAAAGAAACATCATAAAAAGCCTCCGGACAGACAGGTGCAATGACAGCCGGCAAAGTAATGAGAACAAAGCATGGTTATGGAGGAGGAACAAGGAATCAGCCTTATATTGAATATGTTCCAGGTGTTTCATTCACAATAGCTGCGGACATTATGTAGGGTATATACTACAATAAGATATAATAGCACAGCCTATTATGTAGATCAGGGGTAGCCAACGCCAGTCCTCAAGAGCTCCCAACAGGTCAGGTTTTCAGAATATCTCTGCTTCAGCACAGGTGGCTCAGGCTTTTCACATGTATGTCTGAAAGTCAAACTCTGAAGAGCACAATAACTATTGTTGTTTTCATTATGGGCTCACGTTGCCGCAATTCCCAAGCTGCGCTGACCGTTACTCACAATGGGGCCATTGGTAAGTGGGTTAAACCCAGTTTGTATTACAAAAGAGATGGAGAAATACACAACTTTAGCGCTACACCCCCCAAATTAGTGCATACAATATATAAATTAGATGTAACAAATAGCGCAATAACATGTACAATCAAATGTAATAAATCATATATGTGCTAATAAGTGCCGAGTGACCACCTAATCCTCGAAGTCCTGCAGCCGAGAGGTCTCTGGGATCATCCAAATCCTACAGCAGTGGTCCTTGTGGGAAAAAATAGTCCTCCTTGGAGCTGATCTTCACCTGTGCAATATATAGAAGCAAAATAGAAAAAACACAATGTATAATAATAACATATAGAGCAAAAGGACAGTATCACCTCGGTGTAAAGGCAGTCAGACCCAAAAGGGAATCCCCAATGTTGTATCACCGATAGATCAAGATGTTCAATGGAAAATGAACCACTGAATAATTGGTGCTCCTGTGGGGAGACGCTTTAAAAGTGGGTGACGGACGAAAACGTCACCCTTTCAGAATACACCCAGGATATAGTAACACACCGTGGGTAACTGCTCTTTGGATATGACTCACAACAAAAGGTACAATCTTAGTGACAAGAACAGCTCTGCTGGTCAATGTAGCAATCTCAGAAAACCTATAACATAGCACAGATCTACTAGGAAACTAAAATGTAATCAAAACAAATAAACAGACATCTGGGATGCCATTCACATACTATATGTATATAATAAACTGCTCGTTAATATACACACTATATGTATATGATAAACTGCTCGTTAATATACACACTATAGGTATATGATAGACTGCTCGTTAAAATACACAGTATATGTATATCATAAACTGCTCCTCCATCCTTTCTGCGCCTTCCAACCCATTAAGCCTGGTTGGGGGACCCCTGGAATCACCCCCTCTTCTGCTGTTCCAGTCACCGCTCTCACCGGAGTCTGCAAACGGAGTTTGAAATTTGCCTCCGCGCTGGAGTTCCTTCCTGGTTCTCCCCGCTCCCGAAGCTCGCAGCGACGTCACACGTTTCCATGACGTGATGACGCGAATCTTCGCTCGGCTGCTGGAGATAGGATCAGCAACGCAGAAGAACTCCAGCGTTTTATGAAGAGAACTACTAAAAGGACTTGATATATATCAGATAGAATTACACTTGATAAAAGGCAAACGTCATTATGAGTTTTTTCCCAGTGGCAATTTCCCCCCCAACCCCTCTTCCCATCGACATGCACGATTCTTGTCAACACAAATGCCCTTCGATTAGAAAACAAGACTTGGGTTAAAATGTTATGACAGCCGGGGTAATTAATACTGGGCTAGGCTAGTAATGAGGTACATCCTACCCAAGTGGGTGAAGCATCCCACAACAATGGTTTTCTCGTGTAAGCAACGCTGCGTTGCCGTAGCAACCATTGTCGTCGGAAAACCGAAGAACAAAAGGATGTGTCGGAGGAATGTATTGGGCATTCCATTCCCCCGGGAGGCTAATGTGACACAATTGCTGTTGACGTTCGGCATTGTCACATAAACAGCAAATACAGGGCTGTAAAACAGAACAGATTTTCTTTCAGTTGGCCTGAGCTCCTAGTTTGTTTCCTGTAATTCCTTGTGACAAAGCCTTGTAAACCTCAATCATATTCCATTCACATAAATTATTACAATTATTCTATTATAAGCGCGTTAGCGCGGTGGGAGCCAACTTGTAAACATGCCGGGACACAAACGAATGCGGAGTACGCGTATGGCTATCAGCGTGACCGAATGTAATGTCTGTGGCAGGGGGCGGCCAACTCCACAGCCCCCAAGGGCCACCAATAGGATATTCCTGCTTCAGCACAGGTGGCTCCATCAGTCCCTGCTTCAGCACAAGGTGGCTCAGTCACTGCTTCAGCACAGGTGGCTCAATCAGTGGCTCAGTCTTTGCTGATTGAGCCACTTGTGCTGAAGCTGGGATATCATGAAAACCTGACCTGTTGGTAGCCCTTGAGGACTGGAGTTGGCCTCCCTGGTCTATAGCATCATTTTGCAGCCAAGGCAATCTTAACATAGTTGCTGTGCACAGAAATACTTGAATATTTTTGTTTTATTCTTTGTTTAATATTTAAATATTAAACCATATTTCAAATGTGCTTGTTCCACATAAAACAGTATATAATACAGCCCTCCATTCCTTTATTAGATGTTTATTAACTCCAATAGGTCAGCACCCCCCTCCCCCGTGTAGAATTGTTACCCCTATATTCTGAATACTGAGAATAAATGCACACTATTACTGCCTTTACCTTCCATGCAGCTGTCTAAGATGTTACTGTAGATTAAACAATAAATCAGGGATTATTCCGGCATAAACAGGTGGGGAAAGCAAGGCGTGCTGGAAGCCAATGGCTTTGCTTGTTGGTTGCCACCTGTAATTCTCCTTATAACACAACAGGAATTCCTGCCTAGAAGACAGCATGGATCTCCATCTGTGGGGGTCGGTCCCTCCCCGATGGAAGCACATACTGATCAGCAGCCGGGCTGAGACTGCAGCGGCAGGAAGACAAATACGTGTGAATGATCTTAAACTCGCCTTTCACTTTACAGCGGCAATCCCCCCCCCCCCTCAGTGGTACAAATCACAATGTTCCGGCCACGCGCTGATGTATCACGTGACCCCTTCCGTGTTCTGCTCGCCGGGCCGGAACTGGAGGGCACGCCCCTTCTCTCAGCCCCTAGAGAACGCGCAAATGGCCACGGGTGGCACTTTTCAGGAGGTGCGTGCCTTAGGGCACTGAAGGGGTTAACCTCTAGCTTCTGAGGTTACCATGGTAACTTTTAGGTGGCACTGGGCTGTGGGGAGAGCTTTATTTTACCCGCCCGGGCATTTAATGTTTGAAATCCTGATATCTCCTGAACAAAGCACCAGATTTCTGGGGGAAGGGGGGAATGGAGGAAGGGGACAGGGGGGGGGGGGAGAAGGGGACAGGGGGGGGGAAGGGGACAGGGGGGGGGGAAGGGGACAGGGGGGGGGGAAGGGGACAGGGGGGGGGGAAGGGGACAGGGGGGGGGAGTGAAGTTCTATAAAATTAAGTACAAAAAACATATAAATAACAATAATTGCAAACTGCTGCTTTAAAGGAACAATATTCCTATGTGCCAATAGTAATAAGAATGTGTATTTCCTGTTGTATGTTCCTTAATCCCACTTATTCCATAAAAACATTTTCCAATCAATTTCTAATCGATTTGCCAGTGTCATTCTTTTTCTTCAATGATCCTGCTCAATGCCAACGTGTGTCTGTATTGATTACTGTGGAAATAAAGACAGCATTTTTTTAAACCAGGATTGGGGTGCAAGGGGGTGTCTGCTTGTAGACGTTGCCTATAAGACAGTTTGGAGAAGCTAATTGTAAAGTGTCCATTGTTTACTGTATGTATTATGTTAACAAAACAAGGTATTAAAGATCGGCCCACCACAAAACCGCATTAATGAAAAAATAAAAACTTGAAGGGATAGTGTTACACATACCGGAAGCCCAACCAATGAAAATATCACTTGTGAGCACAATCACAAGTCTCAGACAGGTCTGCATCCCGGCTTTCTCCCATTATCTCCTAGCATACAGCGCTTCCTCTGCAGCCAAGGATTCTGGGTAATGATATGTAAATGAGCACACAATGTCAGCTTTTACTTCTTATCCATTTTAACATGGACCCCTATAAATCGGGTGACCATATTTCCCCAGTGAAAAAACGGGACAACTGTCCTGCATGCGCGAAAGGCCCGCACCGACCGCGCATGTGCGAATGGCCCACACCGATTGCGCATGTGCGGCTGTCAAGAGCCGATCTCGCATGCGACAGATCGCCTCTTGCCAGCCGTGCATGCGCAATCGCCTCTTGCTGGCAGTGCATTCGTGATCGGCGCGGGCCGTTCACGCACGTGCCAACTCCAAACAAAAAAAACGGGAATTTTTGGCATTTTTTTTAAAAGTCGTCGGGACACAATGCCAAAACCGGGACAATCCCGGAAAAACCGGGACCTGTGGTCACCCTACCCTGTAAGCATATGCCTGCCGCATTACAGTGCTTTTCAGCACAGCCTGGGTTAAAGAGGTGCAGAGCCTGTAACCCCACTCACAGACAGCTTTTTTACCTTTTGGATCTCCTCAGTGCGAGGCATAGTACCGTACACACAGCTCACAAATTACAACACAACTTCAAATGAAAATGGTTTCCTGAAACAAAGTCAATAGAAATGTAATATTTTTGTTTGCTTTGGCCCATCCTGACTTTCAGAGACGCCCAATCAAGAGATAAGTGCGGTTACTTACCCGTGGCAGTTCCTGCTCCCAACACAATGACGTCCCACTGGAGAACATACAGGACATTAGAACTCACAAGTTTCAATTATCTCTTTTTTTTATGCAGCACTTACAGTGTACACGGCGCTGTATTAACCCCATTTTGCAGGCACAAGTCCCAACCCCGTAGACCATACCCAAGGTCGCAAGCAGAGCCAAAACTGGGATTCAAACCAATTTCTCCCACTTCAGAGACAGTGTTCTTACCACTACACTGCTACTTTAAAGCACTGCATTACTGGCGGGCGCTATAAAAATATACATAAATCCCAAATACACTGTACATACCTTAGCCCATTCGTTTAATATAATTACATACTAAGGTGTGGGGGAAAATTGCAAGTGTACTTAACTTGTGTTTTAAGTCGTCAGCCCCCCTCGTTTAACCCATTCATTGTGTCTTTGCTATTTATTGACCTTGGGGCTGGGACGGAGTACACCTTGGAACACCTTAAAGAAGGTGACCTTAAAGTCCCTTTTTAGAGACGTTGAAGTACCACCTTAAAGAAGACCACTGTGTGTGGGCAGATTGTCCTACCTCTAGCTTGTCAGGCAAGCCACCTGCTTCACCGTGAGATTCTCTGGTGATATTTAGAAGAAATATTAATGTCAATTGTTTTTTAGAGGATCCCCCTTTCTGTTCCTTTCTAAATAGAGTCGTACGACTCGGGACCCAGACCCCTGCACTGCCATCGTTTGGCTGCGTTCTTTCCCCAGGTACAGTGTGAGTCCATAGGAAATGTACAGGTAGTAGGTACTCAACATTTGTTATTTTATTTAGGCTTTGAGGGCTACATTTGCAAAGCCATTAAGCCAGGGGTTCCCAACCCCAGTTCTCAAGACCACCCCCTCCCCCAACAGATCAGGTTTTAGGATATCCCTGCTCGATTCAGCACAGGTGGCTCAATCAGTCAAAGACTGAGCCACTGATTGAGCCACCTGTGCTGAAGCAGGAATATCCTGAAAAACGGACCTGTTGGTGGCCCTTGAGAACTGGAGTTGGCCAGTCATTGACTGGGCCACCTGTGCTGAAGCAAGGATATCCTGAAAACCTGACTTGTTGGGGGGTCTTGGGGACTGGAGTGTAGAGCCCCTGCATTAAGCATCTCTTACATTATAAAAGCAATAGTAAAATGGATTTTCCATGCTAATTGTTTGACACTTTCCTTGAGATCTTGGTGTGATCATTGTGTTAGGTACTGTAGCTCGCATGATACCTGCCGTTGTTGCGTTGCCAATTCTCTTATGAATGGATCAAATAAAGGGTAGACATTTAAGGGAAAGAAAATCGATATGCTATTTCCATGGGTGAAACACATCACATACGGACAGGTTCGAAGTAGATCACTGGTTGGAAATCCCCGGTGGGCCATGGTATGAGGTCGGTTCTCCGGGCTCAGGCTGGCCTAGTCTTCAGGAAGGACCAGGAAACTCCAGAAATCGTGGGTAGACTTGGATGTTCGGTCGAATCTTCCACGGCGGTCTGTGTGTGTGAGGCTGGTTACAGGGAGTCCATTTGCAATGCGTATATCAGTCTATCTGAATTAATTTGCGCTGAGCCTCTCAGTATACAGTATGTGTATGTATGCATGTATGTATATGTACCTTTTTATTGTTTTTTATAGCGTCAACTAAGTAGGTACTGTAGGTCTTTACAATTTTTACAAACATTACAATTAGGGTTGCCAGGTGGCTTCTCCAAAAATACTGGACTCAATGGTGAAAGGTGCGTCAGGTCACTACAGTATGTCCAGGGAGGAAAATACCGGACACATACATGTCCAGTATTACAGTACCTCTCATTTTTTACTGGACAGAGTATCCAAATACAGGACAGTCCGGTTCAATACCGGACACCTGGCAAACCCTAATTACAATACAGGGAATATAACAATACAGGTGGGATACGGGCATTAAGACAAACATTGGGAGGAGTCCCTGCTCCATAGGGTTTACAATCTAGTCAGCATGGCTGTATGACGTCACGAAGACATGAGGACACGGGTGAAGCCAACATCTCCCAAGCAACGGACTGCGTGGAGCGGGAGGCTGGACAGACGTCAGGCGCTGTGGGTTCCTCCCACTGGGGTAACCCAGCTTCTCTCACATTACATGCTGTTTTTATGCCTACATCTGGTAATTGCATATTTGTTACCTCAACACTATTTATTTCAGTAAAAAGACTGACACTATTAGGATTTAGTTTGCTCTTCTACGCCCTTGTTCTCTAGCTGTATGAGTGTATGTTAGGCATTTGAACGGAATAATTATCTGAGGCTCAAAGCTTTTCCGGTAGAATGTACTTTTCTGGCCCAGATATTGGTTCCTGGAAGTCAACATCTCTGGTAAGTATCCATGAGTACATGCATGTATTTGCATTAGTGTACGTAGGTGTAGGTGAATATATATGTGAGCCTGTGTATGTATGGTATGCATCAGTGCAAATCCCCTTAATACTGACCCGTACAATCTATTATTCCCTGTTGATTCTTAATACCCCTTGTGACGGTAAGGGTAAATGTGACTGCTTTTAATAAAGGACAACAGAAAAAAGGCAGCGCTAATCTAAAACTGGCCAGCAGCCTGGGATATAACTCTGACCCCATAGGTCAGATCTAGAAGAAGGAAAAAACGTTATATCTATGGCGCTTAGCCAACAGCAGTGATATGAAAAATATATAAAATATATAATGATAAATATATTATACAACCAGATAAGGGGTGTAATCCACTGGATCTCTTCTCATGAAGGCGATAGATCATGTAATGGAAACAAAAACAAACATAGTGTAGTTACTGTATTACACTGGTTTTTTTTGTTTCCATTACATGATCTATCGCCTTCATGAGAAGAGATCCAGTGGATTACACCCATTATCTGGTTGTATAATATATTTATCATTATATATTTTATATATTTTTCATATCACTGCCGTTGGCTAAGCGCCATAGATATAACATTTTTTCCTGCTTTTAATAAAGGCCAAGCCTGTCATTACCCCTACCTGTCAGTAATACATCTGTATTATGTTATATGTGTATATGTATTCTGTAGCCTGGTCCCAGAACTTCAGGTACCGGGAGTTCATTTTGTTTTCAGATGGACTGTTGCAAGTGGTCTGTGCTCTTCCCATGTGACTGTGTTTGTGTTGCCTTCCCCCCACCAATCAGGGGCTGGGTGTGTTGCAAACACCTGGGGAGGGGAGATTCCAGGTGAGATAAGAGCAGCTATTTGTAAGTTGTGAGCTGAGAGTGTTTCAGTTGTGGAAGAGATTCTTAAGGCCTCGGCCATGCTCCCTGCTTGCTCGCTGAGGCGTGCTGAGGCGCAGGGAAAGCGGGTGCTTTCCCTGGCCTTGCGGTTGCTTACCGCACGCGCTGTCAGCGGGCCGTCAGGGGGCGGGGGCGTCACTGGCCGGGGGCGGGCTAGTGACGTCACGGAGCTGGTTCGCCCTCATTGGGCGAACCGCTCACGTGACCGGCCTGTCGCGCCGGCAAGCGGGGGAATTTTAAATTACTAAAACCGCTCTAATTGCGGCTGTAGGGGCTCAGTGCTGAGCGGGAGCGCGCCTCAGCGCGCTTCCGCAAGCAAGCACTAAACATGGCCGAGGCCTTAAGAAGCAGCAGCTTGACAAGGAGCTGTGTGCAACGGGGAGATGCTGCAGAGGATTTTGCAGGGAAGGGAGCTCCCTGCACCTAGATTTATAGGGTACCCCAGTTTCCCAGTTGTAAGTGTGTGTGTTGCTTTGCTGTAAATAGCTGTGGATATTGCTTTTTCCAATCAAATACATTTGATAAACTCTGTGTTTCTGTCCGACGAATTGATCCCTGGTGTTATAGTCCTGATCCCCCGTGACACCCCTGTTCGACACTGTTTGCAGCAATAACTGTACCAAGATGTAATTGATCATTTGCATAACTTCATGTGCCGCTCAGGCTAGTTTAGGTTACACAAAATTTCTTGGATGACTTGACAAGGTACGGCCATAGATAGCAGTAAGTTGACCATATTTACCGGTTTGGCCTGGACCATACCAGTTTTTGAGGCCTTTGGGCCCACCCCCGGGTGGCGGGCCCAATGTCTGCATCCGCCCACGGTAGCATTGCGGGAGCTGAGGCCTTCCCAGTCACCCCCCTCCCCCAAAAGTAAAGTGTGTGTGGATGTGTGTCTTGGGGGAAACTATGTGTGTGTGTGTGCATCTTGGGGGGTGGAACTGTGTGTGTCTTGGGGGGGTACGGGGACTGTGTGTGTGTCTTGGGGAACTATGTGTGCGTGTCTTGGTGGGGGAGCTGTGTGTGTCTTGGGGGGGAGATCTCTGTGTGTGTCTTGGGGGGATGTCTTGGGGGGAAATCTGTGTGTGTGTCTTGGAGGGAGAGCTGTGTGTGTGTCTTGGGGGGGGAGGCGGACGGGACGGGACGGGACTTCAGACAGGTGTGTTTGTGTGTCTTGGGTGGGAGCTTTGTGTATGTCTTGGGGGGAAGCTGTGTGTATGTCTTGTGGCGGGTGATCTGTGTGTGTCTTGAGGGAGGGTGATCTCTCTGTGTGTGTGTGTGTGTGTGTGTGTGTGTGTGTATGTTGGGGAGGAGCCGTATATGTTGAGGGGGGCAACTGTGTGTGTTGGTTGGGGGGTGGGGGTGCTGTGTGTGTATGTCTTGGGGTAAGGTGTGCTGTGACCTTGAGGACTGCAGTTTGCCACCGCTGTTGTAGAGCAACATAAAATCTCCTGTTCCATGTAAAGTGAACATCAGATTCTACGGGTTGTACCCATCAATGGTGCAGTCATGATGTAAAGAGACGTTACAGCCAAGGGACCTGACTGCAAGCAAGGTTTTCCTTTTCATTACGGAATGTCACAGAGCAGAATCCGCAGCAAATATGAGTCACCGTATCTTATGCTTTTCGCTCAGGGAAACATTGCATTTTTATATCGAACACAGCTGCTCTAACAAGGTTTCCGTTCTGAAAAATGTTTCTATTAAGATATAAAGCGTAGAACCAACAGAGGCAGTTATTATCCCGGTATATTTAGTCACTAATGCATAAAGAAATTCATTTGTACGGGGGGAAAAGACCCAGTTCGTTGCTTCCATCAATGGAATTCTGAAAAAAAAAACATCAAAATAGCCTCATATTGTGTATAT
Source organism: Ascaphus truei (assembly GCF_040206685.1). Taxonomy (NCBI): domain Eukaryota; kingdom Metazoa; phylum Chordata; class Amphibia; order Anura; family Ascaphidae; genus Ascaphus; species Ascaphus truei. Next base: position 8,054,158 of record NC_134485.1, on the reverse strand, counting down.
ATTTAGTACTCTATATTTATTTATAAAAATGTGTTACCATGCAGTAATACATTGAGAGATACCTCTCGTTTTCAAGTATGTCCTGGGCACAGAGTTATAAAAAAATACATGGTTACATTAAAAGAACAGGGTTATACAGGGAATTCACAGACATTTCTTGGACACATAGAGTTGGAAAATTGGGTACAGGGGATAAAGGGCTTATGTGTTTCAGATAGAAATAGAGCAGCTTTAACATCACTTTAACATCAACCAACATCAGCGAACGGCAGCAAACGGCTCACGCCCTTTGGCTGCCCTTCGGCTGCGCCAAAGGTTGTGCGCCTTTGGGGCAACGCAGATGTAGTCTGTGGTGGGTGAGATTGAGTCTTATATGTAAGGAGTGACATAATATTATCATCACAAACCGTGAGGTCAAAAAATGCCAATACCGCGCGGGATAGCAGCGTCTTATCACGGCGTTTTTCTAAGTTCTACCGCGGCGAGCTTCTCGCAGTCTGTAAGGCTCGGTCCATACAGCTTTTGTCCGAGCGGAGGTGTGCGCCTACGTGACGTCACCCGCGTGAAGCGGGTGTGTTTTTTTGGCCATGCTAGACGCACCGTGGGGGGCGTGTCTAGGGGCGTCACGGAGCTGGTTCGCCCTCATTGGGTGAACCGTTCACGTGACCTGCCCGTCGCGCCGAGATATCAGCTTCAACTGATTTATTGCGCAACGCGCGCCCCTGCACGGTCTATGGGTGCGATCAATGCCTTAAGGCAATGTGATCGCCCCCCGTGCGGCCTGCGGCAGCATGGACTCCCTGCACAGAGAGAGCCGCAACTCCCTGCACAGAGAGAACTGCATCTCCCTGCACAGAGAGAGAGAGCTGCATCTCCCTGCACAGAGAGAGAGAGCTGCATCTCCCTGCACAGAGAGAGCTGCATCTCCCTGCACAGAGAGAGCTGCATCTCCCTGCACAGAGAGAACTGCATCTCCCTGCACAGAGAGAGAGAGCTGTATCTCCCTGCACAGAGAGAACTGCATCTCCCTGCACAGAGAGAGCGAGCTGCATCTCCCTGCACAGAGAGAACTGCATCTCCCTGCACAGAGAGAGAGAGCTGCATCTCCCTGCACAGAGAACGCGAGCTGCATCTCCCTGCACAGAGAGAGCTGCATCTCCCTGCACAGAGAGAGCCGCATCTCCCTGCACAGAGAGAGCTGCATCTCCCTGCACAGAGAGAACTGCATCTCCCTGCACAGAGAGAGAGCTGCATCTCCCTGCACAGAGAGAGCTGCATCTCCCTGCACCGAGAGAGCTGCATCTCTCTGCACCGAGAGAGCTGCATCTCCCTGCACCGAGAGAGCTGCATCTCCCTGCACCGAGAGAGCTGCATCTCCCTGCACAGAGAGAGCTGCATCTCCCTGCACCGAGAGAGCTGCATCTCCCTGCACAGAGAGAGCTGCATCTCCCTGCACAGAGAGAGCGAGCTGCATCTCCCTGCACCGAGAGAGCTGCATCTCCCTGCACCGAGAGAGCTGCATCTCCCTGCAAAGAGAGAGCTGCATCTCCCTGCACAGAGAGAACTGCATCTCCCTGCACAGAGAGAGAGAGCTGCATCTCCCTGCACAGAGAGAACTGCATCTCCCTGCACAGAGAGAGAGAGCTGCATCTCCCTGCACAGAGAGAGCGAGCTGCATCTCCCTGCACCGAGAGAGCTGCATCTCCCTGCACAGAGAGAGCTGCATCTCCCTGCACAGAGAGAGCTGCATCTCCCTGCACAGAGAGAGAGCTGCATCTCCCTGCACAGAGAGAGAGCTGCATCTCCCTGCACAGAGAGAGCTGTGTCTCCCTGCACAGAGAGAGCTGCGTCTCCCGGCACAGAGAGATCTGCGTCTCCCTGCACAGAGAGAGCTGCTTCTCCCTGCACAGAGAGAGCTGCATCTCCCTGCACAGAGAGAGCTGCATCTCCCTGCACAGAGAGAGCTGCATCTTCCTGCACAGAGAGAGCTGCATCTCCCTGCACCGAGAGAGCTGCATCTCCCTGCACCGAGAGAGCTGCATCTCCCTGCACCGAGAGAGCTGCATCTCCCTGCACAGAGAGAGCTGCATCTCCCTGCACCGAGAGAGCTGCATCTCCCTGCACAGAGAGAGCTGCATCTCCCTGCACAGAGAGAGCGAGCTGCATCTCCCTGCACCGAGAGAGCTGCATCTCCCTGCACCGAGAGAGCTGCATCTCCCTGCAAAGAGAGAGCTGCATCTCCCTGCACAGAGAGAACTGCATCTCCCTGCACAGAGAGAGAGAGCTGCATCTCCCTGCACAGAGAGAACTGCATCTCCCTGCACAGAGAGAGAGAGCTGCATCTCCCTGCACAGAGAGAGCGAGCTGCATCTCCCTGCACCGAGAGAGCTGCATCTCCCTGCACAGAGAGAGCTGCATCTCCCTGCACAGAGAGAGCTGCATCTCCCTGCACAGAGAGAGAGCTGCATCTCCCTGCACAGAGAGAGAGCTGCATCTCCCTGCACAGCTCTTACAGGCGATCTCCCTGCACAGAGAGAGCCGCGTCTCCCTGCACAGAGAGAGCTGCACAGAGAGAGCTGCACCGAGAGAGCTGCGTCTCCCTGCACACCGAGAGCTGCGTCTCCCTGCACAGAGAGAGCTGTCTCCCTGCACAGAGAGAGCTGCATCTCCCTGCACAGAGAGCTGCGTCTCCCTGCACAGAGAGAGCTGCGTCTCCCTGCACAGAGAGAGCTGTGTCTCCCTGCACAGAGAGAGCTGCGTCTCCCGGCACAGAGAGATCTGCGTCTCCCTGCACAGAGAGAGCTGCTTCTCCCTGCACAGAGAGAGCTGCATCTCCCTGCACAGAGAGAGCTGCATCTCCCTGCACAGAGAGAGCTGCATCTTCCTGCACAGAGAGAGCTGCATCTCCCTGCACAGAGAGAGATGCATCTCCCTGCACAGAGAGTGCTGCATCTCCCTGCACAGAGAGAGCTGCATCTCCCTGCACAGAGAGAGCTGCATCTTCCTGCACAGAGAGAGCTGCATCTCCCTGCACCGAGAGAGCTGCATCTCCCTGCACAGAGAGAGCTGCATCTCCCTGCACAGAGAGAGCTGCATCTCCCTGCACAGAGAGTGCTTATGGTGACCAGACGTCCCCTTTTTGCCGGGACAGTCCTGGTTTTTCGAGTGCTTTCCCGGTTTCCTGTGTGTCCCGGAAATGTCCCGGTTTTTATTCCATGTGCTCTTGTTTTTTGTTTAGCGTCGCCGGCAGTGCGCGAGTAAGCGGCAGCGCGGAGGAGGAGACTGCAGCAGCCCGTCTGGTAAGTATTTTTTTTTAATGCCAGGGGTTGGGCTTCTGTAGAAACATGCTGGGTCTTGCTGATTGGAGGATGCGGCCCGGCATTGTCTAAAGTCCCACCCCCCCGGCATTTTCCTACCTAGGCCAATCCCCTGCATCCCGGCATTAAGCCCCGCCCCTGGCATCATCCTTCACCAAGGCATGTCACGGAATGGAAGGGTGCTGTGGGGGGGGAGGGGCAGGACCAGGGTGCCTGGGGGTGGGGGGCAGGGCCAGGGTGCCTGGGGGTGGGGCTTCCGCTTCCTTCTGCGGAGCACATGTGGTGTGTGTGTCTCTTCCCGCTCCTGGCTCCTCTGTCGGCTGCGCGGTGTCTCCCCCCCTCTGCCCAACCGGGGTGATAGGAGGTAGGTTTTTGTTCCTTTGCCTCCTGTCCTGGCGCTCCCTTCCCCCCGGTCCCCTAGGTGCAGGAGATGGGCACGGGGGCGGGCAGTGGTGGCTGCGCGGTGTCCCCCCTTTCTGCCCCGGGAACCCGTGGCTGCCTGCCCAGGGGAGGGGGGGCGGCAGTTTGTACCTTTGCGTCCTGGCGCTCCCATCTCCCCCCCCCCCCCCCTTGGTGCAGGAGATGGGCGCGGGGGTGGGTGTAGGGGGAGGCGGGGAGCCGCCTGCTCGTGGCTGCCTCTGTTTGTACTCCACTCTGTGTCTGTGTATCTGTGTGTGTGTGTATCTGTGTGTGTGTATCTGTGTGTGTATCTGTGTGTGTGTATCTGTGTGTGTGTGTGTGTCTCTGTGTGTGTGTACCAGTGTGTGTGTGTCAGTGTGTGTGTATCAGTGTGTGTGTGTGTATCAGTGTGTGTGTGTGTATCAGTGTGTGTGTGTGTGTGTGTATCAGTGTGTGTGTGTGTTTCAGTGTGTGTGTATCAGTGTGTGTGTGTGTGTGTGTATCAGTGTGCGTGTGTGTGTGTCAATCAGTGAGTGTGTGTGTGTGTCTATCTCAGTGTGTGTGTGTGTGTGTATCAGTGTGTATCAGTGTGTGTGCATGTATCAGTGTGTGTGTGTATCAGTGTGTGTGTGTGTGTATCAATGTGTGTGTATCAGTGTGTGTGTGTGTGTATCAGTGTGTGTGTGTATCAGTGTGTGTGTGTGTATCAGTGTGTGTGTGTGTGTATCAGTGTGTGTGTGTATCAGTGTGTGTGTGTTTCAGTGTGTGTGTGTGTGTGTGTGTGTGTGTGTGTGTGTGTGTGTGTGTGTGTGTGTGTGTGTGTGTGTGTGTGTGTGTGTGTGTGTGTGTGTGTGTGTGTGTGTGTGTGTGTGTGTGTGTGTGTGTGTGTGTGTGTGTGTGTGTGAATCAGTGTGTGTGTGTATCAGTATGTGTGTGTGTGTTTCAGTGTGTGTGTTTCAGTGTGTGTGTGTGTGTGTGTGTGTGTGTGTGTGTGTGTGTGTGTGCGTGTGCGTGTGCGTGTGTGTGTGTGTGTGTGTGTGTGTGTGTGTGTGTGTGTGTGTGTGTGTGTGTGTGTGTGTGTGTGAATCAGTGTGTGTGTGTGTGTGTATCAGTGTGTGTGTGTATCAGTGTGTGTGTCTCCCTCTCCTCCCTGTCTCCCTCTCCCTCCCTGTCTCTGTCTCCCTCCCTGTCTCTGTCTCCCTCCCTGTCTCTGTCTCCCTCCCTGTCACCCTTTCTGTCTCTGTCACCCTTTCTGTCTCCCTCTCCCTCCCTGTCTCCCTCTCCCTCCCTGTCACCCTCTCCCTCACTGTCTCCCTCTCCCTCCCTGTCTCCCTCTCCCTCACCCTCCCTGTCTCCCTCTCCCTCCCTGTATCCTTCTCCCTCACTGTCCCCCTCTCCCTCACCCTCCCTGTCTCCCTCTCCCTCCCTGTCTCCCTCTCCCTCACCCTCCCTGTCTCCCTCTCCCTCCCTGTCTCCCTCTCCCTCCCTGTCTCCCTCCCCCTCTTTGTCTCCCTCCCCCTCTCTGTCTCTGTCTCCCTCACCCTCCCTGTCTCCCTCTCCCTCCCTGTCTCCCTCACCTCCCTTTCCCTCACCCTCCCTGTCTCACTCTCCCTCACCTTCCCTGTCTCCCTCTCCCTCCCTGTCTCCCTCACCCTCCCTGTCTCCCTCTCCCTCACCCTCCCTGTCTCCCTTTCCCTCACCCTCCCTGTCTCCCTCACCTTTCCTGTCTCCCTCGCCCTCCCTGTCTCCCTCTCCCTCACCCTCCCTGTCTTCCTCTCCCTCCCTGTCTCCCTCTCCCTCACTGTCTCCCTCTCCCTCCCCGCCTCCCTCTCCCTCCATGTCTCCCTCTCCCTCCCTGTCTCCCTCTCCCTCCCTGTCTCCCTCTCCCTCCCTGTCTCCCTCTCCCTCCCTGTCTCCCTCTCCCTCCCTGTCTCCCTCTCCATCCCTGTCTCCCTCTCCCTCCCTGTCTCCCTCTCCCTCACCCTCCCTGTCTCCCTCTCCCTCACCCTCCATGTCTCCCTCTCCCTCACCCTCCCTGTCTCCCTCTCCCTCACCCTCCCTGTCTCCCTCACCCTCACCCTCCCTGTCTCCCTCTCCCTCACCCTCCCTGTCTCCCTCACCTTCCCTGTCTCCCTCTCCCTCCCTGTCTCCCTCTCCCTCACCCTCCCTGTCTTCCTTTCCCTCCCTGTCTCCCTCTCCCTCACTGTCTCCCTCTCCCTCCCCGCCTCCCTCTCCCTCCCTGTCTCCCTCTCCCTCCCTGTCTCCCTCTCCCTCCCTGTCTCCCTCTCCCTCCCTGTCTCCCTCTCCCTCCCTGTCTCCCTCTCCCTCCCTGTCTCCCTCTCCCTCCCTGTCTCCCTCTCCATCCCTGTCTCCCTCTCCCTCCCTGTCTCCCTCTCCCTCACCCTCCCTGTCTCCCTCTCCCTCACCCTCACCCTCCCTTTCTCCCTCTCCCTCTCCCTCCCTGTCTCCCTCTCCCTCCCTGTCTCCCTCTCCCTCCCTGTCTCCCTCTCCATCCCTGTCTCCCTCTCCCTCCCTGTCTCCCTCTCCCTCACCCTCCCTGTCTCCCTCTCCCTCACCCTCCATGTCTCCCTCTCCCTCACCCTCCCTGTCTCCCTCTCCCTCACCCTCCCTGTCTCCCTCTCCCTCACCCTCACCCTCCCTTTCTCCCTCTCCCTCGCCCTCCCTGTCTCCCTCACCCTCCCTGTCTCCCTCACCCTCTATGTCTTATCTTAACTGCCGTATACCTATACCGAAGTAACCTACCCTGCTTTCTTCCAGATCTGAGGAAAAAAGAGAGATCCAGCGCTCCACGGATTTCAAGATAAATGAATTTATTGTGCCACACGATGTTTCGATTGATTAGGCATACTCAAATGAGGATCTATCCAGTATATATACCCTCCAACATTAATCAAACAAGTGAAAACAAGTGAAAACATTTACATAATCACCCCAGCTCCCTGTCTCCCTCTCCCTCCCTGTCTCCCTCTCCCTCACCCTCCCTGTCTCCCTCTCCCTCACCCTCCCTGTCTCCCTCTCCCTCACCTTCTCCCTCTCCCTCCTTGCCTCCCTCTACCTCCCTGTCTCCCTCTCCCTCCCTGTCTCCCTCTCCCTCCCTGTCTCCCTCCCTGTCTCCCTCTCCCCCATGTCTCCCTCTCCCTCCCTGTCTCCCTCTCCCTCCCTGTCTCCCTCTCCCTCACCCCCCAATCTCCCTCTCCCTCACCCACCCTGTCTCCCTCTCCCTCTCCCTCCCTGTCTCCCTCTCTGTCTCCCTCTCCCTCACCATCTCCCTCTCCCTCCCTGCCTCCCTCTACCTCCCTGTCTCCCTCTCCCTCCCTGTCTCCCTCCCTGTCTCCCTCTCCCTCCCTGTCTCCCTCTCCCTCCCTGTCTCCCTCTCCCTCATCCCCAGTCTCCCTCTCCCTCACCCTTCCTGTCTCCCTCTCCCTCACCCTCCCTGTCTCCCTCTCCCTCCCTGTCTCCCTCTCCCTCACCCTCCCTGTCTCCCTCTCCCTCACCGTCTCCCTCTCCACCCTTGCCTCCCTCTACCTCCCTGTCTCCCTCTCCCTCCCTGTCTCCCTCTGCCTCCCTGTCTCCCTCTCCCTCCCTGTATCCCTCTCCCTCCCTGTCTCCCTCTCCCTCCCTGTCTCCCTCTCCCTCACCCCCCAGTCTCCCTCTCCCTCACCCTCCCTGTCTCCCTCTCCCTCACCCTCCCTGTGTCCCTCTCCCTCACCCTCCCTGTCTCCCTCTCCCTCACCCTCCCTGTCTCCCTCTCCCTCCCTGTCTCCCTCTCCCTCACCCTCCCTGTCTCCCTCACCCTCTACACTGGCGACACACTTTATTCGAGCTTGGCTAGTCCCACGAATTCGGGTATACCCGGGTGTATTGAGGTTTGTGACTGTTTTCTGCCCGAGTGCATTGCGTTATTTTCCAGGCAGGGATTGAAGCATTTTATTCCCGCTGGCTGCAATACTGCACAGTATATATATATATACTGCATTACAATTCATGAATTTATGCCATCTGGTAGACACGCGAAGCATTGCAGCCTATTAAATCCTAATCATTATCATTTAACAGATCAGCCGCCCGTCAGCCAGGCATGAACCCAGGCTGGGAAGGCAAACGCAACGGGGCTTGTCAGAGGTGAGGAGCGGCGCATTCCAGGTATCTGCCAGGTACATACTGGGTATTTTCTCGAATAAAGTGTGTCGGTGCAGTATGTCTTATCTTAACTGCCGTATACCTACACCGAAGTAACCTACCCTGCTTTCTTCCAGATCTGACACAAGTTTCACGCGGGAGACATTGGAAGACAGGTAAGGAACACCTCCCCTCCACTATAGTACCTTGAGGGACTGTGGATCATGTAAGATCCCAGGCGGGATTGCTGCTTTAGAAATTGTGAAGAGGGAGCATCCTGATACTGGTTAAGGGGTTCAGAATCATTCACATCTGGGTTTTTTTTTGTTCGATTAGTGAGGTCATCACACACACACACACACGTAACTATGTAACAAGGACTAATGGTAGTAAGGTATAAGTGTACTACAATAAATAAACTGTTATTTAAAAAAAAAAAAAATGTTCCGGTTTTTCATTTTCAAAATCTGGTCACCGTAAGAGAGCTGCATCTCCCTGCACAGAGAGAGCTGCATCTCCCTGCACAGCTCTTACAGGTGATCTCCCTGCACAGAGAGAGCTGCATCTCCCTGCACAGCTCTTACAGGAGATCTCCCTGCACAGAGAGAGCTGTATCTCCCTGCACAGCTCTTACAGGAGATCTCCTTGCACAGAGAGAGCTGCATCTCCCTGCACAGCTCTTACAGGAGATCTCCTTGCACAGAGAGAGCTGCATCTCCCTGCACAGCTCTTAAAGGCGATCTACCCACACAAAGAGAGCTGCATCTCCCTGCACAGCTCTTACAGGGGATCTCCCTGCACAGAGAGAGCTGCATCTCCCTGCACAGCTCTTACAGGAGATCTCCCTGCACAGAGAGAGCTGCATCTCCCTGCACAGCTCTTACAGGCGATCTCCCTGCACAGAGAGCTGCATCTCCCTGCACAGCTCTTAGAGGCGATTGCACTGTTTTGATTTGATTTTACTAACACAGTATTGTACCAGGGGTTCTACAGAGCTGAACTGCATTCATTTTAACCTCGAGGACCCCCTGCTTCCCGAGTTACAGGCTCCGGTATGGTGTGCCGGTATCCCCCCCGCATTGTTTAAATCTACCGTGTCACGTGACCGGGACATTTAAACTTTGCAGGGATACCGGCACCCCATACTGGATGGGGCCTGTAACTTGGGAAGCAGGGGGACCCCGAGGTTAAAATGAATGCGGTTAAGCTCCGGAGACCCCCTGCTACAATACTGTGTTATTAAAATCAAATAAAACAGCTTCATTACCTTAGCTTTGGTAATGAAGGGGCTAGGCCAGACTACCTGGTTTCTTGGGGGTAGAGGGGATGGGTGAAGGGGGTAGTTTCCCAGGGTGGGTGGTTACGCCTACTGGGAAGGTTGTGGGAGGACTTGACCCCTCCCGTTACCCAACCGAGAGGCCTAACCACCCACCCTGGGGCATCTACCCCCTTCACCCAACCCCTCTACCCCCAAACCCCCCACAACACATACAGTACAATTTAGTACAATAATGGACAAAATACCTATTATCCTATCACCCAGCTAGCATAAAGTAAATTAAAGTTGTACTTACCCCTGCCAGGATGAAGGCCATCCTCGTCTTCCTCCGGGTCCTCTGCGTCTTCCGTGGGCAGCAATATTACAATAAAAAAACTAACTACTGGTCACTAACCCCTTAATTACCTTAGCGGTTAGTAACCGCTATAGTAATTAAGGGGTTAATCCCCCTCCATGCTACCCACACAGAAGGCTTAACTACCCTCCCTGGGACAAATCCCCAAATCCCCCACCCCCTCTACCCATTGATTGTCACTATGGTAAACCATGCCCCCAAAATGGGCATTGATTGCCACAATGGAAATAAATGGGCAACCTAAAAATAAAAGAACCACAAAATAAAACGCATGACTTTTAAATTAAAATCATTTGACAATAAAGCTATTGATTGTGACTGTGTTAAACCATGCCAGGATTGCCACAATAACAATGTATGGGCAACGTTAAAAAAAACCCCCATAAAAATACAATATACAGGTAACCCCCGTTATAACGCGACCTGTTATAACGCGAATCGGTTATAACGCGGTTTTCCGGTGGCTCCCGTTTAAAAAAAAAAATTTAAATTTTATTTTTTTTTTGCACTGCACACACGCTACACTGCACACACGCTACACTGCACACACTGCACACACTCTCACTGCACACACTGCTCACTGCACACTGTATACACTCCCAGCACTCACTGCACACACTCCCAGCACACACTCTACACTTCACATACTGCACACACTCTACACTGCACACACTCTACACTGCACACACTGCACACACTGCACACACTCTACACTGCATGCACACACTCCCACTCCACCCACACCCACACAGCGTCCGTCCCCCTCCCAGAGTACATTCTGCATCATTGTGCCCCCCTCCACACACACACACACACACACACACACACACACACACACACACACACACACACATACACACACACACACACAGAGCGTCTGTCCCCTCCCAGAGTACATTCTACGTCCAACCCAAGTACATTGGCTGTAAGACACTTGTTAATCCTATCTGCTCAGTATAAATGACCCCTCAATTGCCTGAGGGCAGGGGTTACCTCATGTTCACGCCCCCTCCAAAAAGTCACGATCACGTGCTTGGCACTGATCGTTACGTCACCATAGGGCCATGAGTGGAGGGGGAACTCAGATTGCGCAGGAGGGAAAATAGGCAAATACCGCCAAAGCTAGCGAACGCGAGTAGAAGTTCTGAACATCTCGACTCGCTCTGTGCAACCAATCCCTGTACTGATACGGACGCAAGCAGGGCCACAAGACAAAGCCTTGGGCAAGTAGAGTTAATAAGGGAAGTGCATGTTAAATTGTGAGGTCCGCAGCCGATACGTTGTCCTCATTGTCCTGTTTTACTTGTACATATGTAATGTCATATTCCTATTACACACTGAGCCCTGTAATAATGTAATACAAAACTATTACATACTGTACCCTTGTATCATACATTTCTATATGCGTAGTTTTTACTATGTTATACCGATTACTAACGGAACCCTTATTCATGTATTACTATATTCTAATTACATTCAGCAACTTATATGTGTAATACTAAATGACTATTACAAACTGCACTTTCATTTATTTTCACCCGCTATTCACCAACCACACACACACACTGACCTCCCCGGCAGCCTGCTATTGAAGAAAAAAAAAACACACACGGCTGCCGGAGGGGGCTGGGAGGGAGAGGGAGGGGGCTGGGAGGGAGAGGGAGGAGGGATGAATCGCCGCCATTTGTAGGGCTTCCAGCCACCTCTTCCTTCCTTCCCCCCTCACTCCCTCCCTCCCGATCAGGCGCGCAGTGGCCATTTTTTTTAAAAATTAGCGCGCCCCCGTTACTAACGCGGTGGTCTCGGGGTGGACCCCGAGGACCGCGCTATAACGGGGTTTACCTGTATAACAATGAAATAAAAACAAGCATTTGCCAAAAAATGCATTGCTTGTCACTGTGCTTAACTATACCCAGAAAGGGGCATGGATAAGCACATTGCCTGTCAATGGGCATCCTAAAAAATAAACACAATTAAATAAAACACAATCAATATGTTTCTTACCTGTGCCGGATTCACACTCGTTATCTTACTGCGGAACCAACCCACGATGCAATGCTCAACAGCACAATGCGCAGGCGTCCATGATCCTCTGTTGATTGAAGAGATGTCTCCGGTAAGTTGTTCCTTTCTTTTCTTCTTATAAACAGTATGACACTATCCCTTGTTTTGTATTTTCTCTTTCTATATGCTATCACTGTGATTGAGATCATCGTCTGGAATCAAGATATTTGGCTCTTGGGGGCTTTTATAGATACCTAAATCCTACTGTACGTACTCCATGCATGTAGTTTTTATATATTTCTTGTTCTTTTTTCCTTTTGGGACCTATTTGTGCTCTGACTCTTGTTCTCCCATCTATCTGGCGATTTTGGAAAATCCTTGTAGGTGCATTTGGCCCCATAGGGATTTACTTTGGAAACTATTGATAATTTCACATTTTCTTGTATAAATTGTCTAGATCATTTAAATAGTGAACAATCACTGTGTATGTTTAAAACATCGCCCCACATGGGGTTGTTTATTATATTACGTGTTGTTTTTGTGCTCTTTTTCACTATGTATCTATACATATTTATTTCGAAAATGTTTTACTAGGAAGTAATATATTGAGTTACATCTCGTTTTCACTTCTATCTATCGATCTATCTATCTATCCAAATACAACATCTAAGCCACATGTCACCCATGAGAAATATAACAATTTTGCAGCAAAAATATAATGTTGCTCAAAAATATTTATAAAAAGTGTTTAAAAAACAAAGCACTAGTATACAGTATACAGTAGAGTCTTGGTTATCTGACTTTCGGTTAACAGACACTCCGTTTTATCCGACAATTGCACCCCCCCCCCTTCTCACTTACCAGGCGGCAGTGGCAGAAGACGAGGAGTGATGACCACGGGAGCGGAGCGGCACAGGAGGAAGACAGCTGGCGGCGGGAGAAGATGACCATGTCAGCGGAGAAAAGGAGTTAAGACAGCAGGTGGCAGCAGCAGAAGAAGACCATGTGAGCAGGAGCAGAGCGGCACAGGAGAACGACCGGGGAGGAGTGAGCTATAACAGCGGCAGACACCAGAAGTCAGGTGTCTGCTGTTGTTACAGCACGCTCCTCCCCGGCCATTCTCCTGTGCCCCTCTGCTACTGCTCCGCTCACATGGTCTCCTCCTGCCGCCCGCTGTCCTATCTCATTTCCTCCGCTGAGATGGTCCTCTTCTACCACTGCCAGCTGTCTTCCTCCTGTACCGTTCCGCTCCCGTGGTCTTCAGTCCTCCTCTTCGGCTGCCACCGGCAAGCCTGGTAAATGAGAAGGGGGGCCACAGATGTCCGATAATACTTTCCGGTTATCCGACACGGTATCGGTCCCGTTAAGGTCGGATAACCGAAACTCTACAGTATATATATATATATATATATATATATATATATATATATGTAACCCCCTTGATAGAATACAGCTATGTATGCATGCAGCCCTCTAGCTGTGTTCCTTGCTGGTGTATACTGCTGGTAATGAGTCAATGACTGAGAGCAGCAGCAAGGGATTCTGGGAGTTGTAGTCTGAAATAGTGACACATGACATTACAGCCAATGAGGCCAAGGTTCAGAGATGAGGAGCCGGAAACTTCAGGCAGAGACACAGAGGAGAGCACAAGGAGACCAGAGCTGGATAGACCATGTGGATAGCAGCCCCAGTGTCAGAGCTCTGCACAAGCCTGAATGCCTTGTCTTGATCAAGTGTGACCCGGGGTAAGTCTGAGTCCCGCTGAGAGAGAGCGGAGATCCACTTGGGGGAGAGCAGTACTTGGTGGAGCAAAGCCCTGCAGATCTGCCCTGGAGAGCACACGGGGTGTCGGTCGTCGTCGGAGGGGACACGCAACAGTTGCAGTTAACAGTGGTACCTTTGTGAAGTACAGGCCTGCAACATATTTGTGCATTAAGAGCGCCAACGGTGTGTCGGCACCATTTATATAGGCCCATATACCGAGGGTTGGGTGGCCATCTTCTTACTGACACACACCTGCACAGATTTATTATTTAATATTATAATACATGTATGCAGTATGATGTGTATAGTGTTCCTTTGCTGAGGATCAGAAGGTTCCTAAGACTGGGTAACAAGTATATAAAAGCAGTTACACCGCACACTCTGTGTACTTATTTCCCGCTGTGTGGCCGAAGGCCACGTGTGGTATATTGAGTAGCAATAAAGGACTGAGTCCCCCACCTCAGCACCATGTGTCAGTCTGGGACCTAGAAGTATAGAGGGGTTACATATACATCAATGTAAGTCCCATGCTGCCTTCTCTTAACGCTGACAATGTGGAACAGATTAACCAAGTAGCCCAGACACAGGCTGCCCTGTTTTTCCATTGATTTATGCACATACTCAGTGTAATATTTTATATGCAGAATGTATTAGCATGAGTGATATAAACCCTGGACTGGCTACCCCTGGTCATCACTTATTAGTTTGCCAATACACAAACTAATTACAATCAATCTATTGTTTTTAGGATTAACAGCCCGTCACTGATCCTAAAGGGATTATTTATCAAAAAGTCTCCTGAATGTAAGGCAGCACCAGAGTCATCATAGAAAAAAAACTCATTGCGTTCAATAGCAGGTTTCCTTTGATACATTTGGTGCAGAATTTTTGCACCCATTGTGACCCAGATTTGTTTTCAGAAGACTTTGGTGAATTATAGTCAAAGGCCCACGTTCTATAAAAGGGACATAGCACAGATCCGGGGCGACTGCACTGCAAGACCCAATCAAGTAAATTGGATCGGCGCTGTCGCACTTCATAGAATAAAGGCCTCACTCTCCCCATACGGGGCATGTATTCTATAACACTAAACGATCTGGACATTATTCCCATGTTAATGTAATTATTACTGCAGTGTGCAGATTAGTCACACCGCGTGCAGGAATGTGCTATGGCCTCTTAGGGCAGGAGTACAATGACAAGATTTATTTAACTTTCAAATGGAAACATAATCTCCTTTTCATGTTTAAATCAAAGTCTGGTTGCGCAGATTTTGAAGCTTTGACATCAATGTTCATCTAGAGCTAGGGAGACCAGATTTTCAAAATGAAAAACCGGGACACAATAAAAAAATTATTTATAAAACAAATTACATCACGTGACGCACCCCGTTGCCATGACAACGAGACACTGACGTCAGGCGGTGACATGTTGCCATGACAATGTGGCATCACGTGATGCCTCAGGCACCATAATGCGTCCCGCTGGTGGGGGCTGCAGTGTGTGTCTGTGTGTATAGGAGGTGGGCCCTGCAGTGTGTGTTTGTGTGTATATAAATAATGAAGACATTAATTAAAATTAAAATAATTAACAAATTACAATTAAATAAATAATTAATTGACATAAATTAAATAAAAAAAATATGTAGGCATTAATTAAAATTAAGACTTTTAAAAATGTGACATTCCTGACCTTACACTTTGCAAAATAGGGTCTCTTGGTCTCCTCATGGCAGTCAGTGACATCACTGCCATGCAGGGCCGCAGACAGCTTTCCTGGGGCCCAGGAAGAACGTTTTCACCGGGGTCCTCTACCCACGGCTCGGCGGCCTTGCGAGAACCCCCCCTTCTCACACACCTCACTCTCACCCAACCTCACACTCCCCAGTCACCCATTCCTTCCCCCCCTCTCACCCATTCCTTCCCCCCCCTCTCTCTTACATCCCCACCCCCATGTATTTTTCTCCTCTCCCCACATTTTCCTCCCTCCCCAATATACGTGCACACACAGTGACACAGTGACACACACACACACACACACACACACACACACACACACACACACACACACACACACACACACAGTGACAAACACACAAAGCCCCCTCCTCTCCTCATACCTTCCCCTCCCCCTCCTCATACCTTCCCCTCCCCCTCCTCATACCTTCCCCATCCCTCCTCATACCTTCCCCACCCCTCCTCATACCTTCCCCACCACTCCCTCACACCTTCCCCACCACTCCCTCATACCTTCCCCACCCCTCCTCATACCGTCCC
Organism: Ascaphus truei; assembly: GCF_040206685.1. Classification (NCBI taxonomy): domain Eukaryota; kingdom Metazoa; phylum Chordata; class Amphibia; order Anura; family Ascaphidae; genus Ascaphus; species Ascaphus truei. The sequence continues at coordinate 8,038,624 of NC_134485.1, read as the reverse complement.
CATCCCTCCCTCATACCTTCCCCACCCCTCCTCATACCTTCCCCACCCCTCCTCATACCTTCCCCACCACTCCCTCACACCTTCCCCACCACTCCCTCATACCTTCCCCACCCCTCCTCATACCGTCCCCATCCCTCCCTCATACCTTCCCCACCCCTCCTCATACCTTCCCCTCCCCCTCCTCATACCTTCCCCTCCCACTCCTCATACCTTCCCCTCCCACTAAACATGTGCTGTGTGAGGGCGATGGGCCCTATCTTATAAAAGGGCCACACCCTCACATAACATGACAATTGTCCGTCGGAGAGTGGACGGTAAGGACGGGGCGTTTATTTAAGAAAGAAGAAAAAAAAATTATTCATGCGGGAAATAAGATTTGAGGATTATTTCAAGTAATTGAAGATCAATGGCCATCAAGTCCTGGATTAGGCCTTATTTGGGGGCCGCATTGATTTTTTTTGGCATCGTGGGGAGTTTTGATGGATAGTCATGTGGTGCGGTGAAGAGTGGATTATTTTTATTTTTACAAGACTTTCCCAAACATTGGGGAGCCACACATCAGTGGTACGGGACACCCATCTCATCTTCGGGGGCGGGATTGCTGCTTTGAGGTGACATGAAGACCTGGTTAAGAAGCAGTGTCGGTGACAGAGAGAGACCACCTGCTCCTTAGATGTGTCCTGGGCCCAGAGAAGCACTGGAATAATATATTCATTATGTAGCCCTGTTTCCCCCAAAGTGAGATTTGGGTGGGTATGCTATCTCCAGCTACTTCTAGTTGTGTTGGGCTGTGACCTGGTGGTGAACAGGAGGGCTGAGTGCTCCGCGATGGTGTGGGGAGAGCCAGAACAGGGGTTCAGGTTACTTTTTATTTGTCATTGGTGCAGTGCCTCCAGTCAGCACAGGTTCTCTACAGGGGCAGAGGATGAGCCATCCTGACACCTTGATCTTCTTAACAGCATCAGGCAGTAATCACACTGTTTCTGTTACAACTGGCTTTATTGCAGATAGATGATTATCAGACAGCAAACACAGATACATCCCTTTTCTCTCCTTGTTCCCATCTCCTGGTCAGAGCCCTGACTCAGTCCTGTTCCCCTTTTCTCCCATCCCCTAGTGGGTGGGAGGAAGAGGCTCCTCACTCCCCAAGTGGAGGAGGATCACACTCCAGACATAACTGAACTTCTTCCAGAACTCACTAATTTAGGAGAGTGTCAGAATTTATAACCTGAGATAGGGGGTCGGAACCCTGTCCCATAACAGCATAGGTTGAATACGGATTGGCTAGCACTGCTTGTGGATGAACTAATCAGTATCCATCTCTCAGGCTGACACTCTCTGGTGGTTGCTAGGCCTGTCCTTGGATACAAGAATTGTATCCAAGTCTGTAATACACACACACAGAGCCTAAAGAAGGAATTAACCTTTCCACTGTCTGCCCCTAACAGGCCTGACACTGGAAAGGCTGAGGAAAAAGAAGTAGCGGCCGGAAGGCTATGCTATAATTAGTTATCCCCAAAATATTGTCTCTGCGGTACACAGAGGATAGGAATTTCAACCACTGGTCTATCTGTGAAATTACACAGTCAGGGAGAAACAGACAAACAAGGAAGTGAACAAAAGCAACATGACTATCCCATTTGGCCAGTACATTTTCCCACAAGCACAAACACATATACAGTATATTAGTGTGGCCTTAGGGTTCTTGGGGACCTGGGTAAGAGTGTCATTGGGGGCCCCGGGTAAGAGTGTCATTGGGGGCCCCTTAGAGGTTTTAATTTGATGACCTATAAGCAATTTAGGAAGTCGGGCAGTTCTGTTTTAAAGTTCACTTTACCCTGTCAATGAATCCTGTAGATTCAGACCAAGGTCCACTCAAAGGTACAGCCCCTGCTGTTTCGTGTTATACTTCACAACTGATATGTACAGTAACTGCAACCAGGAGGAGAGATACAGTATCCACACAGCGTGTGATGTCATCAATCAGGGGAGGAGGCTGCGCAGTCCAAACAACAAGTAACTGCACAATTATTTAAAACCTGGCCAGCTGAACTACCTTGTGAGATCTGGTCAGGTACTATTGGAATCAATGCAGTGCTTTGAACTTTGAAAGTGTTGTGTAGATCAACATACCTGGTAAGTACAGGTAGCTAGGGGTAATGTTGGCTGTTTGACAGAGTTAAATGTGCATGAAGATGTTTACAGGTCAGGCAGTGACATGGAGAGAAGGAACCCCAACATGTGGAATCAGGAATCAAGAAATAAAAACAAGTGCAAGGAAGATGCCAACAGGGTAATACTGTATTGTTTCTTTTGATAAATATATGGTAAGTGTTGCACCCACATAATACAAAGATAAAAAATATATCAGCAAACGTAACGGTGTCTTACTCTTCTTGGAGCTTTGCTGTCGGATAGACGCTGAGGACCAGGAGAGGACATAAGACACACAAAGTCACCAAAAGCCCTACATGCTTGGTGGATGTACCTCTTCCCGAGGGGGCATAGCTAACAGAGATCAGATCTCTCCTTAAAAAGTATGCCATATGGCTTACATAATTTCAGTTACAACAACAATATAGCAATATAAGAACCTTTTAATACCTTCATATAAATGTCATAATAGTCTACCCTCCCTGCCCGGCTCCTAGGGAGTTTACACCTGATAGGCTATATATTTGGCTTCCTTATCAGGGTGCTGGGTCCGTGCAGCTGGGTGGTGATGGATAGTTCCCCGTTGTTAGAATCACAACTTCCCCAGATGCATCACTGAGATTTTAAATTAGGACGGAGGGGGGGAGGGACAAGAAATAGATAACAAACTAAAAAGAATAGATAGGGATGGGGAAATTGCAAGGGGGCATGGAGGTAGAATGGGGGCAAGTGGGAGTCTGGCAAGCACGGAGACATCCATATTAAATACAGATAATAGTAGAAAATCTTACCTTCCTGTAAGTGGGCTGACATATGAGCCAAGATTCTAGCTACATATTCCTCATTATTATATACAGTGTACACTATATTATTTTAGCTGCAAGGGAGCAGTATGATCTCATAGGCATTACTGAAACATGGTGGGATGAAACTCATGACTGGACAGTTAATTTAGAGGGTTATTCCCTTTTTCGGAAGGATCGAACAAATAGAAGGGGAGGTGGAGTAGGTTTATATGTGAAACCGGATCTAAAACCTCTTATAAGAGAAGATGTTTATGAAGGGAATGATGAAAATGTAGAGACCTTGTGGCTAGAAATAATCAGGGGAGGTAAAAGTGCATGTAGCGCACTTTCCTCCACCCCCTGCGAGATAACGCGTCTACAGTGTGTGTGGTGCTTTACCTGTGGCTCACAGGAGGCCTGAACCTCCGCCGCTGGGAGCCTAGGGGTGTACCTGATTCGATAGGCGACAGCGCCTCCACCTGCCCGGGATCCTAACTTTGTAGGATATGAATAATATACGACCATGTAGTAAAACAATACTTTACTATAGTCTATAACCCGCATAACCATGAGTAACACATAACAGTACTAATGAGGTACAGCTACCCACCAAGCCTCGAACGGCCGTAATCCACCACCGTGTTCCCAACACCGTGTCCACAGAACCGGCCGGGGCCCTCGGGCACCCGACCACCATGGAGTCCAAAAGGGTATAACCCCACCCCTATATGTGGTCAGCGCTGCCACTATGGTGTGTGTGTGTGTGTTGGTTGGTGCACTTAATGAGGTAGGTGCCTGCCAGGTGCTCCAGCACCCGGGCGCGCCGACTGGAAGAACGATGGGATCCGCCGATCCAGCGATGTCATCCGCGATGAGCCCGCCTCTGCGTGGATGGTATCCAGCTGGAGTGTCCCACATACAAATAGTCTCTATACCTTGCAGGGTGATCTGGTCCGAGATCACAATATTCAGGGCTGCGCAGCATTGCAGCTGTGTCCCTGAACTTATCAAACAGCTAATGGGGCAGTGTCCCTACCTAAGGGCCTGTCCCTATAGCAGCCACAAACTGTGATGAGTCGGGGCCTAATAGGGGGTACCTGGCCTAGTGCAGGTGCCACAGACACCTGCACATACAGCCTACCCCTTCCTTGTCCCAGCTCTGACTGACTAGCGAGGTCTGAGCGCGCCAAATGTAACTGATCCCTGCAAGGGAATACTGCAGCCCTATTGTAACGCTCGGACTGCCCGCAAACCAGACGAGACCCCGGTACTGAGGTGGAACGGAAGAATACCACGCCCCTAACAGCAAGCGGGGGCGCGACCGGAGTGAGGTAAGTAGCGTAGCTGGTCTGGAAACTAAAAACGGGGAAATAAGGTACTTGCCAACTCTGGAGTAGAATAGTCAGGGAGTGGAGATAGTTGCGTAGTAGAGAGTTCGTAAGCCTAGTTCGTGGAGAGCTGCGTCGTCCAAGGGGTTAGAAGACAGCGTGGTCGAAGGTCCATGAGCCAGGTCAGGGGGTCCAGAAAACAGCGTGGTCGGGTTTCCAAAGCCAAGGTCAAGATCCAGGGAGGTCAGCAGAGAATCCGGGTTCCGGAACAGGGGCTGAAACAAACAAGAGAGAGCCAAGCAGAAGCAGACAGCACAAGGTACAGTAGCTATTCAGAGCACTAAGAGAATGGGGAGACAGTGCTACATAGTGGGCAGTAACCTATCAGAGGGAGGGAGGAGCGGAGGTGCGGTCCAGAGATCTAACCTGATAGGGGGCAGGGGCCTGGGGGCTGGCCAGAGTTGATCTGGGGCTGAGGAGCGCGCTTGTGCGCCGGCACGCAAGGAGAGGGCGGGACTATCTACGGAGTGCCGGGTATAAGCTGCCTGGGTCCGCGCGCCCCTGTAATGGTGACGCGCGTGACCCGGAAGAGGGAGAGCAGCCACGAGGGAAACGCTGGCGGCAGAGGGGAGCCGCCGGGGATTCGGAGCGGCGGCGGTGCCAGGTAAGAGGGCGCCGTGTGCGGAGGTCCGTGATCTGCGGCTCCTTACACCTATTGGCTCTCGCGCGACATGTGACTGCAGCCCTGCTAAGCCTTCTGTGGGCTGTAGTCCTCGCGGTCAGGGGCTGTGCAACGCTGATCCCGCTGGCTGCAGGGAGATGCGACTTCCGCGTGGCTGAGCCCCAACTTCCGGTGAGCACGGGGGTGGCACTGATTGCACAGCGCAGCTCAACTTCTCATCTAGGCTGGGCCTGCCACTGCGGGATAGAGATCCTTTTTAACTTTATCTGTGTTTTTAATTGTTATTAAGTATGTCTTGCTTCAATAATGTAATGTTATACATAAATTATCTTTGCTATATTTCTAAATCAGCCCTTGAGTGCCCCTTTGAGCATATAACTCAGTTATACCTCTTCCTTAGAGGTGTCTGGCTTGGTTAGAATTCGTTTTGGCTGCACAACCTATACAGCCTTCTTGTGTGGTGTAGAATTTGCCAAACATGATTTTTCAACTGTGATAAGATAGTAGATTAATACAAGGATCGTTAGTTCTCTTTATTGAGCAGTTTGAAGCACGATAGCGGGATTTGGTATTTCAGTTTTATATTATTTTTAATATTGTTTTACCAGTTTTGCTTCTTGTCCACATTGCTGATATTTGTTTTGATACGCCCGGCACATCCTTTTTATGTCTTACAGTCGTAGTGATGTGATGTGTCCGTGTTTGTGCCCAGAGGAAGGACTGACTGGCATTTAATACAGATTAAAGGGACAAGCTGTGGTGCACATATTCTAATATGAGTTTTTAGACATCATTTAGCAATTCATTCCACAAATCTTGTGGGGAATATTAGGACATTGTTGGGTTCTAGAAGATAGACAATATAGTTTGTATGAAGAATTATTAGGGTGGGCAAGTGGAGTAGAACCCGTGTGTCCTGAACACAAGCATGTTCTGTGCTCGAGTGGATTATGTGCTGGGCAGGAGACATTGTTACAAGGGGGTTTTATGAATAGCACAAAGAGATTAATCATACGTCACTTGAAAGGCTGCTGGGTGTCAAACTCTCTCTACATCAGTGTTTCACAACCAGGGTGAGCCGCGAGCCCACGACCCTCTGCCAAGGGTGCCTTGGTTTGCCTCTCCTGTCTCAGCCTGGCACAGAAGAGAGAGAAATGCCTCTTCCTCAGCACAGGATGAATCCGTCATTGAAGGAGTAAGGTTTTTGTATGGAGAGGAGTGTGGAATGAGTTTGTGTGGAGGGTGAAGGAGGCTAGTGCATAAGGGGGGCGATAGGGTGTTTGTAACTAAGAAAGAGTGGGCGCTGTGTGAGAAGGGGAAATAAATGTAGTGTGTTAAGTAAAAGGGGGCGAAGTAGGATGTGTGAGTGAATGTGGAGTGTGTAAGAAGAGGGTGGGTGAGTGTGTTGGATATGTGCGTGTGACAAGGAGGTTGAGTGTATGTGTGTGTGTAGCGCACTTTTCCCCACCCCCTGGGAGATAGGGCAGCTACTGTGTGAGTGGTGCTTTACCTGTGGCTCACAGGAGGCCTGAACCTCGGCTGCTGGGAGCCTGGGGTGCACCTGATTCGATGGGTGACAGCGTCTCACCTGCGCGGGATCCTAACTATGTGGGATAGCCCCGTGCAGGACCATATATGAACAATACACACTGCTGTAATAAAACAATAGCACTTTACTGTAGAAATATAAACAATCATAAACAATGACACCACTACTGTAACACTTGGCTTCGCTGGGCCACAAACCCTCACCGTGCCTTCCCAACACCGTGTCCATACCCCTGTGGGGTTACCCCAATGTACTGAGGTGCTCCGGGCACCGTACCATCCCAGTGTCCACAAAACCAACCACCCACCCGTGTGTGACACAGCGCTGCCCCACTAGCCCGTGTATAGTTGGTGCACTTTGGTGAGATGAGGTACCTGCCGGGTGTGTCCACACCCGGGTGTGCAGTGATACTGGTGGAATCCACGGATCCAGTGACGATAACCACGAAGCCTCCGCCTCTATGTTGGGTGGGTCCTGCCGGGATTGTACCACCATATGCAATGTCTCTTTGTGGCAGGTGTGTGGTCTCAGATCACCTGAGGTCAGGATGCCACCGCGTCCTGTCTGTGTCCCTCACTTTAATGCTACAGGGGCAGTGTCCCTATCTATGGCCTGTCCCCGCAGCAACCACAAGCTGAGGGGAGTCGGGGCCTAGCTGGTGCCTCGGGTTGGTCCCTGTCCTAGTGCAGGTGCCACAGACACTTGCACATACACAACCTACCCTATCTGCATCCCAGCTCCGACTAACGTGGCTGCAGCGCGTGAAATGTATCTATATTACTGCAGCCGAGATTCAGCCAACCTTATTGGCTACCTGTACCCATGTGATCAACAGCCCCTGGGGCTGCTGGGAATTGTAGTCCCCTGCTGAGCTACTCTCTGGCATTGTCGCCGATACTCGGTGTTCTACACATGCGCACGCCTACTCCTACTGGCCGCCGCACTAGAGCCTCTCTGCGCATGCGCGAAGCTCACCGCGCGCGCAATCAATCATGGCGGCGCCTTGTGTAGGGTAGCCGCCGGTGCCTCTGGCGATGCGCTCGCCTGCAAACCTCCAATGCCGATTGGAAGGTAGAGGAGGGGCAGAGGAAACCGAGGGGACATGGGGAGCCCAGAGGGAGAGCCTGCAACATGAGTAAGCATTATAAAAATAATAAAAAAATAATAATATGGGCCTCGGAGGATCACCATGGAGCTGCTCAAAGACCAGGTTAAAAAGCACATCTGCATCCAATAGGGAAGGACCCGGAGGGTTCTGCACGGGGTGACAGGATATGGATCCTTGAGCGAGAGTGCACCCTTGTAACCAGGTCCCATAGGATGTCGGAGAACGCCAAGGCAAGGGATTGCCATATCAATTACACAAAATTGTGGCACGGAATGTGCCTCTTTGGGATGCTGCATGGGCCCCAAAGATGAAGAATGTCTGATATCAAATGTAATTAAAGAAAAACCTGTTTGAGAGAGAAGTTCATGGTGCCAATCCTTTACCATCCCTGATTATAAGCCCACCCTGCACCGGTGCCAGCACCGTGAGAAAGGGAAATAGAGACACTGCACTACCTGTACAGAAGTAATATAACTTGATGTGACACGCCTTTTGTACCGGTTAAGGAGGGGTTATATAATTATATACAAAAAATCCCCATATACATTCTATTGGTAATATGATCTTACACATATAGTAAATTGCTAGTGTTGCAGAGCCTAGAAGGTGCTGCTTGGAAGCTCCTCAATCACACACTTAGGTAGCAAATAACGTGTATTTTCATGCTGCAAAAGTTGGAGGGGCGGTAACCCATTATTTGCTTTAATGTTACACTGAAACTCCTTGGGTAACCTTTCGTGATTTCCTATTGGTAGGCTGACCATATTTCCTCGAGACAAAAACGGGACATTGGGAAGGCAAAAACAAGACGGGGTTATGTAATATTACGTATTCATGAAAAAGTAAGAAGATAACAAACGTTTTATTTACCCCCACACCCCACTGCAGGGCATTTACTTTACTGAGTCAGAAGCATGATGGATTTCTAGCAGGTTCAGTGGTGGGGGATCAGTTTGCCAGCCGCCAACGCTAAGGAAACAACGATACGAGTACAATGTGGGACTCCGATCGCACTAAGCAGCGAGAACGCGTTCGCTCCGTCTCTTACTAGCGCTGTTCTCTCTCTGGGCAAGAAGCCTGGCCCTGATTGGATAAAGTAAATGGAACTTCCTCTTCCGTCACACTAGTGGTTTTACTGTACGCAGTGATTAGCAGAGAGCCTTAGGAGAAATAAACAACCCGCGCTCAGTTTTTTTTACAAAAAATTAAAAACTATATATACTGTAGTTTATTAAAAACGGGACAAAATTGACATTTATATTAAAACGACGGGACGGTCGGGAAATATGAAGAAAAAAAAACGGTACTGTCCCGTTTCAAACAGTACGTATGGTCAGCCTAACTATTGGGAAACGGAGGTGTTAATACATGACCATTCTGTAGCCCTACCAATTCTCACCAAACAGAATATCAAGCTCTGTACAAACCACGGGCTCACTACAGCAGCCACAATCCCCATACAACTTGTACTTACATAAAAAACACACTTTAAGCTGCTACCAAAGCCAGTATTTAACAATATTTGCAATTACCCACTGAATAACATTCCTATCCCCATGTTTTTGAACATTTCACGGCGCCATTTTCGTGTGCGCTGCTGTATTCCACGCGGCCAACCACCCCAGGCACACGGGTTTATTGCGGTTGCTTTGTTTGAATTTCATGGATTCAGTTTCTTTGGGTGCAATTCGTCGCGTATCCGTGGCAGAAATGAATGAATTGTAATGTGTACAGTACTGTGCTACTGTGCCAATTTCAGGTGTTTAAAAACCAGAACACTAAAATGCCATTTTCTGAACTCGCGTCTCAAGGCGGCACGGTTGGAAGAAATCACACGCCATGACATGACTATTCCGAGGTATACAACGCGTGAAGTGTTCGAATAACGGCCGCTGCATCTGTAAGTCCCAGTTTGATTCCCATGGGAGAAAAAAAAAAAAAAAACCTTTGTCTCATGGATAGATGCTAAAGAGGGGGGGAGGGAGAGATGCTAAAGAGGGGGGGAGGGAGAGATGCTAAAGAGGGGGGGAGGGAGAGATGCTAAAGAGGGGGGAGGGAGAGATGCTAAAGAGAGAGGGGGGAAGGTCCTTTGTTTAGTGGAAGTAGTTTCTGGGCAGGGCTCATGGGAGCTGTTTGCTGGCTTCAGTGGGAATAGGCAAACAGGAGCCAGTGCTTCAGGATTCCTAGCAGCAGGAAGGGAGGGAGCAGACACCTGATGCACAGAGATACAGGCTGCACTTAGTATTACAGCTGCAGTGCTCAGTGCTGTCTGTTATTGTGATGTGGGATGCATGCCACTGTGTGTGCAAATAGGGCAACAACAGGCTGGGAAAAGGAAACTGGTTCTTCCAGCAGGGCAAACTGGTTGGAGGAGGAGATGTGAGGGAAGGGGACTGCCCAGTAGGGAGGGGTGTTACCCCTGTGTGGGGGAGGGCACCCAGGAATGGTGGTTGAAGTTTCACTTCACAGGAGAGAGGGGGGAGGGGGGTTGCTCCTAACTTGTAGGTTGTAGCAAAGGGCTCAAGGTGGAAGTGGAGCAGTGGATCCCTCTGGTCACGGAGAGGGGGGAGGGCATTGGGTGTACAGTACTGGGGGGGAGCTGCACAGGTGGGGGGAGCTGCCCCTCCCGGAGAGGAACTGCACAGGTGTCTCAGAGCTAAGCCCTCCGCCATGATGATGCTGCAGCAGCTGCTGCTTTATACCTGGCTGACGACAGGTGAGTGTCTATTGCCCCCCCCCCCTCCACCCCCTGGGGGAGGTTGTGAGGGGTGTGTGTCCATCCTATGTGACGGTTGTGTACCCCTCCTGGGGGAGGGGGGTGTCACTGCGCAGGCAGAGAGGGGCGCAGTGCGCATGCGCAGGGGAACAGGTGCGCCCTCAGTCCGTGCCAGGTATAGTGGTCCTGTCACGTGACACTTTATCTTCACTGCAATGAGGGGCTGGGGTGCGCCCCTCACATCTGGCTGCGGTGCGCCCCTCACATCTGGCTGCGGTGCGCCCCTCACATCTGGCTGGGGTTACTGCCCGACTAAAGAGACAGCTACAGGGGGGAATATGGGGTTAATGTACAATGTCAGCTTGGACCAGCCCTTTAATCCCACTGTAATTAAATAGCACTCCCTTTAACGTTAGGCGAGGTGGTCACCCCATCTTCTACTGATTATCAGGACGCCTAGCATCACTCACCGGGGCACCTCTTTATTCCCACACACAGATTCATGCAGTTATTTGGGGTATTGTAATAAAAAATAATTTGGATTTTTTTTTTTTTTTTTTTTAGCCAGGATTAGGGGCTGCCTCAGGGATAGTGCAAAATGGCAACCCAGCTGGTCAGTACTTGTGACTTACTGTGGGTCCTTCCTTATATCATAGCTTTTATTATAAATTGCAACAAATCACAATTGCCACATTTATTTCTTCAATGAACCTGCAGTTTAATTGCACTGCTGCTGATGGGACCTTCAGTGCATTGCAGACCCACCTGGAAGCAAAGGGGTTAAAATCCCATTTATAAATGCTAATTTATGCTTTTTTGCACAGCAGAAGAAAGATGGCTAGCTGTACCCGGTCACAGTGACAATGCCACAGGCACATGTTATTTACATATTTGCACCTGACATTTTTAAATTGCCTCCAAAGTTTTTGTTTCCTTGCGTTAGGCCAGGGGCGGCCAACTCCAGTCCTCAAAGGCCACCAACAGGCCAGGTTAAGGATATCCCTGCTTTAGCATGATTCAGCCACCTGTGCTGAAGCAGGGATATCCCTAATACCTGGCCTGTTGGTGGGACAGGAGTTGGTCACCCCTGGGTCAGGCAATCTTGAAATAACTTGCAGCAATGGCATTACCAGACCATTAAAGCCACACGTCACATGTTTGACGCCCTTTCTCCTGAAAGTGATTTTCCCGGCAATGTAAAGCATTTGTGGTAGTAAGTCCACGCGTCTAAAACGTGTGTATATATATATATATATATTGTAAATTGTTCTTCTTGATTGGACACCTCCTAAATAAAAAAAAAGTAATTTCAACTCCACCCCACAGGATCTTCCGGCAGAGCTAGTGACAGAATGCGATGTATTTACTTAAGTGTTCTGGCTGCAAATTAGGGCAAACCCAGTGACGAAGAATTGTACTCAATTTACACAAATTCTAATGACTTCCAGTGAAATGCCATTTCTTTGCTACATATGTATATTTCACCAGTTTTGCAGCCAGGATAGAGGAGTTAGTAGACCCCTATACGTTTTGGATCGTTTTAATGTCATAACCTCTCCAAAGAAAATAATATTCCTTGTTTGGGGGACATGTAAGGTCAATGTTGCTATGGCATTCTGCAGCAAGAAAAGCAGGTTACTCATACTGACGTACAGTAGTACTGATATATAAAAAGCTAATTTGGGTCTCGCACATCAAAGCAGCACAAGACCTTCAAAAAGCTGAAAAGGGAGGAAATCTGATAATAGAACTCAGATGAGCATGACAAAATGTACCCATTCAATGCAGAAATTGTACAGAATGAATTTCGTGTAACGGAGTGCAGAATTGTTTCTGTTTGCCCTTGGCACAGCAGAATATATATTTTTTTGCACTGTGGATTGTCCTTTCAGTGCTATCATTTCTAATACTGAATTACAGTCTAGCAACATGTTTTATCTGTAGAGGTGTATTTTGTTCTAATAAAAAGCCTCCGTGCTACATCCAACATGGCAAATGATATAGTTAAATACTTATCTGTAGATCTTCTCATAAGCAGTGTCATTTAGTTCAGTTCTCTGAGCATACAGGGGCTGTCTGTGTCCCCCCCCCCCCCTTTAAATGGCAGTCCTGGCTATGCACCTGTAAATGGTCTGTCTATTAAAGCTGCAGTTCAAGCTGCTGTTTTTTTTAAATTTGTATTGATTTATTTTTCCATTCAATAAGTACATCAATAAAATCTGCACACTGACAGTGATTGGCTAAGTTGCAGATCGATCGTTGAAGATTCTGCTCAGGGGTTCTTTATATCGCTGCTAGAGCTGCAGAAGATTACCCAAGATGCAAAGTTCTGTGGGGAAGATCATGTGACCAGGCAGGCACTGAATACAATTGGTGCACTGCTAGAGACAGGGCAGGGCTCAAGAGCCAGAGCCTGTCTCAAAAGAGGAAGGGGATGTGACTTTGTAAATGGTTGCTCTAGAAACAAAAATGCTTGTTACATTATAATACATTAAAGATGTCTTTCAAATTGTATTTATTTAAAAAAAAAAAAAAAGCTGCAAGTATTTTCTCATAGTACTGAACTGTACAATAGTACACACCTAGGATATTGCTTGGTGTGCAGCTTTAAGACAGCCCCCTCTCCATTAGAGAGGTTCTGGGAGTTTTCTGCAGGTGCAGCAGTGTGAGGACCTACAGATGGGACATGTCGTGATGTGGTTGGAGGCTTAAAATACTTTGGCCAAAAAATTGAACTCAATGAGATACGTATGTAACTTTATAATAATATGCCACGTTACATGTAGCCTCGGGGTTTTCCCCTTTTTTGTTCTATACATGAGGTCACAATCCTAGTAGCACTCCTTTTGACACAAATATGTGTGTGTGTGTGTGTGTGTGTGTGTTTTATTAAGAGCATGATCCCTATATGATGTTAAAAGTTATGCAAATCTACGTAAGTACCAGCACTCACTGTCTAATAGCTACATTATGAAAAACATTGTAATGCAGGAAATACATTTAATACAGGCATACCCCGCTTTAAGTACACTCACTTTAAGTACACTCGCGAGTAAGTACATATCGCCCAATAGGCAAACGGCAGCTCACGCATGCGCCTGTCATCACGTCCTGAACAGCAATACCGGCTCCCTACCTGTACCGAAGCTGTGCGCAAGCGGGGAGACTATAGAGCCTGTTACAAATGCGTTATATACATCAGTTATGCACGTATATAACGATTGCCGTACAGTACATGCATTAATAAGTGGGGGAAAGGTAGTGCTTCACTTTAAGTACATTTTCGCTTTACATACATGCTCCGGTCCCATTGCGTACGTTAATGCGGGGTATGCCTGTAATAAAACAAACCAGAAATAAATCAAATGTGTTTGCAGAAACCAGTGTCACAAATGGGCATGTCACAAAGTGAGGGGTGGGAGGGGGGGGGGGAAAGGAAAAGGGGAAAAAAACATGAAACACAAGGAATATACACAAAAAACAGAGAACGGAAAGTATGCTAAGGGGGCGACGTTTCGAGGGACTACCTCTTCATCTGGCCCATTCCCCCTGGAAAACACTTGTGGTGTTTAAGTATCAAGGCGAGTTTTGGGCAAACCTGCGGCATTTTCACCCTGCACCGATGTATGAAAGCGTTTTGCTCCTAGCTTGCGCCTTGGGGAGGGGTTACATGGTGCACAGATTATAATGGTGCATCAGTTCTTTTTGCTTTTTCATTGGCCGAAAAGATCCTCCGGATCTGAAGTGGCGTAAGTCTAACATTCGGCATCAGGTGTAAGAAACGCTCTCATATACCGCAGCCCTGCTCCAATAAGCGGAGCCGCGCGTCTGCACACGCGTTCCCCCTGCGATGATACATAGACCACTTTACTTCTGAAGGGCCAGCCACGCCGCGCAGTGACCCGCTGGCAGCAAAGAGATTAAGGTGCTTATTCTACGGGATATCTGCCAAAGTGGCCGATCTGGGGCTTTTTGGCCAAAGTTCCCCATTGAAGTCAGTAAACAGCCCGATCAGCTGCTTTGGTGGATAAAGAAGAAGCCTCCAGGTGTCGCCCAGCCTGCGTCTCATCTCCAATCCCATGGAAACAGAGCTATGTGAGCAGTAGGCAGGTGATAAACCTCACTAGCTGTGCTTAGAGGTGAGAAATGGAAGGGGAGTTACTGGGGGGGGGGGGGGGGGAAGCAGAGTTAAAAGTAGAGAATAAAAGATGGCAGGGGAAAGTGTGTTTCACTGCAGTCATAAAATAAACCATAATGTCTACTGGGCAAAAGTATTTGGCTTTATAACTGAGTTATTGCACCGCCAGACTCCAATGGATCTGGCCTTCGCTCCTGTAGGTATTAAACCTTGTGGCACGTCAAAGCATAGTTAATATTTCGTTAATACAGTATTTTGCAGGCTCACACATTGCACCATTGTGGGTGAATGGAAGTGCCCTATTATGCCATATCTATCTCAAGTTAAAAATAGATTATAGCAAATCATATGTTTGAATAAAACATACAGTAAATAAATATCCCCCTTGCGGTACATTTGCATGTCTCAGACCGGTCTGCAACCCGGCTTTTCCCCAATATCGCTCAGCAAAACCGTGCTTCCACTGCAGCCAGGGATTCTGGGTAATGACATGCAAATAAGCACTGCGTGTCACTCTTTACTTATCTAATAAAACTTGCCTAATTCCTTAAAGCAGGGGTGAGCAAACTTTTTATGCCGAGCCCCCCTTTTCATCCATAAAATTTGTCGGGCCCCCCCTGCCTGATGTAATCAAAATCACATGCTCCCATCCCCCAACCCCCATGCTGCTGAAAACTGGTGCGGGAAGCAGACAGGAAGAGAAGGAGGGGCTGTCTGTGTGCAGAGAGAAGCCCCGCCCCCTCTGCAAGACACAGACACATAGAAGCAGCAGCACGGAGCTTCTGGCCCCGCCCCCTCTGCAGGCCCCTCCCCCTCTGCAGGCCCCGCCCCCTCTGCAAGACACAGACACTTAGGCCTGGGCCATAGAAGTGTAGGGAAAGAAGAGGCGCGCTAACGCTGAGGCTCGCCTGCTTCAGTCAGCGCGATTGCACGGACTTGCAGGCGAGCCAGCGGGCGCGAAGGGAGCCGAGGGGGAGGTGGTTGGAGGCGGGGCAGTGACGTCGCTGGGCCAATCGCCCGCGACGCACTGACGTCAATGTCACGGCGCGGTGACGTTGACGCTGCTTCAGGCTGATTGGATGTTTTCAGCCGACAGTGCGCTGAAAAACAGCTTGGCTGTCGGCTGAAAACTCCAGCGCCTCAGCACGCCTGCGGACGCTCGCGTGAGCCCCCTCTCAAGGCATCCTCATTGAGGATGCAGGGGCTCAGCGCGGAGTGTCCGCACGGCTCAGCACGGCCTGTCCGTCTATGGACGCAGCCATAGAAGCAGCAGCACGGAGCTTCTGGCCGCCCGTGCACAGCTCTGCCCGCCCCCAGGTTTCCCTGCAAGCAGCATGGGCCCCCCCTACATAATCTTGCGCCCCCCCAAAGTTTGCGCACCGCTGCCTTAAAGGATGCAAGAAATGCCGGGTCTGGAGCCCTTGAATAGATTTTTAGAGGATCTGTAATGACAATTTCCATTTATAAGCCATAAGCTTTGCATATACAACATATGTGCAATGCTGTCTTTATAGCCATTATATTTAATGATCTGTAGCCAGGTCCCCCAGACTGACCCTCACCTCCGTTGTGGTGACAGAGTCATGGAAGGTTGCAGGGAGCGCTCCGGTGCACCGAAGGCTCCGCGGCGGCCCGAGCGTCCAGGGCGCCGCCATTTTTGTATTGCACATGTGCAGTAGTCCCGTAGGCGACGGCGACAGCAGAGAGGTTGCGCATGCGCAGCAAGTGGTTGCGCGAGCGTGCGCAGCACTGACCAACCAGAGGAGGTTTAGAGTTGGGGACTATGTCCCAGGAGCCTCAGCAGGACCCGGTGACGGCCGGGAGCCAATAGGGCGAGGAGACTGAGCAGGGAAAGGTTAGGAGGTTGCGCAGGGGAGCACGTTGGGGAGACAAGATCGGGAGGGGGATGAGGAAGGAGCTCAGCGTGTAGAGAGGCAAGTAGCCTCTACACTAGGCCCGTATACCCCCAGGCCCAGATAGGCCCTGAGTCACAGTCAGTCAGAGTTACTGTAGGGACAGGCCCTAGAATAGGAACCTGTCACATTAGTGAGTGAAGCTGTTAAAGACACAGAGACTGTCACGGCACCATCCCAGAGACCAGACCTCTTCAGGCATATCATCAGCCTTCCGGGTGGGATCGCCCCGGAAGGCATCACCGGCAGCTCCGTGTCGTCGGATCCTTTGTGAAGTCTGTTTGCGGGCCCGAGCGCTCCTCTTTTAAGTGCACCAACTATAATATCATTCATACTAGTGGCTGCGCAGTCACACACACACACACTCACTTTGGGGGTTTATGGTGTTGGGTATTGGGCACGGTGTGGGAACACGGTGAAGGGTCGCGTCCTGCGAGACGCGTTAAGTTATTGTGTCTCCTTGAAGAGTAACATTGACTGGAATGATATGCATGGTTATGGTTACCGCTAGTAAAGCCACTGTTTCTTTTATATGCTGTGTGAGTAGTATTGTATTATTGTCCTGTGAGGAACAACTCCCGCTCTGCTGGGAGCCGTCACAGGTGGAGGTGCTGCACTTGGTAAGAGATTATATATATATATACAGTGTTCGACAAACCTATACATTTGCTCGCCCTGGGCGAGTGGATTTAACCCCCGGGCGAGTAAATAGTGGCCCAAGCAGCACACGTTTGGTACTAGGTGGCGAGTAGATTTTTTTGTGTGGCGAGTAGATTTTTTGGTGATTTGTCAACCACTATATATATATATATTATATATATATATGGAGAAGAGTGACCTAAGCGCAAGTGGAAAAAGGGAGAGAGAAAACACAAAAAGGGATCATAGGGCAGTATATCTATAATTATATAAATATAAGAATGGTAAGATATGCGCTTACACTGATCAAATAAGTATGAGCATTTAATCCTCTCTGGGACTCACGAACGTAGCTTTTAAGGACTTGTTTGAATATTGCTTGGTCTTCCAGAGATCTTCTTTACAGGAAATCAGCTGCTGCTCATCCAGGAGATCTTCTTCCCAGGCACTCACGTCTCTCTATGGGTGAATCTCACAGAAGGGGGGGGGGAAGGGGGGGTGGGTAGGAACTCCGGACCAATTGTTTGAAGAAAGTAGTGGCGATTCCTATGAGCGCTTCATGGAGGAGATGTGTGTCATACAGGATTCAGCGTTTTGGTCAACCGTGGATGCAAATGCCTTGGTTTTCTGGAGCGACCAGTTGCAGGCAGACGAAGTGTTACTTCTCAGTAGTAATTGAGTGACTGTCCCAGTCTTCCGGAACCCAAAGGAGATGAGTAAAGATCCCAAGGAGGTCCAGGCAGGAACAGCATACAATGGTAGGACTTGCAGGAACCAGCACACGTTTGGTACTAGGTGGCGAGTAGATTTTTTTGTGTGGCGAGTAGATTTTTTGGTGATTTGTCAACCACTATATATATATATATATATATATATATATATACTAGCTGAGAGACCCGGCGTTGCCCGGGATGTGAACCCTGAATAATTATGTTACATAGTTACATAGTAGATGAGGTTGAAAAAGACGTACGTCCACAAAGTTCAACCTATGGTTAATTTAGACAACAGATCCTTTATTCTATATCTATACTTATTTATTGATCCAGAGGAAGGCAAAGAAAAAACCCCATTAAGGGGAAAAATTAATTCCTTCCTGACTCCAAGAATTGGCAATCGGATTAATCCCTGCATCAACATCCTTCCCATGTATACTTATTTGGTATATCCCTGTATACCTTTCCCATCTAAAAAGATGTCCAACCTTTTTTTGAACAAAGGTATTGTATCTGCCATCACAGTATCCATGGGTAATGAATTCCACATTTTAACTGCCCTTACTGTAAAGAACCCTTTCCTTTGTTGCTGGTGAAATTTCCTTTCCTCCAACCTTAAGGGATTAACATGTGTTAATGTTGTATAATAATGTGTAGTGAAAAATTGTAATTTCATGTAAATGTTATGTAATCTTTTTCCAAAGTGTGTTTGTA
Source organism: Ascaphus truei (assembly GCF_040206685.1). Classification (NCBI taxonomy): domain Eukaryota; kingdom Metazoa; phylum Chordata; class Amphibia; order Anura; family Ascaphidae; genus Ascaphus; species Ascaphus truei. Next base: position 8,020,182 of record NC_134485.1, on the reverse strand, counting down.
AAGCAACAACAGTACAAAGAACATGTATCTGAGCACAATTTTGCAAAGTGTATGTTACTTGTTACGGTTGTTAGTTTAAAAAATGTTTTCTTGGAAACCCTTGGTGAAAGATGGGTAGCTCCATTGTTGAGGGTAGTGTATTTCACGTCAGCTGTAAGTGTGTGTTGGCAAAATTGTTGGTAACAAAAGATGAGTGCACTACAGTGAGTGTGTTTCTTGAAGTTGCTAGTAGAATAGGTTGAGGTGAGGCAAATGTAGCAAAGTCGATGTTCATTGTAAGGCTTGTTTGTAAACCACATTTTTGGTAGTTCCACTTGGAGCAAAGATGTACAATTCTTTGGGTGATCCAACTCTTGAACACGCAACATATAACTGGCCGTGGGAGAAACATGGTGATTCTAAGTTGATACCAGTGCACTTGATGGACTGTCTTTGTGCTTTGTTGATGGTGATTGCAAAAGCTAGTCTGATGGGGAACTGTAGCCGTTTGAAAGTAAAAGGCATGTCTGTTGGAATGAGTGGAATGCGGGGGATGAAGACATCTTGTCCTTTGGCGTTGCCAGTTAAGATAGTAGCTTCAATCAGGTTGGGCATCAATGTTTTGATGCACAGTCTTGTTCCATTACAAAGGTTAGGTGTGTGTAGGTTGCGAAGTAGCATGATGGGTGCTCCAACATTCAGCCGAAGGTGATGTGGTGGCATTCCAGATGGTTCCAGGGAGTGTAGGAATTCGGTTGCATAGTTGATGGCTTCATCGGTATCCACAACTGTATCGATGGAGTTGTATTGAGTAATTGTGTGGGGAAGAATATCTTGAATTTGATGATTTAGAGCATTGACAGAAGTATTTTTGGCAGCAAGGATGGCTCTTTCACAGAGCCACTGGTGATTTGTGTAATTGTGTAAGAGATTTGGATAGACGTGATGTATGAGATCTTCAAGTGATATCATCATGTTACAAAAATGTGTGGGAAAAGCAATTTCACCTGATGTCAAGTGAGTAGGTAAAGTACCTTCACCAATTTGAAGAAGGGTGTCTGCAAAAGCTTGGTCATTTGAGTGGCCGAGAAGTTGTACTCGCATATTGGTTGTTAATGGGAAATGTTTCACATGTCGCCATAAAATAGAGGATTTAAGGCATGCATGAAGTTTGTCTGCTGGTGTGGATCGTGGTATGACTGGAAGTGTTTGTCTGAAATCACCAGCTAAAAGAATGACAGCACCACCCATTATTTGTTTATTGTTACGCAAGTCTTGCAAGGTTCTATTAAGGGCTTCAAGTGCTTTTTTTATGCGCCATGGTACATTCATCCCAAACAATAAGTTTGCAAATTTGAAGAACGCGTGCTTGTCCAGATGTTTTGGTAATATTACATGTTGGGTTTTCTTCATGAGCAATGTTTAGCGGTAATTTAAGAGCTGAGTGCACAGTTCGTCCTCCATCCATAAGAGTGGCTGCAATGCCAGATGATGCTAGTGCAAGTGCAACATCATTGTGCATTCTGATTTCGGCTAGGAGTAAATTGATGAGAAATGTTTTGCCGGTTCCACCTGGAGCATCAAAAAACAGTATTGCACCTTGTCCGTTGGTGATGTGATCCATGATGTTCTCGTAGGTGGTAAGTTGTTGTGAAATTAACATTGGTTTTCTGCTTGCAACATATTGTTTTAGAAGTGAAATATTGTATTGTTTCTCTCGCATAAGGTCTGTATTGAGTACATCATGATGATGACGTTGTGGAGCTTGTAGACCTAATTGAAGTAGTGTTTTGTTATTGATAGATAGACATGTATCTTCTAACAATATGAGCACCTCGTTGAAAATCTCTGGTGAAAACTGAAGATTGAGTGATGGATTGTCTCTCTGTGCTTTGGCAAGTATATACTCACTCATGCTTTCGCGATATGTGTCCCAGAGAGTGTTGGGGTTTGATGGGTTGCAGGTGGTAAGGATAATGGCAAAAAGGTTGCGAATTTGGGCTGGCAAAGAGTGTAATGCAGCTTCGGCTAAGGTAGTATTCCAGTGTTGATCATCTTCTAGTAAGCCAAGCTTTTGGCAAGCTTCTCTATAGTTTGACAGAGTTGACCGTTGACAGTTTTTAGAGCGTTCAATGAAGTTGGTCCTGGAATGGTATTAAGTAGCATTCGGAGAAAGAAGCATTCGGCGTTGTTTGGGTGAACTGTGTAGACACGCCCTAAGGCTTCACTTGCAAGGGCATCCGTTCCTGGAACAGCTATACCCTACTTTCTTTTCTTGAAGTGTTTTGTGGATGCATTCCAAGTGTAATATCGTGGAGTGTCCGGATAAAGCAATGTCCTTGCAAAAGAGTCGTGTTGACATAATTGAAAGAAGGCAGTTAAAGTTGTGTTTGGTGGTTGAGCAGCAACTGCCTCTGCGTTGTGAGGTGTGAAGTATACTCTTTGTTCGTTTTCTAAATGAACAGTGAGGTAAACAACGTTTGGGTGTCGTTCGTGAATGGGAAAAGCTAAAATCCTCCAAACGGCTTCATTACTACTTATATATCTTCTCAGTTGGTAGAGCGTCACTTCGTCCCGGATGTGTTCATTTGTGATTCCGAAAATGGCCATGTCGCTCCCCTTGTTGATATACTTGCAAATGTATTTAATTGATTTCACAGAATTACAGTATTCGACATTAATGTGTGCGTTATAAATTTTACAAAGAAGTGGACAATATGGAACAACCCATTTGTTGTCGACTTGGATGCGTTTGTTGCCTCGAATAGTCAGTGTTGTTGCGTTTCCACCGTCTGTGGGAGCGCGTCTTCGATATTGAGGATATCCATCATCTCCACTTTGTGTGTCTGCAATGAATGGTTTGGGATATTTTTTGGTGCATTTACCGTCTTTCATACATGGTGCCTGAATATTAATCTTTCCACATGGGCCATGAATCATATTTTTGGTGACTATTGCAAATAGTATTGGGTCTTCTTCTGGATTTGGTAACTCTGCTGAGATAACGTTATCGATGTCTATGGCATGTAGCTTTTCTTTGAGCCATATAAGAATATGAGCATGTGGAAGGCCTCTTTTCTGCCACTCTATTGAGTACATCCAGCATTGTGTTTGTCCAAAGATATAACTCTTCGTGATGATGTAAATTAATGTGAGTAGTTTTTGTCTAAATACTCTGGCGATTAAGTCGTGTTGATCGCTGTGTGCGTGGCCATCCCCAAGTTCTTGTTTTATTTCTGGCCAAGCTGGATTACATGTAAAGGTAATAAAGAAGTCTGGGCCTCCATATGCTCTAACATATGCCATAGCGTCTTGAGCATATTCGTGCATGTGGCGAGGACTTCCTGTGAATGTTGCTGGTAGAATTAACATTTTGCCTATGTTGTCAACGTGACCATCGTTGCCAACAGCATCCCTGAAATGTATGTATTGATCAACGCAAAGTTGTTTTTGATGTAAACGTATATATAGAAGACGCTCACTTTCAATTTTAGCATACATGTCAACAATAAACTGATGAAAAAGTTGGCGACAATGTAGAATGTGGTTTTGCGATGCATCTCGTATCATTAATCTGTAAGCGTAGAAGTCCATAGCGGAGACAGTTTTCTTTGTGTTTGCCTGTGAAGTTGGGTCTACTTGCATGATGTTGAAGTGATAGCCATCATCACCGTTCCAAAGTATGAGAGGGTATTGAAGTGCATCATATGAGCGATGTGTTTCACAAATGCGTGTGAGTGAATGACGGCGCCGCTGAAGAATGATGTCACGTGTATTAAATTGTTCCCCCGCTATAACAATAGTGACTTCGTTGATTTGAGGAGCATTAAAGCGACGTTCATGTTGACCCACTGGTGTTTTGTCCGCTCTGATAATGACTTTATAGTCATCAGTTGGCATGCGTTCAAGTGATGTTTTGAATGTGTTAATGAGATGGTTGTGTTCATGTAACATCCTTTGTAAGGAGATGACAATATCACGTCTTGTAGTGGGTATCCAATGGCATCGTTGATCAGCTTGTTGTTGTTCATCGCCCAGGAAGTAAATTTGCAAGAATTGTGGATCTTGTTCTGGTAATGGGAGAAGAGAGCCGGCCCTGTGGTAAACTTGACCTTGTACTTTGAAAGTACTTTTAAATCCGATTTGTTCCACGATAGATGTAGCACCAAAGGATGTCATTTGGAAACAGGAGTTGTATTTGCGTATGTTTTGGAGAAAATGTTTAGATTCTGAAGTCGTCCCTGACATGTATGAAAGAAGTGGATTTGGTGTTGAAGTGTTGAAGTGTTGTTTTGTGTGTCGTATCAGCACAGGAGTGTTGTGTGTGTGTGAGTTTTGTGTGGGTGAGTGACTGGTGATTGTAGTGTGGTTCTGTGTGAGTGGTGGGTGGGTGTGTGAGTGGTATGTGTGTGTTGGGTGGGTGTGTGTGTGTGTGTTGGGTGGGTGTGTGTGAGTGTTGGGTGGGTGTGTGTGTGTGTGAGTGGTGTGTGTGTGTGAGTGGTGGTTGGGAGTGGTTGGTGGGTGGGAGTGGTTGGTGGGTGGGAGTGGTTTGGCAGTGGTGGGTGTGTGGGTTTGGGGTGAGAGGGGTTTGGGAGTGGTGGGTTGGGAGTGGTGGGTGGGTGTGAGGGGTGGGTGTGTGTGAGGGGTGGGTGGGTGTGAGAGGTGGGAGTGGTGGGTGGGTGTGAGGGGTGGGTGGGGTGAGGGGTGGGTTGGTGTGAGGGGTGAGGGGTGGCTTGGTGAGGGGTGGGTGGGGTGAGGGGTGGGTGGGAGTGGTGGCAGTGGGTGGTGGCAGATGTGGTGGGTGGGAGTGGTAGGTGGGTGGGAGGGGTGGGTGCTTTGGGGTGGGAGTGGTGGGTAGGGTGGGTGGGAGTGGTGGGTGGATGAGTGGTTTGAGTGGTGGGTGGGTGTGGTAGGTGGGTGTGAGTGGTGGGTGGGTGTGAGTGGTGGGTGTGAGTGGTGGGTGGGTGGGAGTGGTGGGTGGATTGGAGTGGTGGGTGGGTGTTGGGTTTTAGCAGTGGGAGTGGTGGGATCTTGAGTGGTTGTGAGTGGTGGGTGGGTGTGAGTGGTGGGTGGGTCGGTGGGGTGAGGGGTGGGTTGGGTGAGGGGTGGGTGAGAGTGGTGGTTGTGTTTGTGCGAGTGGTGGGTGGCTGTTGTGTGAGTGTTGTGTGTCTGTGTGTTTGAGTGGTGCGTGTGTGTATGTTGTAGTGTTGCTTGTGTGGTTGATGGAGTGTTGGTGGTGTGTGTGTTAGTGAGTGTTGTGTGTGGGTGTGCTGACTGTTTGTGCAAGAAATGACACAGACGGCTCAATTGGCATTGTGTTCCGAATATTTTTTATTTCAACGAAGAGCTGAGTGACTGTGGGAGGTGTGCTGCCAGCGGAGGGGGTGTTTTGGTGCACACGTTTGTGTGGTGTGGGGTTGAGGTGCAAGGGGAGGGGTGGCCTACACCTGTGAATATGCATTGTGTTGAGTGTAGTGTGTCTGGCAGCAAGGTGAAGGTGAGGTGTGTTGGGGTGGTTTAGCGTCCGGGAGGGTGTGTGTTGAGGCGTTGGGTAGGGAAGGTGTGTTGTATATGCCGCAGCGTGTGGGTGGGCAGGTAGGGTGGTGTTGAAGTGTTGTTCTGTGTGGCGTATCAGCACAGGAGTGCTGGTTGGGTGGGGCGTGCGGGAGGGCGTGCGGCATGTCTGAGGGCGTGTCTGAGGGCGTGCGGCGTGTCTGAGGGCGTGCGGCGTGTCTGAGGGTGTGCGGGAGGGCGTGCGGCATCTGAGGGCGTGCGGCGTCTGAGGGCGTACGGCGTGCGGCGTGCGGGAGGGCGTGTGGCATGGCTGAGGGCGTGCGGCGTGGCCGAGGGCGTGCGGCGTGGGCGAGGGCGTGCGGCGTGGCCGAGGGCGTGTGGCGTGTCTGAGGGCATGCGGTGTGTCTGAGGGCGTGCGGCAGGGCGTGCGGGAGGGCGTGTGGCGTGGCTGAGGGCGTGCGGTGTGTCTGAGGGCGTGCGGCATTCTGAGGGCGTGCGGCGTGGCTGAGGGCGTGCGGCGTGCGGGAGGGCGTGCGGCGTGCGGGAGGGCGTGCTGCGTGCGGGAGAGCGTGCGGCGTGCGGGAGGGCGTGCGGCGTGGCTGAGGGCGTGCAGCATGGCTGAGGGCGTGCGGCGTGGCTGAGGGCGTACGGCGTGTCTGAGGGCGTGCGGCGTGCGGGAGGGCGTGCTGCGTGCGGCGTGCGGGAGGGCGTGCGGCGTGGCTGAGGGCGTGCGGCATGGCTGAGGACGTGCGGCGTGTCTGAGGGCGTGCGGCGTGTCTGAGGGTGTGCGGCGTGTCTGAGGGCGTGCGTGGGTGGGGTGTTTCGCTGACGGGAGGTGTTGTGGGGGGGGGGGTTGTGGGCTCTGGTGTCTCCGGTAGGGTCTTTCGTCTGCCGTGAGGGGTTGTGGAGGGTAGTTTTGCGGGCTCTGGCGGGGTGTGCGCTCCTGATGGTTGAGGTTGGGGAGTGTTGTTGTGTTTGGCTGCAGTAGCGTACGGGAGTTGTTTCGGCTGACAGGAGGGGTTGCGGCCTACGGGAGTTGTTGTTGGGGGGGCGGGGGGGAGTTGCGGGCTCCGGTGTCTCCGGTGGGGTGTTTCGGCTGACGGGGGGTGTTGTGGGGGGGGGGGAGGGTTGCGGGCTCCGGTGTCTCCTGTGGAGTATTTCGGCTGACGGGAGGTGTTGTGGGGGGGGGTGGGTTTGCGGGCTCCGGTGTCTCTGGTGGGGCGTGCGCTCCTGATGGGTGAGGTTGGGGAGTGTTGCAGGCGTGGTGTTGTGTGTAGCTACGGTAGCGTACGGGAGGTGTTGTGGGGGGGGGGGGGGGGTTGTGGGGGGAGGTGTTGTGGGGGGGGTTGCGTGCTCCGGAGACAGGTGGGGTGTTTCGTCTGCCGGGAGGGGTTGTGGAGGGTAGTTTTGCGGGCTCCGGTGGGGTGTGCGCTCCTGATGGGTGAGGTTAGGGAGTGTTGCAGGCGTGGTGTTGTGCGGTAGCGGGCTTGCGGTCCCGGGAGGGCGTGCGCTCCTGATGGGTGAGGTTGGGGAGTTTTGCAGGCGTGGTGGTGGTAGTGGGTGGTGGTGTGTGTGTGTGTGTGTTTGTGTGTGTGTGTGTTGTTGTTGTAAATGGCAAGAGTCTGTACCTGATTCCGCAGTACTTTTGGTGGTAGCAGCCGGTGAGGGTTTTGTGCGTTGAGAGGTGAGAGCTGTGAAGTGTCGTCTCCCAGAGCACTGAGGGTTAGGTGCTGTGAAGCGTTCCCTAAGCTCAGTGAGGGCTGGGAGAGTGAGGCAGGGGTGTAGCCAATGAGAGGTGTGCGGGGGCAGGTGGGCCAAGGGAGCAATCTCATTGGCCGGAGCCGGAATGACGTACAGGCCCAAGGTCCAATGTGATTGCCCCTAGAGACGGACATACAATGGTTTAAAAAAAAAAAAAATATATATATATATACATATATGCAAATATAGCTGTATGCTCATCTGCATGTCTTAGGCAGGTCTGCAACCCCGCCTTTCCCCATTATCACCCAGCATACAGCACTTCCACTGCAGCAAGGGATTCTGGGAAATGACATGCAAATGAGCACACAGTGTCACTTTTTGCCTCAATAACCATTTTTAACATGGTTCCCTATAGCCTATATATTGCCCCAGGCTCTCCGTGGCAGAGGCTTAGGCCCTGTGAGCCAACAGGTTAGACAGCATTGGTAGTATACTGTATTCAGAAGGAAACAGGGCTACAGATATGTTCTTATGGGTTCTTGTGATTCCCACAGAATGACCTCCAAAACATGAGGTTAGACTTATTTATTTATTTATTGCTTCTTTGTACTATACCTCTCATTTCCTTTTGTACCTGCAGTTAGGGTTGCCAGGTGTCCAGTATTGAACCGGACTGTCCTGTATTTGGACACTGTCCAGTAAAAATATGAGAGGACATGTATGTAGATGTGCTAATTAAGCAGACAGAACCACACTGTCAGGTGACTTTTTAGGCCTATATAAACTGTGTCAGAACAGCTAGTCTGCCTGCAGCACATATCCAAGTGGCACATTATAAGTGGCAGGACTACTGAACAACTGAAATTTAAAAGGAAGTTCAAAAGAAGTGAAGAAGAAGTGGACACCCCAACAGGCCCTGATTCCTGCATTTGAACTACGCTGGAAAGGAGGATATCATCAATACCAGACTGCATCATTACTGCTGTGATGCTGCCTTTACCATTTATATTTACTGTGACTTCACTTCTTCTCAAATTATGCACTTCTTTCTACCAGCCTCAGTATGTCTCTAACTCTATTCATATATCTCCATCTCTCCTTCCTTCCCCACTTCTCTGTTCACATGAACTCCTTTCTTACCTGTGTCCTCTGACACCACACCGCTATATTCCCTGCACTAAAAAACACCCCTTCAAATCATCCTCACACATTCTCTTTCTTTCCATGCTTCTCCTCCTTGCTTCTGGGGATATCTCTCCCAATCCTGGTCCCTGTCTTATTTCTACTTGCTCTCGTCCTCGCCTCCCACATGCAACTTCTACTCCTTCTGGTGTCAACCCCTCCAACCTCATACCTATCCCCTGCCACCCTCCCTCCTCTCTCCCTTTCTCCTGTGCCCTTTGGAATGCTCGCTCCCTCTTTAACAAGTTCCTCTCTGTACATGACTTCTTTCTCTCTCACTCCCTGCTTCTCTTTGCTATAACTGAGACTTGGCTCACTCAGTCTGACTCTGCTCTGGAAGCTGCCCTCTCCTATGGTGGCCTTTCCTTCTCCCACACTCCACGCCCTGGTGGCAGGGGTGGAGGCGTGGGGCTCCTGCTCTCCTCTCTCTGCCGTTACCGAACCCTTCCTATTCCCCCCTCTCTTGCTTTTCCCTCCTTTGAGGCTCACACTGTCCAGATCTTCTCTCCTCTCCCTGTCCATGTGGCGGTCATCTATCGCCCACCTACCTCTACTCATCCCCCTTCTGCCTGTCTCTCTCACTTTGAATCCTAGTTCTCTTTCTTTCTCTCCTCATACTCCCCTTTTCTTCTCCTTGGGGACTTCAATTGCCACATTGATGACCCCTCTCTCTCTTGGGCTTCCCGCTTCCTTTCTCTAACCTCTTCTTTTGGCCTTCAACAGTGGACTGCAGCCAGCACCCACAAGGATGGCCACTACTTAGACCTGGTTTTCACTAAAAACTTCTCTCTCTCTGATTTCTCCATTTCCCCTTTTCCTCTCTCCGACCATCATCTCATCTCATTCTCTTTATCTCGCTTCTCCCCTTCTCCACCTCCATCTACCCCCCGGTTCTGCAGAAACCTGCGCTCTATTCACTTACCTGACTTTGAGTCCACTTTAAGCTCCTCCCTCTCCTCTCTCAGCTCTGCTACAGACCCTGACAACCTGGTCAGGAACTACAACTCTGTCTTGTCCTCCTCTCTTGATCTACATGCCCCGCTTTCTCTCTGCCGCACTCGCCCTTCTATCCCCAGACCCTGGCTAAATTCCCACACGCGCATGCTGCGTTCCTCCACTCGTTCCTCTGAACGCCTCTGGAGGAAGTCTAACACTCCCGCAGACTTCCTTCACTACAAATTTATGCTATCCTGTTTCAACTCTGCCCTATCGCAAGCTAAACAAGCCTACTTTTCTGCACTAATCAACATGCACAAGTCTAACCCACGCCGACTGTTCTCTGTCTTTGATACTCTACTCAAACCACCCTCAGCTGCCTCTCCTTCCTCCATCTCCGCTCAGGACTTTGCTGACTATTTTAAGGAAAAGGTGGAATCCATACGTCAGAACATCCCCTCTGTTTCTTCCTCCCATCCTACACCTCTTCCTAACTCTCCCCCTGCCTTCCTTGACTCTTTTTCCACTGTCTCAGAGGAGGATGTGTCGCTGTTGATCGCCTCTTCTCCCTCTACCACTTGCCCTCTTGACCCCATTCCCTCCCATCTCCTAAAACCTCTAGCTTCTACTATAATCCCTACGCTCACACACATTTTTAACTCCTCCCTCTGCTCTGGAACCTTTCCATCCTCCTTCAAACATGCAACAGTCATACCATTACTCAAAAACAGCAAGCTTGACCCTACCTGTCTTTCTAACTATCGACCTGTCTCCCTCCTGCCTTTTGCCTCTAAACTCCTTGAACGTCTTGTATTCTCTCGCTTGCTCCATTTTCTCAACACCTATTCTCTCCTAGACCCTCTACAATATGGCTTCCACACTGCTCACTCCACCGAAACAGCCCTCACTAAAATAACTGACGACCCCCATGCTGCCAAAGACAGAGGTCATTACACTCTGCTCATATTACTCGACCTCTCTGCAGCATTTGACACAGTGGACCACCCTCTTCTCCTCCACATTCTCCATACTCTAGGTATTCGGAACAAAGCTCTATCCTGGATCTCATCCTACCTCTCCCATCGTACTTTTAGTGTCTCTTCTGCTAACACCTCCTCCTCTATTGATCTCTGTGGGGGTACCCCAGGGCTCTGTCCTGGGACCTCTTCTCTTTTCTCTGTACACACTCTCTCTAGGTGTCCTAATAGCATCTTTTGGGTTTAATTATCACCTCTATGCTGACGACACACAAATATACTTTTCAACACCTGACCTTACACTTGCTGTACCAAAGTTTCTGAATGTCTCTCTGCTATATCATCCTGGATGGCCCTCCGACGCCTTACATGGCTAAAACAGAGCTCCTCATACTTCCTCCCAAACCTGGCCCTACTACCTCCTTCCACATTACTGTTGGAACTACAATCATTCACCCAGTAGCCCAAGCACGCTGCCTAGGGGTCACACTCGACTCCTCTCTCACATTCGCCCCTCACATTCAAAACATTTCTAAAACTTATCGCTTTTTCCTCCGCAATATAACAAAGATACGCCCTTTCCTCTGTTGCTCGACTGCTAAAACTCTGACTCAGGCCCTCATTCTCTCCCGTCTTGATTACTGTAACCTCCTGCTGTCCAGCCTTCCTGCCTCTCACCCGTCTCCCCTACAATCTATCCTAAATGCTGCTGCCAGAATCACTCTACTCTTTCCTAGATCTGTCTCAGCATCTCCCCTCATGAAATCCCTCTCCTGGCTTCCGATCAAATCCCGCATCTCACACTCCATTCTTCTCCTCACTTTTAAAGCTTTACATTCTTCTGATCCTCCTTATATCTCAGCCCTAATTTCTCGTTATGCACCATCCAGACTCTTGCGTTCTTCTCAAAGATGTCTTTTTTATTCCCCCTTTGTATCTAAAGCCCTCACCCGCCTTAAACCTTTTTCACTGACTGCCCCACACCTCTGGAATGCCCTTCCCTTCAGTACCCGACTAGCACCCTCTCTATCCACCTTTAAGACCCACCTTAAGACACACTTGCTTAAAGAAGCATATGAATAGCACTGTGGATATTCTGAACACGATACATAAAGCTTGGCCCCCTGCAGACGCACTTACCAGAACTCCCTCCTACTGTTTCTGTACGTTCTCTGTACCTAACAATTAGACTGTAAGCTCCTCGGGGCAGGGACTCCTCTTCCGGAATGTTACTTTTATGTCTAAAGCACTTATTCCCATGATCTGTTATTTATATTATCTGTTATTTATTTGATTACCACATGTATTACTACTGTGAAGCGCTATGTACATTAATGGCGCTATATAAATAAAGACATACAATACAATAAAAAACAGAAAAAATACTGTGCGCTACTATCTAACTAACTACTAGGATTTATAATATATGGATATACACAGTGCAGTGACTAAACCATAAAAATATGTGATAAAAGATTATACCACAGCTCCCACAGTGAGATATGTAAAAAATAAATAAATTATATCACATAACCGTGTTGAGGATACGGGCGTCTGCTGCTATAAACACGGGGTGGCTCAGCACCCCACACACACTAAGAAAATGGAAACAAAAGAAAACAGCGCACAACGCCAAATGGTGAAGCAAGTTCAACAATATAATTCAAATTAAAGGGGTAATATATCTGCGTACATAATAAAGGTTGGTAAAGTGCATTTAGTGTGTATCACATTGTTTACCACTCAGCAGCTGTTGTCAGGAGAGTCAGGTGCTTGCTTCTCTCAGCTAGTGCCACTCCGTTGGTTCTGGGGCAGGGCGTCAGTCTTTTGCTCCCAAGGGGGTTTCCCTTCAAGCAGCCAGGTTCAGCTGAAGGTATTGGTGCTCAGTGAGATCACTCCGGCTTCCAGGCCGTCTGGAGCAGCTACTATACCTCAGCAGGTGGATCCTCTGCACGGAGGTTAGACCGCAGCTTGCAGGGGCATACTCGGCGTGCCACGATGCCGCTCCGTTGCGGGACGCTGCGTGATGACGTCACTGTCTCCACAGCAGTGATGGAATCGGCAGGGAGGTGATACAACCAATAAGGTATCTTTGTGAGGTATATAAGACCTCTGGGTAATGGCCTAATTATTCCCTGAAGAAGTAGTTAATTCTATGAAACGCGTTGGATGTCATTTTCTATTGCCTTATATCTGCTTATATTGGCTATTGCCTACTTATTGGCTTTGCCCTGATTTTACCAATCCTGTGTGCCGTTTTGGGCCTTTTTGAGAGACTCTGAGAGACTGTATCACCTCCCTGCCGATTCCACCACGGCTGTGGAGACAGTGACGTCATCACACAGCGTCCCGCGACAGAGTGGCATCATGGCACGCCGAGTGTGCCCCTGCAAGCTACGGTCTAACCTCCGTGCAGAGGATCCACCTGCTGAGCTACACGAGCTGCTCCAGACGGCCTGGAAGCCGGAGTGATCTCACTGGGCACCAATACCTTCAGCTGAACCTGGCTGCTTGAAGGGAAACCCCCTTATGAGCAAAAGACTGACGCCCTGCCCCAGAACCAACGGAGTGGCACTAGCTGAGAGAAGCAAGCACCTGACTCTCCTGACAACAGCTGCTGAGTGGTAAACAGTGTGATACGCACTAAATGCACTTTACCAACCTTTATTATGTACGCAGATATATTACCCCTTTAATTTGAATTATATTGTTGAACTTGCTTCACCATTTGGCGTTGTGCGCTGTTTTCTTTTGTTTCCATACAATACAATACAATGTGTTATTACCTCTCTGGACATGTATGTGTCTACTGTAGTATTGCCTCTCTGGACAGAGTGACCTGACCGGCTTGGGGGGCCGCAGGATTTCCCCAAGCAGGGCTATTGCTAGGAGGATGGGTAGCTTCCTCCATCCTGATTGGTTGCTACTGGGTAATGCAGCCACTCAGAAGGAGGTGTCAGGAGCCTCAGGGTGGGGCCAAGGAGAGGAGGAAACAGCATGGAGCGAAGAGGTGTATGTATGTGGGCGTCTCGAGCGCACGCACGCGCGTGTGTGTGTCTCGACTGTGTTGCACCTTTCACCATTGTAACTGCCCCCCAGATAAAAAGCCCATTACCTTAGCGGTTAGCTGCTAAAGTAATGAAGCTGCTTACATTGTAATTTTATTCAGAGTGTGCGTGAGCAGGGGGTCTCCTGAGCTGAACTAAGTTGATACATTTGCTTTCTAATTTGTCTGATTATTTGTATGTCCTGATATAAAAGTCAGATGCTGACGAGAATATAAATTCATGGTCCGAGCTGGGAAATAGAGAGCACGCTTGTTCGCGCCCCCACAAAATAATTTTGCGCCCCCCTGATTTAGGGTATGATCAATGACCAGAAACACTGTAGCTTCAAAAATGTCATATACTATGTCTATTTATATCTTAATGCAGGGGTTCAAAACGCCAGTCCACAAGACCCTTTCTCCCCCCCCCCCACAGGTCAGGTTTCAAGGATAACCCTGCTTCAGCACAGGTAGTGCAGACTTTGACTGAGCCACTGATTGAGCCATCTGTGCTGAAGCTGGGATATTCTCAAAACCTTCTCTGTTTGGGGGTCTTGAGAACTGGAGTTGTGAACCGCTGTCTTAATGTGTTTCTCTATAATATTACCCCCCCCCCCCATAACCGGAAACCCCACCATTTGCATTAGCAAGAAATTGGTCCAGATGGGGCAATAGGAAGAGTCCGTGGACGAGTCGAGCTTAATGCCAGCCCTCACTCTATCAACCATTTCCCTTCTGGGATTTAAAAATGGCTGCTGCCATTGGGATTTAAAAATGGCTGCTGCCATTGGCATTTTATTAGGAGACAGGTTTTCATGGCAATCCCTAATACCAGTGAAATAAATAAACAGGCGAAAACATAGTAAAGCAATTAGCAAAACGAAAAGGGAACGGGTGAGCAAGCCAAATACTATTGGGGTACTTTACAACGGTCATCTCATTGCAGTGTCATTCGTTTGGTCTGATGTTTAAGAAATTGGCATCTAAATCTAAAGAAGTTTATTACATGGAATGCAGACCCGAAATGGAATACTATTTTGCAAATTCATTTAGCACCTTTTTGTGCTTTATTAGCACTGCTTGCGCTAGTTGGTTATGTTTTATAGTATACATAATAAATAGGCTCTGTATTCCGTTTATGTAATTTGGTGTTCACCATTATTTATTGGGACGGCGTATAATAAATCTATTAGCGCATCCCTGCGAGCCCGTGACCTGCGTGCGGGACAAGGGTTAATACGCAGCTATCCAGCTGACACACTTTTCACCTCCTGCACAGGTCCTTCAAATTACAGTAACGATATCTCCCCATCACCCTGTCCCATTATACCACCTGTTACGGGCAGCACACGCATGAAATGGTTTCTGTGCTTCTGCTCCTTTAGTACGGAAACAATTCATGCTAAACTTTTGAATGAGAAATGATTTATGCTGTAAAGAAAGGCTTCTGCTGTTACAACCTACAGGTTTCTTTCAAGCAATTTATTCCGTTCCCTTTCAAATGTTTTTATTTTATTTATCTTTCATTAATCCAATGTTCTCTGGTAAACGACACGTAAATAACCCAGGCGATCATACCTCTCTCATTTCAGGTGACCGGGGGATATTGATATCTAAATCTAGTTTTCCTGCAATAAGACACATTTTCTTGCAGCTATTTACCACCAGTACCTGACTGAACAGCCTTAGTTCATACATTACAGCAGGGGTGCGCCAACTGGGGGCGTGAGATTTTTTTTAGGGGTCGCAGTGTTTGCTGAGGTCCCACACTCTTCTCCAAAGGCATTTAAATTAAATGCTGGGGGACTGCGCGAGGATTCTCTGCAACTTAACTTACCGTGTCTTGGCAACACCGCGTCAAATGACGCTGTGATGTCACATGACCCCGTGGCATCATTTGATGCTTCAGAACAGGTGACGGGGGAGAGGGGGTGAGCCGGCAGGGGGCGCAAGGCAAAATGTTTGCCGCGCCCCCCTTAACAAAATCACACGCACCCCTGGGTTTAAGGAACTACAAAATGGGAATTCACACTTATGTGGCTCCTAGGTCTCTGATATCTGTGGGAAAGAGGATAAGGGCAAGGAAAACACGTACAATATTGACACTATAAGGACTTTATTGTAGATCTGCTGACGCGGACGGCCGGGACATTTTTGGCTAAAAATATCTATTGAAGTTTATGGGGATTTTCGGCTACAAACGGCCAATTTGGAATGATATAGAATTCCATTTACTAAAAGGAAGGTTCCAGGCAGGACAGGTATAAGTGTATAAGTATAGGTATTTTAAGACCCACCTTAAGGCACACTTGCTTAAAGAAGCATATGAGTAGCATCGTAGATATTAGTTGTTAAATGTTTTTAAATTCGCTTTTTCTATAGATTTACGTCAGCATAACAGAATTCAGCATTCTTGTCGTTTGCACACAAAAACAAAACGTTTATTTTGAAAATAATTACTTGCATACAAAAATAGTAAGAATGACGATGGTGATGTTTCAAATAGATTGATATTCTTAAGAATAGTTGCACATAGTAACCTTCTTTCTGTTAATATTCTCTCCAGGTATTAACATGTCTTTTCTCCTCTTCATGGTATTATCACTCTTCGGCCTGGTGGTCTCCTTTGGCCTTCCTTCCTCTGGCCTTCCTTCCTAAAGCTTACTAAGCTCACTGTTGTATTTATCCAGAAGACCCCTTTAAAATGTTATATCCCTACATGGTATTCACCTACATTACTGATGTCATATGAACTACCCCATAACATATAAGTCGTTTCAAACTTACTGAATGGAAAAGACTTATGGCAGCATTTTTCCCAGTTAGGACTTACAGCTGTCCAACAACTTTAGACCACGAATGGACCTTTTGGGTCAATTCTGTCTGTCAGAATAGATCTGACCTTTTACTTAGAATACTTCACATGTAACAAAATCTACAGAAATATTGGAACAACTGTATTGTATCCTCTATGTAATTCTCCAATACATATGGAAATGTATTCTCCAATGTTCAATAAATTGAACCTACAATCAGATAATATATATATATATATATATATATATATATCAGACAAATATGTAGATATGAAGGAAAGTCCAGACTATTATACTGTATACTTTAACATTCTGCCTTTGATAACAGATTCATTCATTACAATATAATTATTGCTAAATTGGATTTCTTACATTAGTAGACACATGATACATAAAGCTTGGCGCCCTGCAGAAGCACTTACCAAAATGCCCTCCTACTGTTTCTGTATGTTCCTCCTACATACCAATTAGATTGTAAGCTCCTCGGGGCAGGGACTGTTCCTAAATGTTACGTTTCTCTGAAGCACTTATTCCCATGATCTGTTATTTATATCTGTTTATTATTTGTTATTTATATGATTACCACGTGTATTACTACTGTGAAGCGCTAAGTACAGTAATGGCGCTATACAAATAAAGACATACAATACAATACAGTATAGCTGCAAGTAGTCCATGATCTGGGACATGCTGTTACTTTGTTATGGTGACACGGAGTAGCAAACACTGTTACACATAGTCAAGACAACGGGAGCGCAAGCGGGGGGCGCGAGATGTTTTTTTTTGGGGGGGGGGGGGGTGGGGGGCGTGGGCGGTTGCAGAGGTCCCGCGCTCTTCCCCCAAGGCATTTAAATTAAAT
Source organism: Ascaphus truei (assembly GCF_040206685.1). Classification (NCBI taxonomy): domain Eukaryota; kingdom Metazoa; phylum Chordata; class Amphibia; order Anura; family Ascaphidae; genus Ascaphus; species Ascaphus truei. The sequence continues at coordinate 8,003,169 of NC_134485.1, read as the reverse complement.
GCCGGGGGACCGCACGAGGCGTCTGCAACTTCAATTACCGTGATTCAGTCGGCTTTGGCGACGCATCGCTGCGGCAAGACGGCATCACGTGTTGTGACGTCACATGATGCTGCAGAGCAGGTAAGGGGAGCGCGAGCACGGGTAGAGAGCTGGCAGGGGGGCGCAAGGCAAGAAGTTTGCGCACCCCTTGTCTAGATTAGAAACTGTCTCTGATTTCACTATCCTGTGCAGATGTCCTGTACTTGTGAGGAAAGCTTGAAATGTGAATGGGACTAGACGGTGTGCTGAATAGGCCTTTGCAAGATGTATCTCACTAAACTAGCCAAGTACTGTCCGCCTTAGAAATAAATAGATATGTGTTGTTTATATGTTGCATTTATTTCTCATAGTAATCATAAATTCTTAGAGCTGCCTCCCCTAAGGAGATGATGTGAGCTGAAGGTCCCTGTAAGGTGCCGGCTACCAAGAGGTTAATCCCTGCCTGGAGGAGGCAGTATTGACCCGCGCAGCTGAGTTAGTAGAGGGTTAAAAAGCGGGGCGCGTACAGCCCAGAAGGGTGTGCCCTGGACTGCAGAGGGACACCCGAGTAGGACGTATGTTATGCTCTGTACACATGAACTTTTACATTCCGATGCTATGAAAAAGCTGCACTTTGCGTTGCTGAACTTTGGCTGAATAAAAGCCTCTGTTTCCCTGTCCCGACGCAAGTCTCCTGCCGTTACCTCTGCGTGCATCACCGACCAGTCCCTTTTTGAAAGAGCGTTGGGTCTTAAACGGGATACTTTCCGGCACCATAACGGTGTCGTTGCTGCTGTACTTGGTTATTAGAGTAATGGAGAAATCTGTATGCCTTGTGTTATCTGCCCAGTGTTATCAATATTAGCAAACGCATTGTTATTTAATATTGTTTGCCTGCGATTACGCGTAACCGCAGTATTTGCATGTGATTGGTTTATTTACCTTTTTTCCTCGATAGAGATATAGAAACTGGCTGCCAATAAGGTACATGTTTCTTTAGTATACAGGCATAACCCGCTTTAAGGACACTCACTTTAAGTACACTCGCGAGTAAGTACATGTCGCCCAATAGGCAAACGGCAGCTCACGCATGCGCCTGTCAGCACGCCCTGAACAGCAATACCGGCTCCCTACCTGTACCGAAGCTGTGCGCAAGCGGGGAGACTATAGAGCCTGTTACACATGCGTTATTTACATCAGTTATGCACGTATATAACGATTGCAGTACAGTACATGCATCGAAAAGTGGGGAAAAGGTAGTGCTTCACTTTAAGTACATTTTCGCTTTACATACGTGCTCCGGTCCCATTGCGTACGTTAATGCGGGGTATGCCTGTGTTACATACATGCTCCGGTCCCATTGCGTACGTTAATGCGGGGTATGCCTGTGTTACATACATGCTCCGGTCCCATTGCGTACGTTAATGCGGGGTATGCCTGTGTTACATACATGCTCCGGTCCCATTGCGTACGTTAATGCGGGGTATGCCTGTGTTACATACATGCTCCGGTCCCATTGCGTACGTTAATGCGGGGTATGCCTGTGTTACATACATGCTCCGGTCCCATTGCGTACGTTAATGCGGGGTATGCCTGTGTTACATACATGCTCCGGTCCCATTGCGTACGTTAATGCGGGGTATGCCTGTGTTACATACATGCTCCGGTCCCATTGCGTACGTTAATGCGGGGTATGCCTGTGTTACATACATGCTCCGGTCCCATTGCGTACGTTAATGCGGGGTATGCCTGTGTTACATACACGCTCCGGTCCCATTGCGTACGTTAATGCGGGGTATGCCTGTGTTACATACATGCTCCGGTCCCATTGCGTACGTTAATGCGGGGTATGCCTGTGTTACATACATGCTCCGGTCCCATTGTGTACGTTAATGCGGGGTGTGCCTGTGTTACATACATGCTCCGGTCCCATTGCGCACGTTAATGCGGGGTATGGCTGTGTTACATACACGCTCCGGTCCCATTGCGCACGTTAATGCGGGGTATGCCTGTGTTACATACATGCTCCGGTCCCATTGCGTACGTTAATGCGGGGTATGCCTGTGTTACATACACGCTCCGGTCCCATTGCGTACGTTAATGCGGGGTATGCCTGTGTTACATACATGCTCCGGTCCCATTGCGTACGTTAATGCGGGGTATGCCTGTGTTACATACATGCTCCGGTCCCATTGCGTACGTTAATACGGGGTATGCCTGTGTTACATACATGCTCCGGTCCCATTGCGTACGTTAATACGGGGTATGCCTGTGTTACATACATGCTCCGGTCTCATTGCGTACGTTAATGCGGGGTATGCCTGTGTTACATACATGCTCCGGTCCCATTGCGTACGTTAATACGGGGTATGCCTGTGTTACATACATGCTCCGGTCCCATTGCGTACGTTAATGCGGGGTATGCCTGTGTTACATACATGCTCCGGTCCCATTGCGTACGTTAATGCGGGGTATGCCTGTGTTACATACATGCTCCGGTCCCATTGCGTACGTTAATGCGGGGTATGCCTGTGTTACATACATGCTCCGGTCCCATTGCGTACGTTAATGTGGGGTATGCCTGTGTTACATACATGCTCCGGTCCCATTGCGTACGTTAATGCGGGGTATGCCTGTGTTACATACATGCTCCGGTCCCATTGCGTACGTTAATGCGGGGTATGCCTGTGTTACATACATGCTCCGGTCCCATTGCGTACGTTAATGCGGGGTATGCCTGTGTTACATACATGCTCCGGTCCCATTGCGTACGTTAATGCGGGGTATGCCTGTGTTACATACATGCTCCGGTCCCATTGCGTACGTTAATGCGGGGTATGCCTGTGTTACATACATGCTCCGGTCCCATTGCGTACGTTAATGCGGGGTATGCCTGTGTTACATACATGCTCCGGTCCCATTGCGTACGTTAATGCGGGGTATGCCTGTGTTACATACATGCTCCGGTCCCATTGCGTACGTTAATGCGGGGTATGCCTGTGTTACATACATGCTCCGGTCCCATTGCGCACGTTAATGCGGGGTATGCCTGTGTTACATACATGCTCCGGTCCCATTGCGCACGTTAATGCGGGGTATGCCTGTGTTACATACACGCTCCGGTCCCATTGCGTACGTTAATGCGGGGTATGCCTGTGTTACATACACGCTCCGGTCCCATTGCGTACGTTAATGCGGGGTATGCCTGTGTTACATACATGCTCCGGTCTCATTGCGTACGTTAATGCGGGGTATGCCTGTGTTACATACATGCTCCGGTCCCATTGCGTACGTTAATGCGGGGTGTGCCTGTGTTACATACATGCTCCGGTCCCATTGCGTACGTTAATGCGGGGTGTGCCTGTGTTACATACATGCTCCGGTCCCATTGCGTACGTTAATGCGGGGTATGCCTGTGTTACATACATGCTCCGGTCCCATTGCGTACGTTAATGCGGGGTATGCCTGTGTTACATACATGCTCCGGTCCCATTGCGTACATTAATGCGGGGTATGTATGTATGTAGTTTGCTCGCTTTCCCTGTGAAACTTTAGACCGCATTTTAGAATTATTTGCCTTCTTCTTACCCCTTTTTTAATTTAAAACATTTGTTTTTAAACAAAGGATTGAAGCACGGGGTCCCCGGAGCTGACCCCCATTCATTTCAGCTCCGGGGAGCTCCTGCTACCAAAGTTACTTTCAAAGGGGAGGGGGGCTGGTATCTCGGCAGAGTTTAAAGCCCCCGACATCACGGCTTCCTATTGGCCCGCAGGGGGGCGGGGGCTTTGAAACGCTGCTATTACGTGATCTTCGCTAGCCGTGCAGAGCGGCTGCCGGCTCGCCCTCTGGAGGGGAAGTATCTCCGAAAGCTTGGGGTCCCCACGGCTGAAATTAAAGGAGTTCAGCTCCGGAGACCCGATCCTATGTTTACAGAAGAACAAAGGATCGCTCCGCCCTGGCCCAGCATGATGGTGGTTCCATCGGTGCCACTGCACCGTGCCCCGAGCCTACAGACGCCCCGCGCACTCCCCCACAACAATTAAACTGTTTCCAAGAGGAGAGCGCAGGGGGCTGTGTAACTCTCCTGCTTTCTCCGGTTGCCTCTCCATGCAGGGTCCCGTCAACATGGCTCCACCACGGCAAATGGCGTTGTGTTGTCATGACAACGGGGCGTCACGTGACGTGTCTCACATTGCTAGGTCAACGGGACGTTGCATGGCCCCGTCTCATGACGTGTCTTCATGGCAACGTAACACCTTGTGACGTAGCGGATCCACGACGCAAGGAGCTGAGGCGATGCCGTCGGAGAAGGCAGGAGCCGGGACCCTGCACGTGTCCCTGCAGTGAGTGCCGCAAACCTCCCAGCCGTCCCTGTCTCGTCCCGCAAGGCGGCAGTGACTGACTTGCCACGCACCGCCACGGCCATCTAGCTCGTCCCCACAGCAGCATCGGACGTGGAATCTGGAGAGCGCGGCTGCTGTTTGTGGCGATGACCGACGGGTGAGTCAGTGGGGTGCTCAGCGCAGGAGCCAAGAGTCACATTTTAGGCGCCAGGGATTGCTCCGCCTCTGAATTAGGCGCTGAAGCCTAAATGTGCAGTGTCTGAAGTGTTTGTTTGGACCGTTTTCATTTAAAAAATCCCCCATTTGAAAACGGTCCTGTATACCAGGGGTGCGCAAACTGGGTGGCGGGAGATTTTTCTAGGGGGACGTGGCGGTTACAGAGGTCCCGCGCTCTTCCCAAAGGCATTTAAATGAAATGCCGGGGAATCATGTGAGACCTCTGCAACTCTAACTTACAGTGATTTTTAAGATGGCTGTGTGACGCGGCGTCAAATGACACCTCGGGTCGTGAAGTGACGTCACACACGTCAAATGATGCCGCGGGTAACGTGACATGATGTCACATGACGCAGCTCCAAGGTGGGGGGGGGGCACGAGCACCAGGGCAGGCAAGGCAGGGGGGTGCAGCAGGAAAAGTTTGCGCTCCCCTGCTCTATACTATTACTCCCATACTCATTACCGGATAGTGAAAATGATACGGTAAAGAACATGTTTCAGCAGTTACAAGTAGTTTGGAAACCAAGCACTGTGTCTTCATTAAAGAGCACATTATTTTAATGGCATCAGAAATCCAGCGAGGCTTTGTAATTGTGCAAATAGGCTGAATGAGGCACTGGGAAAATTGGATCCCACAGAGCTTCGTAAGCAGACGAGAAGTTGATCCATCAGTTGGCTAATGGAGCTAAGAAAAGATCAGGGAGGACGCGGCTGAAAATGCTGAATAGCAGCTTGTAGACGGCAGCTTTACTCGGGTCACAAGAAAAGCTGTATGAATACTGCAGGAGGAGTCAGAAGAACGCACAATCGGACACCAAGGAGCGGAGTTATGCTGCGTGTCAGGGTGACTGCGCATACTACCTGCGCTCCTCCCGTGTAGGAAGCATGCTGCGGGTAAAAGGATCGGCCTTACATATATGGAGCACAAAGAACAGAGCCTGCGCTCCTACCAATTGGGCTAAAATATACTAGTGACGTTTACATTTAGAACCTAAGTCTGTGTTGCAAAGCAGCCATTTGGTTGCATCTTTTGATCAAAACCTGATTCCAGCCGCCAGCCTCGTCACGGTGACCTCCGTTTAGCAGGAACCTGCACTGAATGTAGGTAATTTCTTGTTGTCCTGTGGACTTAACTTTGTGAGATTATGTGAAAGTGCCCTGACGGGGTTAAATAAATGAAGCATATGCCGATTTGTGATTTAGTGCCATTAAAAGTAACAGAGTTCCCTTATTATAAAGGTAACCTGTGGGTGCAGAAATACCCTAGTGTGAAATATGGAAACTTGCACACATCTCTTCTTCCTACCAGCCATAGACACCCAGCTGCTCTTCAGTGGCGGGAGATGTGCAGACTGGCAATGAGGGGTATTGTACCTTCATGCTTATTGGGGGGTTGGTAGGAGCTCTGTCCTGAATGTCCTACTTCAGGGAGGAGCGCTGCAATGTGTACAGCAAGCATGTCAAACTCAAAGGCTAACACGGGCCAAATAAACAAGGTTTAAGTTTAGGTGGGCCGCAAAAAAACAAAAACTTCAATTTTCATAGAAACGTAGGTTTATTTCGAAAAGTACAGTATAAAAAAAAAAGAACGATAAAATAAATGTTTTCTTCCTGACACTTGGCATCTCTGACTCTCTCTCTGACTCTCTCTCTGACTCTCTCTCTGACACTCTCTCTCCCTCTGACACACTCTCTCTCCCTCTGACACACTCTCTCTCCCTCTGACACACTCTCTCTCCCTCTGACACACTCTCTCTCCCTCTGACACACTCTCTCCCCCTCTGACACACTCTCTCCCCCTCTGACACACTCTCCCCCTCTGACACACTCTCTCCCCCGCTCAGACACACTCACTCCCACTCTCAGACACACTCTCTCCCCCTCTCAGACACACTCTCTCCCCCTCTCAGACACACTCTCTCCCCCTCTCAGACACACTCTCTCCCCCTCTCAGACACACTCTCTCCCCCTCTCAGACACACTCTCTCCCCCTCTCAGACACACACTCTCCCAGACACAATCTCTCCCAGACACAATCTCTCCCAGACACAATCTCTCCCAGACACAATCTCTCCCAGACACACTCTCTCCCAGACACACTCTCTCCCAGACACACTCTCTCCCAGACACACTCTCTCCCAGACACATTCTCTCCCAGACACATTCTCTCCCAGACACACTCTCTCCCAGACACACTCTCTCCCAGACACACTCTCTCCCAGACACACACACACTCAGACACACACACACACACACTCAGACACACACACACACACACACACACACTCAGATACACACACACACACACACACACACACACACACACACACACACACACACACACACACACACACACACTCAGATAATACACACAGACACAGATACACACTCACACAGATACACACTCACACAGACACACACACACTCAGAAAACACACACACACGGGAAATCGGAACGGGAGAGGAAATCGGAGCAGGAGAGCAAGGGGGAAGCAAGGCAGGCATGGAGCAGTAGTCACCTGACTTGCTCCATGCAGCAGGAAGAGGCAGGGAGCAGGCAGCAGGAAGAGGCGGGGAGCAGGCAGCAGGAAGAGGCGGGGAGCAGGCAGCAGGAAGAGGCGGGGAGCAGGCAGCAGGAAGAGGCGGGCCTCACTATGCAAGCTCGGATAGAGCTTGCTCCGGGCCAAAAAAAAATTTCTGGCAGCGTGCCAACACGCGCCAGCCAATCGGGAGAGGTTTTTTTTCCCCTTTGCAGAAAGCGCGCGCAGCACGAGTTAAATATTGGCGAGCTGTGCCGCAAATATGTTCACTGTGGGCCGCATGCGGCCCACGGGCCGCGAGTTTGACATGCTTGGTGTACAGTCTTCCACAAATGTTAGGCCAATACGTTTCCATGCTGCATACTCCATTTAATTACAGTGTCACTGGTACATTGTTTTACGAAACACTTTCTGGGAGGTGTATCCTCCCTTCAGGGTAGAGCTCCTGCCAAATCTCCAATTAGCAGAGATGCCAGTGGGGGGGGGGGGGGGGGGGGGGGGGGGGGGGTCGGGCGCCGGTTTCAGCCGTTCTGACAGTGACGCTGGGGGCGCACGCTCTTGCTCTGATCTGTTTCATAGCGCCTGAACATAGAAAAAGAGGAAAGAATACAGCAAGAATATCAATGTTAATAGAAATAAATACAGAAAGACCAGACAAATGGGCTCGTCCTACCCCCCCCCCCTTCCACCCCTCCCACCCTTCTTTTTCTTCTTTTCTACATTCTTCTCTTTCCTTTGTTAAGCCCATGAGAGACGCCTACGGAAGCGGCTGCTTCCCTAACACAACCGGAAATAGGAAGACAGACCACACTTATTCAAAAACAGTGTTATAGCAACTATTTTATTTCAGTAATGATGACGAACTGTTAATGCCCTTTGTTGTATGGACAAGTGACACTGTTAAAACATCACATGTATTCCAAGACTATATATTTGTTATGTCTCTAAAACAATAAAAAAAAATTGAAACAAAAAAAAAAAAGAATATCAATGTTAAATATATTGGGGCTGAGCTTACAAAAGCACAATGCTTTATATAGAGTGTCCACCCATAGTCTCTTATATTGTAAGTTCAGGGTCTGTCTTACCCAGGGTACAAGGTAATTTTAATGATACGATATATCCTTACGGTGTTATTGCTATAGTCTTACAGTCCCATTGGGCTGCACTGCAGAATATGCTGCTCTACGTAGATCAGGTCGATAATGTGATCTGGGACTTGATGTTCTGGAGTATAGAAAAGTATACCGAATACGACATCATTATAAAAGTGCAGCCCTTCCTAAAAACCTAAGTGAACAAATACAGTAATGTAGATCGATACGAATAGCAGTGATATATTCTTCTTAATAGCGAATGTTTGCTTTAGGCAGGATTGCATTTAAGAAAGACTATTACAGTACACCATTTAAGTTGTTCTCAAAAATATATATATGGTTTTTTTTTTTTTTTTTGCAAGCTAATGGGCACTGTATTTTTAATAAATATAAAATCAGAGAAATAGGGAAAATGGCCTATTTTTTAACCATAATTAGACATGGAAGGTGACAATAATCTGAGTAATGTAGATAGAGGTGTTGCTTTAAGCGAAGACTCTTCCAAGTAGCTGAAATTGTTTTAGCGGTTAAAAATAACGGTCCCTAACCCTGCACAGATTTCCCTCCATTCATGGTCTCAAGGAAAAATGTGTGCTGCTGCCGACCTGTGGAATAATAAAGGGATTAGACATCTTGTTGGACATGGCATCTTGTATTAATACTGAAATTTACGTATACATACTAGAACTTCCCTGACGAAGCACTATTGTGCGAAACGCGTAGGGATTGGTCGCACTGTATGTGATGTCATTTTCTGACTTTTCGGCAAACCTCAGACTCGGAGTTCAGCTGTAGCCGCATCCTTGTATGCCAGACACTGCTTGACTTCCAGCACCAATGCCTATGAAAGGCGCTAATATTTTCTAAGCTGTAAATTCGGATATTTGTAATTTTATGTGTATACTTATTATACTTATCTTGGCGCGTCTGTCTTCCAGGGCTAGAGAACTAGGCAACGCAAACATATGATGTATTCATGTTCTGTGTTTCCTGAGAGGGACACCCACTTTAGTCTTAGAAACAGCAAATCCGTTCAGCGCGTCAAGATTTTTGTCTCCATCACCTGCCACGTTAATTTTTATGAAATGCAAGATTTTGGACGTGCCCAGAAGGTTAACCAGAGATACAACTCTGACCCTTTATACCCCAAGATAGTGACCCACCAAGAAATGAATATGTTGGGAAATCCGCTTGTCCGATGCTAGTAATATGTCGGATGTCCCAAGATACAGAGATAGATATATATATTGATATATATAGATATATCTATATATATATATATATATAGATATATCAGCGGAATGTGTTTGTGGTCTTTTGCATAAGATTTACTTCTAGACCAGTAAATAATTAATTTTCATATAGTCAGATTTCTTCAGATTCCCTTATATTTATTTGATCACCTAATAATTGTATACATTTTGTTTCAAATTAGAAATGATACAACCTGTTTAGAAGTTGGGTCATGTCTGTAGGACAAGTATGAAAAACATGTATCATTTAACTCCGGTCACATTTTGCAGCTAACCACAATTTGATTCATTTATTAAGAAAGGAGAATACGATGTTGTGGATTAGATACTGATTTCCTGCACGTGTCACTTGGCATTTTCACTTGCGATACGATTGTACTGATGATTTTCCCCCCTTGGGTGTACTGCGGCTGTGGTATCTACTACATGCTGGAATTTAATAAGTGAAAGGTGTTTGTGTTGTAGACTAATCATGGAAACCTATTGGAGCGCTCGGTAGCCAAGGATTTGCAAGGACAAACAGAATACCTCCGTGCAGTTATTACCTGAGCTCCCTTAGCTTTTCTTGTCGCCTGACGAGCTCTGTTGCACATTTCTATGACTGATACTGTATGTGACATAAGTGGCTCTCCTCCTTCAGACTGTGCTTTTCATTTCAGGATGCCATTCCCTGCTGGTGAGTGTACAGGACACGGAGCGATACACCCTGCTGTTCTCCTCTGTCATTCTCAAGTGCGATTACAGCACCTCGGCCCAGCTGCAGGACGTGTCCGTCACCTGGCGCTTCAAGTCCTTCTGCAAGGACCCCATCTTTGACTATTTCTCGGCCGGTAAGTCCTGCTTCCTTGCACACTCGGGAGTTGTGAGCGGTGGCAATGCTCTAATGTCCAGAAAAAAGGTGTTGAAAAAGTATGATGCTTTAAATCTAGAAGTCCTATCATCTGAAATAGACTTACGGTCCGGGCGGCCTATCAAACCTGTGTTTTTTCGGTATAAACTGTGTGAATATGATGTTTTACAGGTGCTCTCCGTCCCATGATTATAAGGCATACTGAGCACCCTTCAGATAAACTATGGGAGACTTCTAAATCTTCCATGGACTCCTTGGGATCAGGGAATTCTTTTCAGAGACACCGCAGGCAAATTATTTATTTTTCAGCTTCAAATTTCCTTCAAACCGCAGGGGGGGGGGTCAGTGTGGCAGTATATACTGTAGCAGTATTAATCTACATGTCTAAAGGGGTAAAAAAAAAAAACCCTGATGCACGTGAATGAGTATTTAAAAGAAATCGGTCATCTGGCTTCAAATATTTGTTAATGTCCCTTTTGTAGACATGAGGTGTTAGATTTCCTGTAGCTCCCATTTTTTGCTCTGGAAGTGAGACTTTACCACTCCCGCCCGCCCCCACCCACACCTTTACCACTGCCGCCCGCCCCCACCCACACCTTTACCACTGCCGCCCGCCCCCACCCACACCTTTACCACTGCCGCCCCGCCCCCACCCACACCTTTACCACTGCCGCCCGCCCCCACCCACACCTTTACCACTGCCGCCCGTCCCGCCCCCACACCTTTACCACTGCCGCCTGCCCCCACCCACACCTTTACCACTGCCGCCCGCCCCCACCCACACCTTTACTACTGCCGCCCCCACCCACACCTTTACCACTGCCGCCCGCCCCCACCCACACCTTTACCACTGCCGCCCGCCCCCACCCACACCTTTACCACTGCCGCCCGCCCCCACCCACACCTTTACCACTGCCGCCCGCCCCCACCCACACCTTTACCACTGCCACCCGTCCCGCCCACACCTTTACCACTGCCGCCCGTCCCGCCCACACCTTTACCACTGCCGCCCGTCCCGCCCACACCTTTTCCACTCCCGCCCGTCCCGCCCACACCTTTACCACTCCCGCCCGTCCCGCCCCCACCTTTACCACTCCCGCCCGTCCCGCCCCCACCTTTACCACTCCCGCCCGTCCCCGCCCCCACCTTTACCACTGCCGCCCGTCCCCGCCCACCCCTTTTCCACTCCCGCCCGTCCCCGCCTACACCTTTTCCGCTCCCGCCCGTCCTGCCCACACCTTTACCACTGCCGCCCGCCCGCCCCCACCCACACCTTTTCCACTCCCGCCCGTCCCGCCCACACCTTTACCACTCCCGCCCGTCCCGCCCACAGCCCGTCCCGCCCACACTTTTTCCACTCCCGACCGTCCCGCCCACACCTTTACCACTCCCGCCCGTCCCGCCCCCACCTTTACCACTCCCGCCCGTCCCGCCCCCACCTTTACCACTCCCGCCCGTCCCCGCCCCCACCTTTACCACTGCCGCCCGTCCCCGCCCACCCCCTTTTCCACTCCCGCCCGTCCCCGCCTACACCTTTTCCGCTCCCGCCCGTCCTGCCCACACCTTTACCACTGCCGCCCGCCCGCCCCCCACCCACACCTTTTCCACTCCCGCCCGTCCCGCCCACACCTTTACCACTCCCGCCCGTCCCGCCCACACCTTTACCACTCCCGCCCGTCCCCACCCACACCTTTTCCACTGCCGCCCGTCCCCGCCCACACCTTTACCACTGCCGCCCGTCCCGCCCACACCTTTACCACTGCCGCCCCGCCCCCACCCACACCTTTACCACTCCCGCCCGTCCCCGCCCACACCTTTTCCACTCCCGCCCGCCCCGCCCACACCTTTTCCACTGCCGGCCGTCCCCCGCCCACACCCACACCTTTTTCACTCCCGCCCGTCCCCGCCCCACACCTTTACCACTCCCGCCCGTCCCGCCCACACCTTTACCACTCCCGCCCGTCCCCACCCACACCTTTACCACTCCCGCCCGTCCCCGCCCACACCTTTACCACTGCCGCCCGTCCCGCCCACACCTTTTCCACTCCCGCCCGTCCCCGCCCACACCTTTACCACTCCCGTCCGTCCCCGCCCCCACACCTTTACCACTGCCGCCCGTCCCGCCCACACCTTTACCACTCCCGCCCGTCCCCGCCCACACCTTTACCACTCCCGCCCGTCCCGCCCACACCTTTTCCACTCCCGCCTGTCCCCCGCCCACACCTTTACCATTCCGTCCGTCCCCGCCCCCACACCTTTACCACGGCCCGCCCGTCCCGCCCACACCTTTTCCACTCCCGCCCCCACCCACACCTTTACCACTGCCGCCCGCCCCTACCCACACCTTTACCACTGCCGCCCGCCCCTACCCACACCTTTACCACTCCCGCCCACACCTTTTCCACTGCCGACCGTCCCGCCCACACCTTTTCCACTCCCGCCCGTCCCCGCCCACACCTTTACCACTCCCACCCATCCCCGCCCACACCTTTACCACTCCCACCCATCCCCGCCCACACCTTTACCACTCCCGCCCGTCCCCGCCCCCACACCTTTACCACTCCCGCCCGTCCCCGCCCCCACACCTTTACCACTGCCGCCCGTCCCGCCCACACCTTTACCACTCCCGGCCGTCCCGCCCACACCTTTTCCACTCCCGCCCGTCCCGCCCACACCTTTTCCACTCCCGCCCGTCCCGCCCGCCCCGCCCACACCTTTTCCACTCCCACCCGTCCCTACCCACACCTTTACCACTGCCGCCCGCCCCTACCCACACCTTTACCACTCCCGCCCGCCCCTACCCACACCTTTACCACTCCCGCCCGTCCCGCCCACACCTTTTCCACTGCCGCCTGTCCCCGCCCACACCTTTACCACTCCCCGCCCGTCCCGCCCACACCTTTACCACTCCCGCCCGTCCCGCCCACACCTTTTCCACTCCCGCCCGCCCCGCCCACACCTTTTCCACTCCCACCCGTCCCGCCCACACCCACACCTTTTTCACTTCCGCCCGTCCTCGCCCACACCTTTACCACTCCCGCCCGTCCCGCCCACACCTTTACCACTCCCGCCCGTTCCCCGCCCCCACCTTTACCACTCCCGCCCGTTCCCGCCCACACCTTTACCACTCCCGGCCGTCCCCGCCCACACCTTTACCACTCCCGCCCGTCCCCGCCCACACCTTTACCACTGCCGCCCGTCCCGCCCACACCTTTTCCACTCCCGCCCGTCCCCCGCCCACACCTTTACCACTCCCGTCCGTCCCCGCCCCCACACCTTTACCACTGCCGCCTGTCCCGCCCACACCTTTACCACTCCCGCCCGTCCCCGCGCCCACACCTTTACCACGGCCCGCCCGTCCCGCCACACCTTTACCACTCCCGCCCGTCCCGCCCACACCTTTACCACTCCCGCCCGTCCCGCCCACACCTTTACCACTCCCGCCCATCCTGCCCACACCTTTACCACTCCCGCCCATCCCCGCCCACACCTTTTCCACTCCCACCCGTCCCTACCCACACCTTTACCACTGCCGCCCGCCCCTACCCACACCTTTACCACTCCCGCCCGCCCCTACCCACACCTTTACCACTCCCCGCCCGTCCCGCCCACACCTTTTCCACTGCCGCCTGTCCCCGCCCACACCTTTACCACTCCCGCCCGTCCCGCCCACACCTTTACCACTCCCGCCCGTCCCGCCCACACCTTTTCCACTCCCGCCCGCCCCGCCCACACCTTTTCCACTCCCACCCGTCCCGCCCACACCCACACCTTTTTCACTTCCGCCCGTCCTCGCCCACACCTTTACCACTCCCGCCCGTCCCGCCCACACCTTTACCACTCCCGCCCGTTCCCCGCCCACACCTTTACCACTCCCGCCCGTTCCCGCCCACACCTTTACCACTCCCGGCCGTCCCCGCCCACACCTTTACCACTCCCGCCCGTCCCCGCCCACACCTTTACCACTGCCGCCCGTCCCGCCCACACCTTTTCCACTCCCGCCCGTCCCCCGCCCACACCTTTACCACTCCCGTCCGTCCCCGCCCCCACACCTTTACCACTGCCGCCTGTCCCGCCCACACCTTTACCACTCCCGCCCGTCCCCGCGCCCACACCTTTACCACGGCCCGCCCGTCCCGCCACACCTTTACCACTCCCGCCCGTCCCGCCCACACCTTTACCACTCCCGCCCGTCCCGCCCACACCTTTACCACTCCCGCCCATCCTGCCCACACCTTTACCACTCCCGCCCATCCCCGCCCACACCTTTACCACTGCCGCCCGTCCCGCCCACACCTTTTCCACTCCCGCCCGTCCCCCGCCCACACCTTTACCACTCCCGCCCGTCCCCCGCCCACACCTTTACCACTCCCGTCCGTCCCCGCCCCCACACCTTTACCACTGCCGCCTGTCCCGCCCACACCTTTACCACTCCCGCCCGTCCCCGCCCACACCTTTACCACTCCCGTCCGTCCCCGCCCCCACACCTTTACCACGGCCCGCCCGTCCCGCCCACACCTTTTCCACTCCCGCCCCCACCCACACCTTTACCACTGCCGCCCGCCCCTACCCACACCTTTACCACTGCCGCCCGCCCCTACCCACACCTTTACCACTCCCGCCCGTCCCGCCCACACCTTTACCACTCCCACCCGTCCCCGCCCACACCTTTACCACTCCCGCCCGTCCCCGCCCCCACACCTTTACCACTGCCGCCCGTCCCGCCCACACCTTTTTCACTCCCGCCCGTCCCGCCCCCACCCACACCTTTACCACTGCCGCCCATCCCCGCCCACACCTTTACCACTCCCGCCCGTCCTGCCCACACCTTTACCACTGCCGCCCATCCCCGCCCACACCTTTACCACTCCCCGCCCGTCCCGCCCACACCTTTACTACTCCCGCCCGTCCCGCCCACACCTTTACCACTCCCGCCCGTCCCGCCCACACCTTTTCCACTCCTGCCCGTTTCGCCCACACCTTTTCCACTCCCGCCCGTCCCGCCCACACCTTTTTCACTCCCGCCCGTCCCCACCCACACCTTTACCACTCCCGCCCGTCCCGCCCACACCTTTACCACTGCCGCCCATCCCCGCTCACACCTTTACCACTCCCGCCCGTCCCGCCCACACCTTTACCACTCCCGCCCGTCCCGCTCACACCTTTACCACTCCCGCCTGTCCCGCCCACACCTTTTCCACTCCCGCCCGTTTCGCCCACACCTTTTCCACTCCCGCCCGTCCCGCCCACACCTTTTTCACTCCCGCCCGTCCCCACCCACACCTTTTCCACTCCCGCCCGTCCCGCCCACACCTTTACCACTCCCGCCCGTCCCCGCCCACACCTTTACCACTCCCGCCCGTCCCCGCCTACACCTTTTCCACTCCCGCCCGTCCCGCCCACACCTTTTCCACTCCCGCCCGTCCCCGCCCGTCCCCGCCCCCACACCTTTTCCACTGCTGCCCGTCCCCGCCCACACCTTTACCACTCCCGCCTGTCCCGCCCACACCTTTTCCACTCCCGCCCGTCCCCGCCCACACCTTTACCACTCCCGCCCGTCCCCACCCACAGCTTTTCCACTCCCGCCCGTCCCGCCCACACTTTTACCACTCCCGCCCGTCCCGCCCACACCTTTACCACTCCCGCCCTTCCCCGCCCACACCTTTTCCACTCCCGCCCTTCCCGCCCACACCTTTTCCACTCCCGCCCGTCCCGCCCACACCTTTTCCACTCCCGCCCTTCCCGCCCACACCTTTTCCACTCCCGACCGTCCCGCCCACACCTTTTCCACTCCCGCCCGTCCCGCCCACACCTTTACCACTCCCGCCCGTCCCGCCCACACCTTTACCACTCCCGCCCGTCCCGCCCACACCTTTACCACTCCCGCCCACTCCTTTACCACTGCCGTCCGTCCCCGCCCACACCTTTACCATTGATTGGCTCAGAGGCTGTCACATGTGGCGACAGCCTTTGAAAACTCATATTTGACCGGCTTCCACATTTCGCACACCACATCGCTCCGTCGTGTCGCGCTTACTATAAACGCACGCGACGGCGGGAATACATTTGTTTTCGGGCGACGTCGCGTCGCCGGCACTATAAGCGCAGCCTTGGGAGGGAGAGGAATCCTTCCAACAAGAAAGGAGGAGTGACCGGCCGCCATCATTGAGAACATGGAAGAACTTGATTTGTAGATCTTATATCTGCGAAATACTCGACAAAATAAATATTTCTGTGCCAAACCCGAATCCTGGAATTGTTATATTTTGGAAGAAGATATGATGGTAAATAACATGTTAGACAACCATTTGTACGGAATTGATCAGACGAATTGGCTCCACTAAACAAATCTAACCATGCCATTAGCAAAGATTGTGCTGCATTCGTTCTTGGAGGCCTCTGAACTGGGAAGTAAATCACTTGCAGAACACACAGTAATGTCAGCCAGAGATAAATCACCCCCCTCCCAAATCTCCCCACGCTGTGTTTACAAACTGCAATTTAGTATTAATTTAAAATACTAGCTTTATAGGTTTAGGATCTGGGTAAAAAGGCATCTTCCAGATGTCAGCCCTTAATCATGTCACTCACAGGCATCACTACACTCAGGACTTCGTAGCGACTGACCTCTTAAAAAACACACGATTTCCAAACCAACCAAAAAGTGTGTTGTTGTTGCATATTCTTAAGAAACCAATTGCAAAAAAAAAAAACCCAACTCTGAATGATTTTTTTCATGTATTATAATGTAACAAGCACTTTTTGTTTCTATAGCAACCAGTTACAAAGTCACATCCCCTTCCTCTTTTGAAACACTCACACACCCCTTTTTGAGCCCTGCCCTCTCTCTAGCAGTGCACCAATTATATCTAGTGACTGCCTGGTCACATGATCTTCCCCACAGAACTTTGCATCTTTGGTCCTCTTCTGCTGCATTGAAGGCTCTGTTTATTAATGAAGCATATTGTGGCAATGTATGTGTTTAATCAGACTTGGTGCCTGAGATTGGTATTTTGGATAGAACGTACATGGGGGCTGACTATGAAGCAGCCATGTAGTATTATTGAACAGTAATTGAACACACAGAGTGCAGTAATTCCCACGCGTCTGGACTGCAGTCTGCAAAATACCAAACCCTTGCAGCGCAGCACGGCGACACAATGTGCCTACTGTGCGTATCTTTTAACCGCTTCAGTTCCGAAGGTGCTGTCATCTGTTGCAGACTCTCTAGCTTATGATGCAATTTGTTAGTCCAATACGCCCACAGCTCCCTCATCCCAGTCTGTGCCGGGTGACGTCTCTGTGGTAGTACTGGTTTGTGCCCAGTTCCACTTCTGTTTAACCCTTGCCTTGCTTTGAAGAACACGGTGCAACCCCTCAGGATAATGGCCCGTTCCTACGTAGCATGCAAAGGTCTTCCTGCCGACGAGCCCGAACCCCTCCTGCAGGAGGAATAAGGGAACACGAGCTGTGCTCTTCCAGGCAGGTCTTTCATTGAAACAATCGCGGCTTATTTTTAGTTTTTATTTATATTTTCTGCCGCAATACACTATTTGCTGCGCAGCCTTGACCCAAACGTCCCAAAGCTAAGGATTGGGTCACCTTGAGATCCTCTAGTACAGGGGCGGCCAACTGCAGTCCTCAAGGGCCACCAACAGGCCAGGTATTGGGGTATCCCTGCTTCAGCACAGGTGGCTCAGTCAAAGACCGAGCATCTGATTGAGCCACCTGTGCTGAAGCAGGGATATCCTCAAACCCTTACCTGTTGGGGGGCTTAAGGACTGGAGTTGGCCGCCCCTGCTATAGAGGTTATTTAATAAAACAGTGACAGGGCTGGGAACAGACACCCCATTTTGTAAGTTAAGAAACACACGTTGTATTTCTTATTATTAAAGATGGGGGGGGGGTTGAACCCCTGACTCCGTTGCAGATTAAAACCATGGATTTGTTTTTGTTTCCTCAGATTACCAAGCATCTTTAAAACTCAACCAGGACCCTTCTAATGACTGCAATGATAACCAGCGAGAGGTGCGCATTATCATCCAGAGGCGCGGGCAGAATGAGCCGGTGCTGGGCATGGAGTACAGGCAGCGCAAAATCACCCTGCGGGACAGTAAGTATCCTCCAGCCATAGGGACAGAGTCCGTGTCGCTGACCAGCAATGGTACTAGCACCGTGTATAGGGTATGAGACGTAGTGGCACTCATGTAAAAAAAATATATATATCACAATATATCACACACGCCATCACACTCACACACACCATCACACTCACACACACCATCACACTCACACACACCATCACACTCACACACACCCACACTCACACACACCATCACACTCACACTCACACACACCATCACACTCACTCACACACACATCACACTCACACACACCATCACACTCACACACACCATCACACTCACTCACACACACCATCACACTCACTCACACACACCATCACACTCACTCACACCATCACACTCACACACACACATCACACACTCCACACACAATCACACTCACACACAGCCATCACACTCACACACACCATCACACTCACTCACACCATCACACTCACTCACATACACCATCACACTCACACACCATCACACTCACACACACACCATCACACTCACTCACACACACCACCACACTCACTCACACACCATCACACTCACTCACACACCATCACACTCACTCACACACACCATCACACTCACTCACACACCATCACACTCACACACACACACCATCACACTCACACACACACACACACCATCACACACACACCATCACACACACACACACACACACACACACCATCACACTCACTCACACACACCATCACACTCACACACCATCACACTCACTCAAACACCATCACACTCACTCAAACACCATCACACTCACTCACACACACATCACACTCACTCACACACCATCACACTCACTCACACACACCATCGCACTCACTCACACACACACACACCATAACACTCACACACACACACACACCATCACACTCACACACACCATCTCACTCACACACACACACACCATCACACTCACACACACCATCACACTCACTCACACACACCATCACACTCACACACACCATCACACTCACACACACCATCACACACCATCACACTCACACACACACCATCACACTCACTCACACACACCATCACACTCACACACACACCATCACACACACACACACCATCACACTCACACACACACCATCACACTCACACACACCATCACACTCACTCACACACACCATCACACTCACTCACACACACCATCACACTCACACACAAACCATCACACACACACACACCATCACACTCACACACACACCATCACACACACACCATCACACACACACACACCATCACACTCACACACACCATCACACTCACTCACACACACCATCACACTCACTCACACACACCATCACACTCACTCACACCATCACACTCACTCACACACCATCACACTCACTCACACACACACCATCACACTCACTCACACACCATCACACTCACTCACACACACCATCGCACTCACTCACACACACACACACCATCACACTCACACACACACACCATCACACTCACACACACCATCACACTCACACACACACCATCACACTCACACACACCATCACACTCACACACACCATCACACTCACTCACACACACCATCACACTCACACACACCATCACACTCACACACACCATCACACTCACGCACACACACACCATCACACTCACTCACACACACAATCACACACACACACACCATCACACACACACACACCATCACACTCACTCACACACACCATCACACTCACTCACACACACGCCATCACACACACACACACACACACCATCACACTCACTCACACACACCATCACACTCACTCACACACACACACACCATCACACTCACTCACACACACACCATCACACTCACTCACACACACACACACCATCACACTCACACACACACACCATCACACTCACTCACACACACCATCACACTCACACACTCACACACACACCATCACACTCACACACACACCATCACACTCACACACACCATCACACTCACTCACACACCATCACACTCACTCACACACACCATCACACTCACACACACCATCACACTCACACACACCATCACACTCACACACACCATCACACTCACTCACACACACACCATCACACTCACTCACACACACACCATCACACTCACACACACACCATCACACTCACTCACACACACACAATGACACTCACTCACACACACCATCACACTCACTCACACACACACCATCACACTCACTCACACACACACACACACACACAATCACACTCACTCACACACACACCATCACACTCACACACACACCATCACACTCACACACACACCATCACACTCACTCTCACACACACCATCACACTCACTCACACACACCATCACACTCACTCACACACACCATCACACTCACACACACACACCATCACACTCACTCACACACACCATCACACTCACTCACACACCATCACACTCACTCACACACCATCACACTCACTTACACACACACCATCTCACTCACACACACCATCACACTCACTTACACACACACACACATCACACTCACTCACACACAAACCATCACACTCACTCACACACACACACAATCACACTCACTCACACACACACCATCACACTCACACACACACCATCACACTCACTCACACACACACCATCACACTCACTCAAACACACACCATCACACTCACTCACACACACACCATCACACTTACCATCACACTCACACACCCTATCACACACACACACAATCACACTCACTCACACACACACCATCACACTCACACACACACCATCACACTCACTCACACACACACCATCACACTCACTCACACACACCATCACACTCACTCACACACACCATCACACTCACACACACACACCATCACACTCACTCACACACACCATCACACTCACTCACACACCATCACACTCACTCACACACCATCACACTCACTTACACACACACCATCACACTCACTCACACACACCATCACACTCACTTACACACACACACACATCACACTCACTCACACACAAACCATCACACTCACTCACACACACACACAATCACACTCACTCACACACACACCATCACACTCACACACACACCATCACACTCACTCACACACACACCATCACACTCACTCAAACACACACCATCACACTCACTCACACACACACCATCACACTTACCATCACACTCACACACCCTATCACACACACGCACAATATCACACACTATATGTTTCGGGACTTCCTGGGATGGTCTGTAGGATTTCATGTTCGCATTAGATGTATGGGACCCTGGTCTCTGTTTGCACGCGCATACCGAGGTCTTATAGTTTTATTACTGATTTTTGTGTTTGTTTATATTGGTCTTTTCAATGGGTTTTTGGTGTTTGATTTCCCTTTCTCTCTCATTATATGGTGTGTGTGTGTGGGGAGGAGGTGGGGAGCGTGGTGGGGGTGTGTTTATATAGATACTGGGCCGTATTAACTGTGCAGTCTTCTGTCATACAACCCCTTTCAGCGCTGGAAGATCCCTTACTGCCCGTATAGGGCCACAGGCGTCATCCGGCACAGAAGGTGTCCGAAGGTAGAAGCCGGCGCAGTAAATCCGGCCTGCGTGCAAAACGGATATAAGGGCATGTCGGCAACTGAAATGCAGACAGACACGGGTAAATTCATTACGCTCTGATAGTGCCATTCGGGGCACTATCACTCTGAACTCCCATTGAAGTTAATGGGAGTTCCTGGGCGATAGGGCCTCCATCGGCACTATCTCAGTTTTAATGAATGACCCCCACAGAACTAACACAATATCGCTGCTATTAATTACCTGTATCTCCCTTCAGAAAGCAGTCTCGCTCCGAGGGAGACGACCATGGTCCAGAGGCCTAGGGTAAAGGGGCTCAACTCCAGGGCTCAAGCCCCCCCAACAAGTCAGCTTTTCAGGATATACCTGCTTCAGCACAGGTGGCTCAATCAGTCCCTGCTTCAGCACAGGTAGCTCTATCGGTGCATGCTACAGCATAGGTGGATCAAACAGTTTCTGCTTCAGCACAGGTGCCTCAATCAGAGGCTCAGTCTTCGACTGCCGTGCTGTGCTGAAGCTGGGATATCCTGACTAGCTGACCTGTTGAGGGGGGCTTGATGACGGGAGTTGAGGGCCCCTGGGCTAGCCCACTCTGGCATTGCAGAGAGTAGCATGCTCTTACCCCAGCCGTCTCCTCTGCCCCACTCCCCCGCTGCCGTGCATACGTTTCTGCAGAGAGTAGCATGCTCTTACCCCAGCCGTCTCCTCTGCCCCACTCCCCGCTGCCGTGCATACGTTTCTGCAGAGAGTAGCATGCTCTTACCCCAGCCGCCTCCTCTGTCCCACTCCCCGCTGCCGTGCATACGTTTCTGCAGAGAGTAGCATGCTCTTACCCCAGCCGTCTCCTGTGCCCCACTCCCCCGCTGCCGTGCATACGTTTCTGCAGAGAGTAGCATGCTCTTACCCCAGCCGTCTCCTCTGCCCCACTCCCCCGCTGCCGTGCATACGTTTCTGCAGAGAGTAGCATGCTCTTACCCCAGCCGTCTCCTCTGCCCCACTCCCCCGCTGCCGTGCATACGTTTCTGCAGAGAGTAGCATGCTCTTACCCCAGCCGTCTCCTGTGCCCCACTCCCCCGCTGCCGTGCATACGTTTCTGCAGAGAGTAGCATGCTCTTACCCCAGCCGTCTCCTCTGCCCCACTCCCCCGCTGCCGTGCATACGTTTCTGCAGAGAGTAGCATGCTCTTACCCCAGCCGCCTCCTCTGCCCTACTCCCCCGCTGCCGTGCATACGTTTCTGCAGAGAGTAGCATGCTCTTACCCCAGCCGTCTCCTCTGCCCCGCTCCCCCGCTGCCGTGCATACGTTTCTGCAGAGAGTAGCATGCTCTTACCCCAGCCGTCTCCTCTGCCCCACTCCCCGCTGCCGTGCATACGTTTCTGCAGAGAGTAGCATGCTCTTACCCCAGCCGTCTCCTCTGCCCCACTCCCCCGCTGCCATGCATACGTTTCTGCAGAGAGTAGCATGCTCTTACCCCAGCCGTCTCCTCTGCCCCACTCCCCGCTGCCGTGCATACGTTTCTGCAGAGAGTAGCATGCTCTTACCCCAGCCGTCTCCTCTGCCCCACTCCCCCGCTGCCGTGCATACGTTTCTGCAGAGAGTAGCATGCTCTTACCCCCGCTGTCTCCTCTGCCCCACTCCCCCGCTGCCGTGCATACGTTTCTGCAGAGAGTAGCATGCTCTTACCCCAGCCGTCTCCTCTGCCCCACTCCCCCACTGCCGTGCATACGTTTCTGCAGAGAGTAGCATGCTCTTACCCCCACTGTCTCCTCTGCCCCACTCCCCCGCTGCCGTGCATACGTTTCTGCAGAGAGTAGCATGCTCTTACCCCAGCCGTCTCCTCTGCCCCACTCCCCGCTGCCGTGCATACGTTTCTGCAGAGAGTAGCATGCTCTTACCCCCGCTGTCTCCTCTGCCCCACTCCCCCGCTGCCGTGCATACGTTTCTGCAGAGAGTAGCATGCTCTTACCCCAGCCGTCTCCTCTGCCCCACTCCCCGCTGCCGTGCATACGTTTCTGCAGAGAGTAGCATGCTCTTACCCCAGCCGTCTCCTCTGCCCCACTCCCCCGCTGCGTGCATACGTTTCTGCAGAGAGTAGCATGCTCTTACCCCAGCCGTCTCCTCTGCCCCACTCCCCGCTGCCGTGCATACGTTTCTGCAGAGAGTAGCATGCTCTTACCCCCGCCGTCTCCTCTGCCCCACTCCCCCGCTGCCGTGCATACGTTTCTGCAGAGAGTAGCATGCTCTTACCCCCGCCGTCTCCTCTGCCCCACTCCCCGCTGCCGTGCATACATTTCTGCAGAGAGTAGCATGCTCTTACCCCAGCCGTCTCCTCTGCCCCACTCCCCGCTGCCGTGCATACGTTTCTGCAGAGAGTAGCATGCTCTTACCCCAGCCGTCTCCTCTGCCCCACTCCCCGCTGCCATGCATACGTTTCTGCAGAGAGTAGCATGCTCTTACCCCAGCCGTCTCCTCTGCCCCACTCCCCGCTGCCGTGCATACGTTTCTGCAGAGAGTAGCATGCTCTTACCCCAGCCGTCTCCTCTGCCCCACTCCCCCGCTTCCGTGCATACGTTTCTGCAGAGAGTAGCATGCTCTTACCCCAGCCGTCTCCTCTGCCCCACTCCCCCGCTGCCGTGCATACGTTTCTGCAGAGAGTAGCATGCTGTTACCCCAGCCGTCTCCTCTGCCCCACTCCCCGCTGCCGTGCATACGTTTCTGCAGAGAGTAGCATGCTCTTACCCCCGCCGTCTCCTCTGCCCCGCTCCCCCGCTGCCGTGCATACGTTTCTGCAGAGAGTAGCATGCTCTTACCCCCGCCGTCTCCTCTGCCCCGCTCCCCCGCTGCCGTGCATACGTTTCTGCAGAGAGTAGCATGCTCTTACCCCAGCCGTCTCCTCTGCCCCACTCCCCGCTGC
This sequence comes from Ascaphus truei, assembly GCF_040206685.1. Lineage (NCBI taxonomy): Eukaryota > Metazoa > Chordata > Amphibia > Anura > Ascaphidae > Ascaphus > Ascaphus truei. The sequence goes on along the minus strand of NC_134485.1, from coordinate 7,978,212 downwards.
CGTGCATACGTTTCTGCAGAGTGTAGCATGCTCTTACCCCAGCCGTCTCCTCTGCCCCACTCCCCCGCTGCCGTGCATACGTTTCTGCAGAGAGTAGCATGCTCTTACCCCAGCCGTCTCCTCTGCCCCACTCCCCGCTGCCGTGTATACGTTTCTGCAGAGAGTAGCATGCTCTTACCCCAGCCGCCTCCTCTGCCCCACTCCCCGCTGCCATGCATACGTTTCTGCGGAGAGTAGCATGCTCTTACCCCAGCCGTCTCCTCTGCCCCACTCCCCGCTGCCGTGCATACGTTTCTGCAGAGAGTAGCATGCTCTTACCCCCGCCGTCTCCTCTGCCCCACTCCCCCGCTGCCGTGCATACGTTTCTGCAGAGAGTAGCATGCTCTTACCCCAGCCGTCTCCTCTGCCCCACTCCCCGCTGCCGTGCATACGTTTATGCAGAGAGTAGCATGCTCTTACCCCAGCCGTCTCCTCTGCCCCACTCCCCGCTGCCGTGCATACGTTTCTGCAGAGAGTAGCATGCTCTTACCCCAGCCGTCTCCTCTGCCCCACTCCCCCGCTGCCGTGCATACGTTTCTGCAGAGAGTAGCATGCTCTTACCCCAGCCGTCTCCTCTGCCCCACTCCCCGCTGCCGTGCATACGTTTCTGCAGAGAGTAGCATGCTGTTACCCCAGCCGTCTCCTCTGCCCCACTCCCCCGCTGCCGTGCATACGTTTCTGCAGAGAGTAGCATGCTCTTACCCCAGCCGTCTCCTCTGCCCCACTCCCCGCTGCCGTGCATACGTTTCTGCAGAGAGTAGCATGCTCTTACCCCAGCCGTCTCCTCTGCCCCACTCCTCCGCTGCCATGCATACGTTTCTGCAGAGAGTAGCATGCTCTTACCCCAGCCGTCTCCTCTGCCCCACTCCTCCGCTGCCATGCATACGTTTCTGCAGCGAGTAGCATGCTCTTACCCCAGCCGTCTCCTCTGCCCCACTCCCCCACTGCGTGCATACGTTTCTGCAGCGAGTAGCATGCTCTTACCCCAGCCGTCTCCTCTGCCCCACTCCCTTCCTGCGTGCATACGTTTCTGCAGAGAGTAGCATGCTCTTACCCCAGCCGTCTCCTCTGCCCCACTCCCCCGCTGCCGTGCATACGTTTCTGCAGAGAGTAGCATGCTCTTACCCCAGCCGTCTCCTCTGCCCCACTCCCCCGCTGCCGTGCATACGTTTCTGCAGAGAGTAGCATGCTCTTACCCCAGCCGTCTCCTCTGCCCCACTCCCCCGCTGCCGTGCATACGTTTCTGCAGAGAGTAGCATGCTCTTACCCCAGCCGTCTCCTCTGCCCCACTCCCCCGCTGCCGTGCATACGTTTCTGCAGAGAGTAGCATGCTTGTTACCCCAGCCGTCTCCTCTGCCCCACTCCCCGCTGCCATGCATACGTTTCTGCAGAGAGTAGCATGCTCTTACCCCAGCCGTCTCCTCTGCCCCACTCCCCCGCTGCCGTGTATACGTTTCTGCAGAGAGTAGCATGCTCTTACCCCCGCCGTCTCCTCTGCCCCGCTCCCCCGCTGCCGTGCATACGTTTCTGCAGAGAGTAGCATGCTCTTACCCCAGCCGTCTCCTCTGCCCCACTCCCCCGCTGCCGTGCATACGTTTCTGCAGAGAGTAGCATGCTCTTACCCCCGCCGTCTCCTCTACCCCGCTCCCCCGCTGCCGTGCATACGTTTCTGCAGAGAGTAGCATGCTCTTACCCCAGCCGCCTCCTCTGCCCCACTCCCCCGCTGCCGTGCATACGTTTCTGCAGAGAGTAGCATGCTCTTACCCCAGCCGTCTCCTCTGCCCCACTCCCCCACTGCGTGCATACGTTTCTGCAGCGAGTAGCATGCTCTTACCCCAGCCGTCTCCTCTGCCCCACTCCCCGCTGCCGTGCATACGTTTCTGCAGAGAGTAGCATGCTCTTACCCCAGCCGCCTCCTCTGCCCCACTCCCCCGCTGCCGTGCATACGTTTCTGCAGAGAGTAGCATGCTCTTACCCCAGCCGTCTCCTCTGCCCCACTCCCCCGCTTCCGTGCATACGTTTCTGCAGAGAGTAGCATGCTCTTACCCCAGCCGCCTCCTCTGCCCCCCTCCCCCGCTGCCGTGCATACGTTTCTGCAGAGAGTAGCATGCTCTTACCCCAGCCGTCTCCTCTGCCCCACTCCCCGCTGCCGTGGATACGTTTCTGCAGAGAGTAGCATGCTCTTACCCCAGCCGTCTCCTCTGCCCCACTCCCCCGCTGCCGTGCATACGTTTCTGCAGAGAGTAGCATGCTCTTACCCCAGCCGTCTCCTCTGCCCCACTCCCCCGCTGCCGTGCATACGTTTCTGCAGAGAGTAGCATGCTGTTACCTTAGCCGTCTCCTCTGCCCCACTCCCCCACTGCGTGCATACGTTTCTGCAGAGTAGCATGCTCTTACCCCAGCCGTCTCCTCTGCCCCACTCCCCCGCTGCCGTGCATACGTTTCTGCAGAGAGTAGCATGCTCTTACCCCAGCCGTCTCCTCTGCCCCACTCCCCCGCTGCCGTGCATACGTTTCTGCAGAGAGTAGCATGCTCTTACCCCAGCCGTCTCCTCTGCCCCACTCCCCGCTGCCGTGCATACGTTTCTGCAGACAGTAGCATGCTCTTACCCCAGCCGTCTCCTCTGCCCCGCTCCCCGCTGCCGTGCATACGTTTCTGCAGAGAGTAGCATGCTCTTACCCCAGCCGTCTCCTCTGCCCCACTCCCCGCTGCCATGCATACGTTTCTGCAGAGAGTAGCATGCTCTTACCCCAGCCGTCTCCTCTGCCCCACTCCCCCGCTGCGTGCATACGTTTCTGCAGAGAGTAGCATGCTCTTACCCCAGCCGTCTCCTCTGCCCCACTCCCCCGCTGCCGTGCATACGTTTCTGCAGAGAGTAGCATGCTCTTACCCCAGCCGTCTCCTCTGCCCCACTCCCCCGCTGCCGTGCATACGTTTCTGCAGAGAGTAGCATGCTCTTACCCCAGCCGTCTCCTCTGCCCCACTCTCCCACTGCCGTGCATACGTTTCTGCAGAGAGTAGCATGCTCTTACCCCAGCCGTCTCCTCTGCCCCACTCCCCGCTGCCGTGCATATGGTTCTGCAGAGAGTAGCATGCTCTTACCCCAGCCGTCTCCTCTGCCCCACTCCCCCGCTGCCTTGCATACGTTTCTGCAGAGAGTAGCATGCTCTTACCCCAGCCATCTCCTCTGCCCCACTCCCCCGCTGCCGTGCATACGTTTCTGCAGAGAGTAGCATGCTCTTACCCCAGCTGTCTCCTCTGCCCCACTCCCCCGCTGCCGTGCATACGTTTCTGCAGAGAGTAGCATGCTCTTACCCCAGCCGTCTCCTCTGCTCCACTCTCCCACTGCCGTGCATACGTTTCTGCAGAGAGTAGCATGCTCTTACCCCAGCCGTCTCCTCTGCCCCACTCCCCGCTGCCGTGCATATGGTTCTGCAGAGAGTAGCATGCTCTTACCCCAGCCGTCTCCTCTGCCCCACTCCCCGCTGCCATGCATACGTTTCTGCAGAGAGTAGCATGCTCTTACCCCAGCCATCTCCTCTGCCCCACTCCCCCGCTGCCGTGCATACGTTTCTGCAGAGAGTAGCATGCTCTTATCCCAGCCGTCTCCTCTGCCCCACTCCCCCGCTGCCGTGCATACGTTTCTGCAGAGAGTAGCATGCTCTTACCCCAGCCGTCTCCTCTGCCCCGCTCCCCCGCTGCCGTGCATACGTTTCTGCAGAGAGTAGCATGCTCTTACCCCAGCCGTCTCCTCTGCCCCGCTGCCGTGCATACGTTTCTGCAGAGAGTAGCATGCTCTTACCCCAGCCGTCTCCTCTGCCCCGCTCCCCCGCTGCCGTGCATACGTTTCTGCAGAGAGTAGCATGATCTTACCCCAGCCGTCTCCTCTGCCCCACTCCCCGCTGCCGTGCATACGTTTCTGCAGAGAGTAGCATGCTCTTACCCCAGCCGTCTCCTCTGCCCCACTCCCCCGCTGCCGTGCATACGTTTCTGCAGAGAGTAGCATGCTCTTACCCCAGCCGTCTCCTCTGCCCCACTCCCCGCTGCCGTGCATACGTTTCTGCAGAGAGTAGCATGCTCTTACCCCAGCCGTCTCCTCTGCCCCACTCCCCGCTGCCGTGCATACGTTTCTGCAGAGAGTAGCATGCTCTTACCCCAGCCGCCTCCTCTGCCCCACTCCCCCGCTGCCGTGCATACGTTTCTGCAGAGAGTAGCATGCTCTTACCCCAGCCGCCTCCTCTGCCCCACTCCCCCGCTGCCGTGCATACGTTTCTGCAGAGAGTAGCATGCTCTTACCCCAGCCGTCTCCTCTGCCCCACTCCCCCGCTGCCGTGCATACGTTTCTGCAGAGAGTAGCATGCTCTTACCCCAGCCGCCTCCTCTGCCCCACTCCCCCGCTGCCGTGCATACGTTTCTGCAGAGAGTAGCATGCTCTTACCCAAGCCGTCTCCTCTGCCCCACTCCCCCGCTGCCGTGCATACGTTTCTGCAGAGAGTATCATGCTCTTACCCCAGCTGTCTCCTCTGCCCCACTCCCCCGCTGCCGTGCATACGTTTCTGCAGAGAGTAGCATGCTCTTACCCCAGCCGTCTCCTCTGCCCCACTCCCCCGCTGCCGTGCATACGTTTCTGCAGAGAGTAGCATGCTCTTACCCCAGCCGTCTCCTCTGCCCCACTCTCCCACTGCCGTGCATACGTTTCTGCAGAGAGTAGCATGCTCTTACCCCAGCCGTCTCCTCTGCCCCACTCCCCGCTGCCGTGCATATGGTTCTGCAGAGAGTAGCATGCTCTTACCCCAGCCGTCTCCTCTGCCCCACTCCCCCGCTGCCTTGCATACGTTTCTGCAGAGAGTAGCATGCTCTTACCCCAGCCATCTCCTCTGCCCCACTCCCCCGCTGCCGTGCATACGTTTCTGCAGAGAGTAGCATGCTCTTACCCCAGCTGTCTCCTCTGCCCCACTCCCCCGCTGCCGTGCATACGTTTCTGCAGAGAGTAGCATGCTCTTACCCCAGCCGTCTCCTCTGCTCCACTCTCCCACTGCCGTGCATACGTTTCTGCAGAGAGTAGCATGCTCTTACCCCAGCCGTCTCCTCTGCCCCACTCCCCGCTGCCGTGCATATGGTTCTGCAGAGAGTAGCATGCTCTTACCCCAGCCGTCTCCTCTGCCCCACTCCCCGCTGCCATGCATACGTTTCTGCAGAGAGTAGCATGCTCTTACCCCAGCCATCTCCTCTGCCCCACTCCCCCGCTGCCGTGCATACGTTTCTGCAGAGAGTAGCATGCTCTTATCCCAGCCGTCTCCTCTGCCCCACTCCCCCGCTGCCGTGCATACGTTTCTGCAGAGAGTAGCATGCTCTTACCCCAGCCGTCTCCTCTGCCCCGCTCCCCCGCTGCCGTGCATACGTTTCTGCAGAGAGTAGCATGCTCTTACCCCAGCCGTCTCCTCTGCCCCGCTGCCGTGCATACGTTTCTGCAGAGAGTAGCATGCTCTTACCCCAGCCGTCTCCTCTGCCCCGCTCCCGTGCATACGTTTCTGCAGAGAGTAGCATGATCTTACCCCAGCCGTCTCCTCTGCCCCACTCCCCGCTGCCGTGCATACGTTTCTGCAGAGAGTAGCATGCTCTTACCCCAGCCGTCTCCTCTGCCCCACTCCCCCGCTGCCGTGCATACGTTTCTGCAGAGAGTAGCATGCTCTTACCCCAGCCGTCTCCTCTGCCCCACTCCCCGCTGCCGTGCATACGTTTCTGCAGAGAGTAGCATGCTCTTACCCCAGCCGTCTCCTCTGCCCCACTCCCCGCTGCCGTGCATACGTTTCTGCAGAGAGTAGCATGCTCTTACCCCAGCCGCCTCCTCTGCCCCACTCCCCCGCTGCCGTGCATACGTTTCTGCAGAGAGTAGCATGCTCTTACCCCAGCCGCCTCCTCTGCCCCACTCCCCCGCTGCCGTGCATACGTTTCTGCAGAGAGTATCATGCTCTTACCCCAGCCGTCTCCTCTGCCCCACTCCCCGCTGCCGTGCATACGTTTCTGCAGAGAGTAGCATGCTCTTACCCCAGCCGTCTCCTCTGCCCCACTCCCCCGCTGCCGTGCATATGGTTCTGCAGAGAGTAGCATGCTCTTACCCCAGCCGTCTCCTCTGCCCCACTCCCCGCTGCCGTGCATACGTTTCTGCAGAGAGTAGCATGCTCTTACCCCAGCCGTCTGCTCTGCCCCACTCCCCCGCTGCCGTGCATACGTTTCTGCAGAGAGTAGCATGCTCTTACCCCAGCCGTCTGCTCTGCCCCACTCCCCTGCTGCCGTGCATACGTTTCTGCAGAGAGTAGCATGCTCTTACCCCAGCCGTCTGCTCTGCCCCACTCCCCTGCTGCCGTGCATATGTTTCTGCAGAGAGTAGCATGCTCTTACCCCAGCCGTCTGCTCTGCCCCACTCCCCGCTGCCGTGCATACGTTTCTGCAGAGAGTAGCATGCTCTTACCCCAGCCGTCTCCTCTGCCCCACTCCCCCGCTGCCGTGCATATGGTTCTGCAGAGAGTAGCATGCTCTTACCCCAGCCGTCTCCTCTGCCCCACTCCCCGCTGCCGTGCATACGTTTCTGCAGAGAGTAGCATGCTCTTACCCCAGCCGTCTGCTCTGCCCCACTCCCCCGCTGCCGTGCATACGTTTCTGCAGAGAGTAGCATGCTCTTACCCCAGCCGTCTGCTCTGCCCCACTCCCCTGCTGCCGTGCATATGTTTCTGCAGAGAGTAGCATGCTCTTACCCCAGCCGTCTGCTCTGCCCCACTCACCTGCTGCCGTGCATATGTTTCTGCAGAGAGTAGCGTGCTCTTACCCCAGCCGTCTCCTCTGCCCCACTGCCCCGCTGCCGTGCATACGTTTCTGCAGAGAGTAGCTTGCTCTTACCCCAGCCGTCTGCTCTGCCCCACTCCCCCGCTGCCGTGCATACGTTTCTGCAGAGAGTAGCATGCTCTTACCCCAGCCGTCTGCTCTGCCCCCCTCCCCCGCTGCCGTGCATACGTTTCTGCAGAGAGTAGCATGCTCTTACCCCAGCCGTCTCCTCTGCCCCACTCCCCGCTGCCGTGCATACGTTTCTGCAGAGAGTAGCATGCTCTTACCCCAGCCGTCTGCTCTGCCCCCCTCCCCCGCTGCCGTGCATACGTTTCTGCAGAGAGTAGCATGCTCTTACCCCAGCCGTCTCCTCTGCCCCACTCCCCGCTGCCGTGCATACGTTTCTGCGGAGCGTGTCACCGCTCGGCTGGCTCTGGTTACAGCTGATTAGACCGGTTCAGAACGCTTAGTCACAGAATGACGAGCGCCGCACTGCGCAAGGTTCGCAACCGTATCAAATGCGATGTGATTTCTTTATTTAACATGTTGCAGGCACAGTAACTCCGGCACAATGTTCCATGCTTCAAAATAAAGGTTTTAAAATCATTTTTTTTTTCTATAACAACAAAATATCTTGGGTAGATAAAGGGCCATGGTGACTAAATGGTGCTATCCAATAATACCTGCCTCCGGAATACACCTTTTTGTGACCCATTCACTTGATTGGGCTGTGGGGTCTTTCGCGGCGGAATAGCACTGTTTAGTGAACGTGGTCAACGGAGTCTGAATCCAAGTTTAACCCCTTCACTGCCGGCAATTTCCTTCCATGTCTCAAATATTTTTCCAAACCCCCCCCCGCGACATGAATAATTCCGCGCTTTATAATGACGCCGATGATGCTTTGACCCTAATGGAGAGCTGCCTGGAAGGGGTCACACGGTTTGCATGTGTTGTTGGGTTTAATAGATACAGCAGTTGCTTGGCGTTAAGCCTCAGATCGAGCGGCAAAGATCCTGCTTCCCGGGGTTCACAATATGGCCGCCTATTTCAAAAATAGGATGTGACGTGCCTTTGTTAAATGGTTGCTATAGCAACCCCAGGAAGCCGAATACATGAAAACGCATTAAAAAGGGCGAAAAGAGTGGGGGGGGGGGGGGGGGAAGTGCAGCAAGTGTGATCTAAAGCAGGGGTGTGCAAACTGGGGGGCGCAGGATTTTCCTGGGGGGGGGGCGCGGGCACTAGCAGAGGCCCCACGCTCTTCCCCAAGGCATTTAAATGCCGGGGGACCGCGTGAGGCCTCTGCAACGTCACTGATTCAGAAGGCTGGTGTGACGTGTCGCCATGGCAACGCGGTGTCATGTAACGCTGCTGCCGGCAAAAGAGGTGACGAGGGTGCGAGGACTGGAGGGAGCAGGTGGGGGCGGGGGGCGCAGCTCTAATAGTCTGTGCCCCCCCCCTGATCTAATACTACACAACTGATGCATTAAAAACCACATATAGGATTTTGAATGTATTGTTGTTCTTAAAGCGGCAGTTCCAGCAATATCCTACGTGTGCGGTGTGTAATAAACCCGTTCTGTCCTGTGACAAAATACTTGTTGCAAAAAAAAACACAATTCTTTATATTTCTAGTGTATGAAGCATTTTTGTTTCTATAGAAACCATTTTCAAAGTCCCACCCCCTTCCCCTTCCGATAGGCTGTGGCTCTTGAGCCCCACCCTCTCTCTAGCAGTGAACCAATGGTATCCAGTAACTGCTCAGTCACATGATATTGCTGGATTACATTTCCCATAATGCTGTGCAAGAACGGAATTAAATAACCCAGAGCACAGCGATCGATTACAGGAGAACGGATCGATCTGCAGCCTAGCTAATCACGTGTCAGTGTGCAGATTGTATTGATGCACATACTGATCTGCAGCCTAGCTAATCACGTGTCAGTGTGCAGATTGTATTGATGCACATACTGATCTGCAGCCTAGCTAATCACGTGTCAGTGTGCAGATTGTATTGATGCACATACTGATCTGCAGCTTAGCTAATCACGTGTCAGTGTGCAGATTGTATTGATGCACATACTGATCTGCAGCCTAGCTAATCACGTGTCAGTGTGCAGATTGTATTGATGCACATATTGATCTGCAGCCTAGCTAATCACGTGTCAGTGTGCAGATTGTATTGATGCACATACTGATCTGCAGTTTAGCTAATCACGTGTCAGTGTGCAGATTGTATTGATGCACATACTGATCTGCAGCTTAGCTAATCACGTGTCAGTGTGCAGATTGTATTGATGCACATACTGATCTGCAGCCTAGCTAATCACGTGTCAGTGTGCAGATTGTATTGATGCACATACTGATCTGCAGCTTAGCTAATCACGTGTCAGTGTGCAGATTGTATTGATGCACATACTGATCTGCAGCCTAGCTAATCACGTGTCAGTGTGCAGATTGTATTGATGCACATACTGATCTGCAGCCTAGCTAATCACGTGTCAGTGTGCAGATTGTATTGATGCACATATTGATCTGCAGCCTAGCTAATCACGTGTCAGTGTGCAGATTGTATTGATGCACATACTGATCTGCAGCCTAGCTAATCACGTGTCAGTGTGCAGATTGTATTGATGCACATACTGATCTGCAGCTTAGCTAATCACGTGTCAGTGTGCAGATTGTATTGATGCACATACTGATCTGCAGCCTAGCTAATCACGTGTCAGTGTGCAGATTGTATTGATGCACATATTGATCTGCAGCCTAGCTAATCACGTGTCAGTGTGCAGATTGTATTGATGCACATACTGATCTGCAGCTTAGCTAATCACGTGTCAGTGTGCAGATTGTATTGATGCACATACTGATCTGCAGCTTAGCTAATCACGTGTCAGTGTGCAGATTGTATTGATGCACATACTGATCTGCAGCCTAGCTAATCACGTGTCAGTGTGCAGATTGTATTGATGCACAGATTGATCTGCAGTTTAGCTAATCACCTGTCAGTGTGCAGATTGTATTGATGCACATACTGATCTGCAGCCTAGCTAATCACCTGTCAGTGTGCAGATTGTATTGATGCACATACTGATCTGCAGCCTAGCTAATCACGTGTCAGTGTGCAGATTGTATTGATGCACATACTGATCTGCAGCCTAGCTAATCACGTGTCAGTGTGCAGATTGTATTGATGCACATACTGATCTGCAGCCTAGCTAATCACGTGTCAGTGTGCAGATTGTATTGATGCACATACTGATCTGCAGCCTAGCTAATCACGTGTCAGTGTGCAGATTGTATTGATGCACATACTGATCTGCAGCTTAGCTAATCACGTGTCAGTGTGCAGATTGTATTGATGCACAGATTGATCTGCAGCTTAGCTAATCACCTGTCAGTGTGCAGATTGTATTGATGCACATACTGATCTGCAGCCTAGCTAATCACGTGTCAGTGTGCAGATTGTATTGATGCACATACTGATCTGCATCTTAGCTAATCACGTGTCAGTGTGCAGATTGTATTGATGCACAGATTGAATGGGGAATTTATTTATTTTTAAACCTCAGTTTATGGCGTCAGTAGACACGTCCATGTGATGGTGCTCTGGTCAGCGCTGTCATCGGTTTATTAAATAACCTCTATAGCAGGAGTGGCCAACTGCAGTCCTCAAGAGCCACCAACTGGTCAGGTTTTAAGGATATCCCTGCTTCAGCACAGGGGGCTCAGTTGAAGATTGAGCCCCCTGTGCTGAAGCAGGGATATCCTGAAAACCTGACCTGTTAGTGGCCCTTGTGAACTGGAGTTGGCCGCCCCTGCACTATAGGCTCTTACCAGGAATGCCACACTGAATAATTTTTCTACCCAGCTGCTTACCCCTTTCTTTTTTTTAAATTTTTGTTATTGGAAAATATACAATCTTGCACATAATATAAGTTTCCTTCATACATAGCACAGCATGTTTCTTAGCAAAATATTACACTATATTTCCTCCGTATATTACACATTTTGCAACGTTCCATTTTCTTTATTACAATAACAATGTAACTAAATAATAACATTTTAGCGGTGTATTGTCAGCCCGTCTCTGTGACGTCTCTCCTCCTGGTGATGACACACCGCGGCTCTCACGCCGCCCCCTTTAGCGCAAAAATTCAAACACGAGAAACTCTTTAATACTATAAGGCAGTGGTGCACAAACTGCGGGGCGCGAGAATTTTTTTGTTGGTGGGGTGCGGCGGTGGCAGAGGTCCCGCACTCTTTCCCGAGGCAACCTCTACTTACCGAGATTCAGCCGGATCGGGACGCGTGACCATGGCAACGCAGTGTCAAATGACCCCCGCAGGTTCATGTGACATCATGGTTGCCTTGGTAATGCCGTGGGTCACGTGACGCCACACGAGGTAAAAGAGGGGGGGGGCAGGAACAAAGGAAGCAAGGCAAGGGGGCGCAGCAAAATAAGTTTGCGTGCCCCTGCTATAAGGTATACGCTCTACACCACTACTTGTACAACACACATACAGCCGCCTGATACTTTGAACAATATCTGTTTATCATATATTATAGTACCGTCAGTGGTCCTGTTGGATACCTTCCCACCCCAGGTTTCTGGTTATTGGGGTAGTGTAATACTTAGGCTCTTATTGGGGGATTTGTGGTTACCGTGTGTGTTGCAAACCATGTTCCGTGCTGAAAGTGTTCTTGGATTTGTAACTTTGTCACGTCTGATTTGTGTGGCGATTAAGTTTTCCCAGGTTTGGAGGCACAGGGAGATAAAGTGACTTGCCCAAGGTCACAAGGAGCAGGTTCCCCTGCTTCACACTGAGTGCCAGGCAGTGTCTTCACTCACGGAGCCGCTGCTTCTCCCAGGTTCCCCTGCTTCACACTCAGTGCCAGTCAGTGTCTTCACTCACTGAGCCGCTCCTTCTCCCAGGCTCCCCTGCTTCACACTCAGTGCCAGTCAGTGTCTTCACTCACTGAGCCGCTGCTTCTCCCAGGTTCCCCTGCTTCACACTCGGTGCTAGTCAGTGTCTTCACTCACTGAGCCGCTGCTTCTCCCAGGTTCCCCTGCTTCACACTCAGTGCCAGTCAGTGTCTTCACTCACTGAGCCGCTCCTTCTCCCAGGTTCCCCTGCTTCACACTCGGTGCCAGGCAGTGTCTTCACTCACTGAGCCGCTGCTTCTCCCAGGTTCCCCTGCTTCACACTCAGTGCCAGTCAGTGTCTTTACTCACTGAGCCGCTCCTTCTTCCAGGTTCCCCTGCTTCACACTCAGTGCCAGTCAGTGTCTTCACTCGCTGAGCTGCTGCTTCTCCCAGGTTCCCCTGCTTCACACTCAGTGCCAGTCAGTGTCTTTACTCACTGAGCCGCTCCTTCTTCCAGGTTCCCCTGCTTCACACTCGGTGCCAGGCAGTGTCTTCACTCACGGAGCCGCTGCTTCTCCCAGGTTCCCCTGCTTCACACTCAGTGCCAGTCAGTGTCTTCACTCACTGAGCCGCTCCTTCTCCCAGGCTCCCCTGCTTCACACTCAGTGCCAGTCAGTGTCTTCACTCACTGAGCCGCTGCTTCTCCCATGTTCCCCTGCTTCACACTCGGTGCCAGTCAGTGTCTTCACTCACTGAGCCGCTGCTTCTCCCAGGTTCCCCTGCTTCACACTCAGTGCCAGTCAGTGTCTTCACTCACTGAGCCGCTCCTTCTCCCAGGTTCCCCTGCTTCACACTCAGTGCCAGTCAGTGTCTTCACTCACTGAGCCGCTCCTTCTCCCAGGTTCCCCTGCTTCACACTCGGTGCCAGGCAGTGTCTTCACTCAATGAGCCGCTGCTTCTCCCAGGTTCTCCTGCTTCACACTCAGTGCCAGTCAGTGTCTTTACTCACTGAGCCGCTCCTTCTTCCAGGTTCCCCTGCTTCACACTCGGTGCCAGTCAGTGTCTTTACTCACTGAGCCGCTCCTTCTCCCAGGTTCCCCTGCTTCACACTCAGTGCCAGTCAGTGTCTTTACTCACTGAGCCGCTCCTTCTCCCAGAATCCCCTGCTTCACACTCAGTGCCAGTCAGTGTCTTTACTCACTGAGCCGCTCCTTCTCCCAGGTTCCCCTGCTTCACACTCAGTGCCAGTCAGTGTCTTCACTCGCTGAGCTGCTGCTTCTCCCAGGTTTCCCTGCTTCACACTCAGTGCCAGTCAGTGTCTTTACTCACTGAGCCGCTCCTTCTTCCAGGTTCCCCTGCTTCACACTCAGTGCCAGTCAGTGTCTTCACTCACTGAGCCGCTCCTTCTCCCAGGTTCCCCTGCTTCACACTCAGTGCCAGTCAGTGTCTCACTGAGCCGCTCCTTCTTCCAGGTTCCCCTACTTCACACTCAGTGCCAGTCAATGTCTTTACTCACTGAGCCGCTCCTTCTCCCAGGTTCCCCTGCTTCACACTCAGTGCCAGTCAGTGTCTGTACTCACTGAGCCGCTCCTTCTCCCAGGTTCCCCTGCTTCACACTCAGTGCCAGTCAGTGTCTTCACTCACTGAGCCGCTGCTTCTCCCAGGTTCCCCTGCTTCACACTCAGTGCCAGTCAGTGTCTTCACTCACCGAGCCGCTCCTTCTCCCTGGTTCCCCTGCTTCACACTCAGTGCCAGTCAGTGTCTTCACTCACTGAGCCGCTCCTTCTCCCTGGTTCCCCTGCTTCACACTCGGTGCCAGTCAGTGTCTGTAGTCACTGAGCCGCTCCTTCTCCCAGGTTCCCCTGCTTCACACTCAGTGCCAGTCAGTGTCTTTACTCACTGAGCCGCTCCTTCTCCCAGGCTCCCCTGCTTCACACTCAGTGCCAGTCAGTGTCTTCACTCACTGAGCCGCTGCTTCTCCTATCTTTGTCAGTAGTGGCATCTACACAGTCTTCCTCTTTTCCTCGCAGAAATAAGTCATATTTATTTTAAAAAGCCCAGATAATGTTTTTAACTCTGTGCAGAAGAGACCTGCATCGCTGTACTCTGATGTTAAATAAAGTTAGTTTGTTTTAACAAATAGTGCTACTTTCTGCAGCTCTGTGTCTGGGGGTGAAACTGGGCATTTGGGGTCCCACTGGAAGATGAATGGCTGTTGTTGGAGACTTCTACAGTATACTGCTGCCTCACTGACTGGTTCATTCAGCAATGCGTGCAAGTGAGTGAGTCCCTGGGAACGTGACATTTGACTTGAACAAACATTAAAAGAAAAAGGTTGCATTAACATTTGGCTTATTCCTACCCCAGGCAAGCTGGAACATGGGAAGAAAGTAATATGACCTTTTCAGGCTCTGATTTTCAGCAGTGCTGTCTTCCCACTAATAATCATACATATGAATGGCTGCACCAATAATATGTAACCACCACCGCTGCCTGCACCAATAATATGTAACCACCACCGCTGCCTGCACCAATAATATGTAACCACCACCGCTGCCTGCACCTAGAATATGTAACCACCACCGCTGCCTGCACCAATAATATGTAACCAACACCACTGCCTGCACCAATAATATGTAACCAACACCGCTGCCTGCACCTATAATATGTAACCAACACCACTGGCTGCACCAATAATATGTAACCAACACCGCTGCCTGCACCAATAATATGTAACCACCACCGCTGCCTGCACCAATAATATGTAACCACCACCGCTGCCTGCACCAATAATATGTAACCACCACTGCTGCCTGCACCAATAATACGTAACCAACACCGCTGCCTGCACCTATAATATGTAACCAAAACCGCTGCCTATAATATGTAACCAACACCGCTGCCTGCACCAATAATATGTAATCAACACCGCTGCCTGCACCAATAATATGTAACCAACACCGCTGCCTGCACCAATAATATGTAACCACCACCGCTGCCTGCACCAATAATATGTAACCACCACCGCTGCCTGCACCAATAATATGTAACCAACACTGCTGCCTGCACCAATAATACGTAACCAACACCGCTGCCTGCACCTATAATATGTAACCAAAACCGCTGCCTATAATATGTAACCAACACCGCTGCCTGCACCAATAATATGTAATCAACACCGCTGCCTGCACCAATAATATGTAACCAACACCGCTGCCTGCACCAATAATATGTAACCACCACCGCTGCCTGCACCAATAATATGTAACCAACACCGCTGCCTGCACCAATAATATGTAACCAACACCGCTGCCTGCACCAATAATATGTAACCACCACCGCTGCCTGCACCAATAATATGTAACCACCACCGCTGCCTGCACCAATAATATGTAACCAACACTGCTGCCTGCACCAATAATACGTAACCAACACCGCTGCCTGCACCTATAATATGTAACCAAAACCGCTGCCTATAATATGTAACCAACACCGCTGCCTGCACCAATAATATGTAATCAACACCGCTGCCTGCACCAATAATATGTAACCAACACCGCTGCCTGCACCAATAATATGTAACCACCACCGCTGCCTGCACCAATAATATGTAACCAACACCGCTGCCTGCACCAATAATATGTAATCAACACCGCTGCCTGCACCTATAATATGTAACCAACACCACTGCCTGCACCAATAATACGTAACCAACACCGCTGCCTGCACCTATAATATGTAACCAACACCTCTGCCTGCACCAATAATATGTAACCAACACCGCTGCCTGCACCAATAATATGTAACCAACACCGCTGCCTGCACCTATAATATGTAACCAAAACCGCTGCCTATAATATGTAACCAACACCGCTGCCTGCACCAATAATATGTAACCAACACCGCTGCCTGCACCTATAATATGTAACCAAAACCGCTGCCTATAATATGTAACCAACACCGTTGCCTGCACCAATAATATGTAACCAACACCGCTGCCTGCACCAATAATATGTAACCAACACCGCTGCCTATAATATGTAACCAACACCGCTGCCTGCACCAATAATATGTAACCAACACCGCTGCCTATAATATGTAACCAACACCGCTGCCTGCACCAATAATATGTAACCAACACCGCTGCCTGCACCTATAATATGTAACCAAAACCGCTGCATATAATATGTAACCAACACCGCTGCCTGCACCAATAATATGTAACCAACACCGCTGCCTATAATATGTAACCAACACCGCTGCCTGCACCAATAATATGTAACCAACACCGCTACCTGCCTGCACCAATAATATGTAACCAACACCGCTGCCTATAATATGTAACCAACACCGCTGCCTGCACCAATAATATGTAACCAACACCGCTGCCTGCACCTATAATATGTAACCAACACCGCTGCCTGCACCAATAATATGTAACCAACACCGCTGCCTGCACCAATAATATGTAACCAACACCGCTGCCTGCACCAATAATATGTAACCAACACCGCTGCCTGCACCAATAATATGTAACCAACACCGCTGCCTGCACCTATAATATGTAACCAAAACCGCTGCCTATAATATGTAACCAACACCGCTGCCTGCACCAATAATATGTAACCAACACCGCTGCCTGCACCAATAATATGTAACCACCACCGCTGCCTGCACCTAGAATATGTAACCAACACCGCTGCCTGCACCAATAATATGTAACCAACACCGCTGCCTGCACCTATAATATGTAACCAACACCGCTGCCTGCACCAATAATATGTAACCAACACCGCTGCCTGCACCAATAATATGTAACCAACACCACTGCCTGCCTGCACCAATAATATGTAACCAACACCGCTGCCTGCACCAATAATATGTTACCAACACTGCTGCCTGCACCAATAATATGTAACCCACACCGCTGCCTGCACCAATAATATGTAACCAACACCGCTGCCTGCACCTATAATATGTAACCAACACCACTGCCTGCCTGCACCAATAATATGTAACCAACACTGCTGCCTATAATATGTAACCAACACCACTGCCTGCCTGCACCAATAATATGTAACCAACACCGCTGCCTGCACCAATAATATGTAACCAACACCGCTGCCTGCACCAATAATATGTAACCACCACCGCTGCCTGCACCAATAATATGTAACCACCACCGCTGCCTGCACCAATAATATGTAACCACCACTGCTGCCTGCACCAATAATACGTAACCAACACCGCTGCCTGCACCTATAATATGTAACCAACACCGCTGCCTATAATATGTAACCAACACCGCTGCCTGCACCAATAATATGTAACCAACACCGCTGCCTGCACCAATAATATGTAACCAACACCGCTGCCTGCACCAATAATATGTAACCAACACCGCTGCCTGCACCAATAATATGTAACCAACACCGCTGCCTGCACCTATAATATGTAACCAAAACCGCTGACTATAATATGTAACCAACACCGTTGCCTGCACCAATAATATGTAACCAACACCGCTGCCTGCACCTATAATATGTAACCAACACCGCTGCCTATAATATGTAACCAACACCGCTGCCTGCACCAATAATATGTAACCAACACCGCTGCCTGCACCAATAATATGTAACCAACACCGCTGCCTGCACCTATAATATGTAACCAAAACCGCTGCCTATAATATGTAACCAACACCGCTGCCTGCACCAATAATATGTAGCCAACACCGCTGCCTGCACCTATAATATGTAACCAAAACCGCTGCCTATAATATGTAACCAACACCGCTGCCTGCACCAATAATATGTAACCAACACCGCTGCCTGCACCTATAATATGTAACCAAAACCGCTGCCTATAATATGTAACCAACACCGCTGCCTGCACCAATAATATGTAACCAACACCGCTGCCTGCACCAATAATATGTAACCAACACCGCTGCCTGCACCAATAATATGTAACCACCACCGCTGCCTGCACCAATAATATGTAACCAACACCGCTGCCTGCACCTAGAATATGTAACCACCACCGCTGCCTGCACCAATAATATGTAACCAACACCGCTGCCTGCCTGCACCAATAATATGTAACCAACACCGCTGCCTGCACCAATACTATGTAACCAACACCGCTGCCTGCACCAATACTATGTAACCAACACCGCTGCCTGCACCTATAATATGTAACCACCACCGCTGCCTGCACCAATAATATGTAACCACCACCGCTGCCTGCACCAATAATATGTAACCAACACCGCTGCCTGCACCAATAATATGTAACCAACACCGCTGCCTGCACCAATAATATGTAACCACCACCGCTGCCTGCACCAATAATATGTAACCACCACCGCTGCCTGCACCAATAATATGTAACCAACACCGCTGCCTGCACCTAGAATATGTAACCACCACCGCTGCCTGCACCAATAATATGTAACCAACACCGCTGCCTGCCATCACCAATAATATGTAACCAACACCGCTGCCTGCACCAATACTATGTAACCAACACCGCTGCCTGCACCAATACTATGTAACCAACACCGCTGCCTGCACCTAGAATATGGAACCAACACAGCTGGCTGCACCAATAATATGAATCGGCATCTGGGACAGTAATGATTTTCATTTATTTTCTTTTGGTTTTGTAGAAATCTGGATTGTAAACAATATTTATTGGACCTGCAGATTGGTCACGCCGTGAAGTAGCTGCAGGCTTATACTGTAACCTTTTGGCCAAATGGTTTAATTAAATGACCCTTACTCTTGAGCAGATAAGCACTGAAGTATTGTACTATATGTTGTGTCATTTTTGTATGTTGCGCTGCCTTTCTGTTTTTGTTAATATTTATTTACAATATGTTTTACCAGGATCACTGTTCATGTGTGTCAGAGTATCGCACAGTCAGAGTATCGCACAGTCAGAGTATCGCACAGTCAGAGTATCGCACAGTCAGAGTATCGCACAGTCAGAGTATCGCACAGTCAGAGTATAAGAGGATAAGGACATTCTGTAAGATAAACGCGCCTGAACTATTGCTGATCTCAAAGTGGGGTCTAGAATCTCACAATGCAACGTAGGAACGAATTGTTGATCTTTCTAATATATTAAAGTGAGTGATGCTGTTAAGAAAAAATATAAATGGGTGTTAATGTTTGCAAACTCTCCTTACCCTCATCCTTCTGGTTTCTCCCAGTGGACCAATTCTCATACCCATCGGATTAGTCATTCACTTGACATTGTGTTTTTTCATTTTGTGCTCCCTTCCTAATTTCTCTAATCATTGTACCTCTCTCAGACCAGTCTCCTCTCCTTCTTACTCTTTCTCCTGCCTCCCCCCTCCCACTCCCTGCCACCAACCTCATCTCAAAGCTACCAAACTTACACAACATAAGACATTTCTCAACTTTTTAGCTCCCTGCAAACCCTCCTCTCTCTCTTACCCACCCTCTCCTGCCCTGACTTGTCACCTCCCTATACAATAGTTCTCGCTCATCTACATCTCTAATCTATATATTGCTCCCTCCCCAACCCACTGCTACCGTCCTATCAAACCTCAACCATGGCGCACCAGCAAAACACAATACCCTCAGAGATGCTCCCGCGGGGCTGAACTCCAATGGAGGAAATTGTGCTCTACAGCAGATTTTAAATAGTGCAAATTCATTATTTCTGCCTATAATGCTGCCTTTTCCCTTTCTAAACAAAACTAATTCTACTCCCTCGTATCTACCGTGTCCTCCAATCCACGTCTGTGTTCCACTTTCAGCTCTCTCCTTTGCCCACCCAGGCCAGTTCCCACTACTTCCCTTACTGCTCAAGACCTTGCTAACCACTTTAACGATAGTCGACACTTCGATATGACCTAATACTTTGTCTAGTCCCATCTACACAAAACCGCTCCCACCATGCTCCCAAAGCAAGTCTCCCATCTTCTCTCCTCATCCCACTCTAGAACCTGCACTCTCCATCCTATCCCCTCACATTCCTCTGCTCACTCTCTACTGCAATTATTCCTAGACTAACTCCTCGAAGCACGCTTCTTTCACACCCATCCTGGAGAAACCTTCTCTCGACCCTGCCTCCCCTTCCAGCTACCATCCTATCTCCCTTTTAACATTTGCATCCAAATTTCTTGAATGACTCTGTCATGATCGACACACCTGTGAGCACATGACTTCTATATGTGACCAGGGTGGATACACACCGGTAACTAGCTGATCCACTTTTCACCTCTGCAATGTCCCTCAAATTAAAGATATCCTCCCTCAATCTCCCAAAATGTATCTTGACTCGTTGCCACCACCAAGGATACAGACAAATATTATCACTAAGGGGCCTTGGTCCCTGTTTACCATGACAAATATGCCTGTAAGGGAGTAAATGGGTTAAACTTCCTTTGCAGGGCAGGAAACTGCACTGGTGTCGGGTTTCCTACCTGAACTGGAAGGTGGGTGTAATTAAATCCTGATGGGGCAGGGATTTATAAGACAGGAAGTTGCCTGCACAAGGGAGACTATTTTTCCCCAGAGAGAGGGGAAGTGAAACTTCACCCAAAAAGGAGGGACCCTGGTTGTTCTGGACCCTAGGACTGCAGGAAGCAAGACTGTGGGGTCCAGCTGGGACTCGCACCCAGGATAAAGATTACTACAGGCTGGACACAGCCTGCTCCCCGGAACTGGCATTCCAAAATGGCTGAAGGAGCTACATGGAGACCCTGGGATAGGACCCTGCAAATAGAGATAAGAACTAAATAAGACTCTGCGATGTTTAAAGACCTGTTTGTTTGCATAGGATAGCACAGTAATGTTTAGTCAGTCTCCTATGAAGGCGTAGGCGTTTATTTTATGATTTGGTATTCTTAAAGGGACAGAATACCTATTGTTTAGTTGTTATGTGGATAATAAACCACTGCATTTAAGATTAACCCTCTGTTTAAGCGATATACTGACCTCGCTTACAGGCCGCTCCGTCACAGTGTCCAAAAATGTAATCACTCTCTTCAAAACGTGCAACGGTCAATCAGAGCCCAGAGACATACTTATTACATTTTAGATTTAATTTACAAAAACAGTACAACCAACATAACCAAAACTAGTTAAACCGTGCTCAACTAGAACTCTTAAAGCTTCAGACCAAGCAATATCCTACACATGTTTTTTTTTTTTTTAAATAAATCAGTTCTGTCCTATGAGAAAATACTTGTACAGTAGCATTTTTTTTTTTTTTAAACGAGACTGGCATTTTTTTATGTATTATGATGTAACAAGCATTTTCTGTTTCTATAGCAATCATTTACAAAGTCACATCCCCTTCCTCTTCTGAAACCGTCTCTGGCACGCACCTTTTTGAGCACTGCCCTCTTTCTAGCAGTGCAACAATTGTATCTAGTGACTGCCTGGTCACATGATCTTCCCCACAGAACTTTGCATCTTTGTATTGATGCACATATTAAAGGGGGAAAAAAACCCGTCGGCTTGTACAGCTGCTTTATTGGGAAATCGCCACATTGTGATATTTGGTGAGCTCTGTCCATGTGAACATTAGTCCTTTATCCCCCTTGCGGAGGATCCTTGAGTAAAGAAAAAGAGAAGAACAGACGAGCACAACCAGTAAAAATGTAATTTAAAACCAGTAAAACCAGTAAAGCTCACATGTGAGACAGTAGTAGTGGACACAACGGGGCACGGGTAGGGGGACCTCGATCACAACGGGTCCTCGGTCATTTGGAAAATGCAAACTCGCCGCTCCTTCCTGTACTGGAGTCGCACACCAGATCGCACAGATAACACTACGCGTTTCGCTCGCATGGGCTTCGTCATCCCTTAACTGTGGCAGTGCCTAACGGAGCGCAGGGACATCAGTCACTACATCATTCCACACGGTGGACGCATGGAAGTGAGCTACGGACCAGATCGGGAGTAGCACACGAGTGGAGGTATTGAGGCCAGACAAGGCGCGCGAGATCACCCCGACTGTGGGATGACGAAGCCCATGCGAGCGAAATGCGTAGTGTTATCTGTGCGACTCCAGTACTGGAAGGACTGGCGAGTTTGCGCTTTCCAGGCCGTTCTTTTCTTTTTGTAAACCTAAAAATCAGGCTAGGTCTTGACCCGCCATAAAAACAATTCTTTGTGTTTTTAAGGTACAATTAAAATGAACTGTGTGTGTGCTAGTTTATTAAAATACTGAATATTTTCCTTAGACTCATTTATAACTGCATGCTGGACTTTCTCTCTCCTAACTCTTTCCTTGATGCACTCCAGTCTGCATTTTGTCTTAACCACTCCACTTACACTCCCTTAACAAAAGTCACGTATGACCTACTTCAAGCCAAATCTCTCGCAGTTCTCTCTACTTATTCTTTTAGACCTTCCTGCTTGCCTTGATACATTTTACTCATCACCTCCCCCTGTGCCCTCTCCATTGTATTGGCCTCCATGACACTGCCTTCTCTTGGTTTACATCTTATCTAACTGAGTGAACTTTCCGTGTTTCCATTGCGGGCACACCCTCCACTTCACTCCCACTCACAGCTGGTGTACCCCAGGGCTCTGTCTCGGACCTCTGCTCCTCTCCATCTACACCTCTTCCCTTGGTAAACTCGTACAGTCAGACGGTTGCCGCTATAACTTCTATGCTTCTGATACCCAAATCTACCTCTCCTCTCCTGACCTCTCCAATTTGGTGTCGCTGTCTTTCTGCTCATGGATGACCAATCACGAGCTTAAAGGCTGGATGCCTTTCGGTGTCATTCTTGAAACCTCCCTCTACTTCATCCTGCACATTCAGTACCTCTCCAAATGGTGTCATTTTCAGCCTCGCTGTATTGTCAAAATATGTCTCTTCCTCACAGAAAAATTCTAACTCGTGCCCTCAATATATCCCAACTGAACTTCTGTAACCTGCTTCTAGTTAGTCTCCCCTTTGGCCGTCTGTCTCCTCTCCAGTCCATTATAAATGCTGCTGCCAGGGCACATATACCTAACTGCTCTTCCTCTGCGGCACTTCTTTGCAAATCACTACACTGGCTGCCCATACAGTATGCATAACACTGCTCCTCTCTGCAGCTCTGACCTTATGTGCAAGTACACTCCCACACGCAGTCTGCGCTCTGCTCCTGATCCACGCCTCCCACCTCCCGTATCACTACGCCTCACTCCCGCCACTATGACTTTTCCCGCGCTGGATCCCAGCTCAGGAGTTCTGTACCACACAGAATCAGTCTCTCCCCTACCATACATATATTAAAAAGTTCCTTAAAGACACCCTGAAAATTACAAAATTGTTTGCGCTGTCCAACGAGATGTTTTAATTATTCATATTTTCCACCCTTTTGTGTTTTAGAACCGGTTACAAAAGAGGACAGGATAAGAAAGAGACCAGGCAGTTAGAACCCGCCCTAAACGTGATAATACAATGTATAAAACCAGTTTCAGAACAAGCTTTCACATTTTGTTTTCCGTCTATTTTTTTTTTTTTTTCTTCATAAAAAATCCTGAGGGACCTTGAGAAGTTCCAAAGCTTGTAACATATAAACTATTTGCTGGTCCCCTCTCCCTTCTTTACTACATGGAGGAAAGGGCGAACACTGCTACCCACCCTTTGCCTACAAATCATCATCTAACTTTAACCTGTTTGATATATTACTGTTCCAACAGACGACAGAGAAGCCCAATGCTACATCCAACATGACAGAAATACACAGTAAAATACTTATATATTCTCTTGAAATAGGGTCATTTAGTTTAACCCTTTGGCCAAAGAATTGTAAGCTTGCGAGCCACGACAAGGCAGACACCTGTTTGCAAGTCCTAACACTACCAGATAAAATACTAATATACCTCTATTAGGATTAAAATTCTCATTTACCTTTATTAGGAGGGAGAAAGACCACATTGAGTCGATATCCAGCAGAATGAGGGACTGTCGTCTGTTGTATACATATGCCACGCTCAATAGCACTCCATTTTGACACATATACATATATATATTTTGTGGGGGCTCAGGGGTTCTCAAAAAGAGCTTGCTGGGGTTCTGTGTTTTGTTAACCCATTCTCAGCTGTTCCAGCTGTTGGAGGTTAGTGGCTCCTCCTTCCCAGGTTTTAAGCCCGCCCCTGCCTACTTCCCTAGTTTGCAAGTTCCTCATTCTGCTGGATATAGACCCACTGTGGTCTTTCTCCCTCCTAATAGAGGTAAATGAGAATTGTAATCCCAATAGAGGTATATTACTGCTGCGGCACAGTTTATTCGAGCATTTGCCCGTTCTGTGCCGCAGCAGTAGCCTGGCGCGCGCCCGAGTGTGACGGGCGCGCGCCGAAGCAGCGGAAGAGCGCCCTCCGATCGGGGCGCTCTCCCTACCGCTGCCGGGTCCGCCGGGTCCCCCGGAACCCCCTGCCGCTGTCCCGCGATCGCGGGACACCAGGGCTCCCTCGGGGAGCCCCTGGAAACGCGTGCAGGGGGCGCACGCTCCCGATGACGCGTGACCGCGCGTCTATGACGCGCGGCACGCCGAGGGGCGGCCACTAGCAAGCCGGGAGATTTCCCGGCTTGCGGTACCGACCACACTTCAATAAAGTGTGTCGGTAGTGTAGTATTTTATCTGGTAGTGTTAGGACTTGCGAACAGGTGTCTGCCTTGACGTGGCTCACAGGCTTACAACGCTTTGGCCAAAGGGTTAAACTAAATGACCCTATTTTAAGAGAATATATAAGTATTTTACTGTGTATTTCTGTCATGTTGGATGTAGCATTGGGCTTCTCTGTTGTCTGTTGTATACATATGCCACGCTCAATAGCACTCCATTTTGACACATATACATATATATATTTTGTGGGGGCTCAGGGGTTCCCAAAAAGAGCTTGCTGGGGTTCTGTGTTTTGTTAATATAATATTGTCCCACCTGGTTTCAATCTGTGCCTTTCATAGGCCAGATTAAAGCCAGCAGTGCCAGCTGGTGGTTACCACTAGGTATGGCCCCAATCACTCCAGCTCGTGTTTGGAATAAAGTTTCCTATAATTGCAGATAAGGGTCCACCCTTGTTCCAACTATAAGTAATAGGTTTCCTGAGCACTTCCTGTTAGAAAAAAGATTAAATATTAAAATATTATTCTTGGCCTGCGTTAAAGTTTTAGTAGTAGTGCTATAGAGTAAAGGGCGAATCTTTGCAACGTTACAGAGGGGGAAAAAACAACAGGTTTTAGCTGCATTGTGAATGTGGGGGAGGAGTCAAATGTGACCCCTAGACAGTGTGCGTGTGATACGGAGAGTCTGATTGTGTGGGAACTTCGGGAGGAAGTATGAGGAGCTCAGTCTTTGACATGTTTAGTTTGAGTCGTCGGACGGTCTTCCAGGAGGATATACTGTAGCGGAGAGAGATTCAGAGACTTTGGTCTGTGCAGCAGGTGTAAGGTCAGCAGGGCTTGATAAGTAAATGTGTGTGTCATCAGCATAGAGGTGATATTTGAACCCAATAAATGTGATAGTCACCTAGAGAGAATGTGTAAAGAGAAGAGGTCCCAGGACAGAGCCCTGGGGAACCCCCACAGAGAGATCGATAGAGGAGGAGGAGATGTTGGCAAACGGGAAACTGAAAGTACGATGGGAGAGGTAAGAGGAGATCCAGGACAGAACTCTGTTACAGATGCAAAGGGTATGGAGAATGTGAAGGAGAAGAGGGTGGTCCACAGTAACAAAGGCTGCAGAGAGGTCGAGTAATCTGAGCAAAGTGTAATGATCTTTTTCTTTGGCAGCATGAAGGTCATTTAGTTATTTTAGTGAGGGCTGTTTCAGTGGAGTGAGCAGTGCGGAAGCGAGATTGAGGATCTAGGAGAGACTAGGTGGTGAGAAAATGGAGTAAGCGAGAGAATACAAGACGTTCAAGGAGTTTAGAGGCAAGAGGGAGACAGAAGGATAGAGACAAGTATGGTCAAGGTTGCTGTTTTTGAGTAATGGTGTTGCATGTTTGAAGGAGGAGGAAACGGGACCAGAGGTGGGAGGGAGATTCAAATTTGTGTGAGTGTAGGAATTAGAGTAGGGGCAAGAGGTTTGAGGAGATGGGAGGGAATAGGGTCAAGAGGGCAAGTGGTAGAGGGAGAAGAGATCAGCAACGACACATCCTCCTCTGTTGACAGCAGAAAAAGAGTAGAAGGCAGGAGGAGAGTTGGGAAGAAGTGTAGGATGTGAGGAGGATACAGAGGGGATGTAATGTCTTGACAAAAGGAATATACTTCTTATACAAGTACTAATCTATTTACCTACGATATAACTATAGTAACCACTGGAATGCACAAGAACTAAAAATCTGTTTGACCCGAGTAGTACAGTACTAACTTTGCTATGTCACACGTCTTATTTGAGCTGTATTTTATACAGACTCTGAAAATAATGAGGAGATTAAAACCTGCTGTCACGTTGATTGAAACAGCGAGGTGATTAAAACACTCACATTTGGTTTAAAATAATAATTTAAAAAAAATGTTAAGTGACTTAATTGCCTTATCACCTCCCTCCCAACTGCAATACTGACGCAGCCAGACTCCTGTCCCCTGGAGTGAGGCTAGCCATACTTGCCACCAGGGAAGCAAGAACACCGCAAACCCACGGGTGAAAGAGCTGGGTTACATCTGTATGCTTCATTGTATAGTGGTACTGGCCCTGTGTTTACAGTTCAACTCTCTGGTGCCTGCCACACCTTGTTGAATATGGTTCACCTCTGCTACCTTCTAAAAGGCCGTAACAAACACTGAAGGACCCTTCTCGATAGCAGTTCTGCGTATTGGGTGCTGGTGGAATTATACATGTGGAAGAGAAAAATGTGCCAGGAAGCAAAGGAGCGCCACACCACAAAAATCAGCCAGCAATGGAGGGCGAACTGAAAACCATTTGTTTCACAAATGGTAGATCACGCGGACATGTTTCGCTCGGGAGAGCTTCATCAAAGTGTTTCTCTCACACTTGCTTAGAGGGTCAGATCTCTCAAGATTATTATACAGCTCAACCCTGTTATAACGCGATCCGTTACAACGCGAATCCGCTTATAACGCGATGCAGGCGCGGCTCCCAATTTTCGTAGTTAGGAATACTTTACAACACGATTATTGGTAGCTTAAATACTTTATTGTACAATGCATACAATTGTACATTATTTCCACATGCAGCACTTATCACCTGAGATCAGACTCCAAAAGACTATTCATGGTCCCAAGGCTCAACAAAGTATCCGGCCATTCCTCCTTCTCATACCATGCACCCCAAAACTGGAACAACCTACCAGAGACTCTCACATCCAGCACCAGTTTAAGTTCTTTCAAATCTAAGGCTGTCTCACATTTTAATCTGGTCTGTAACTGTTTCATACGCCCATAATATATATTTTCTTTAACTGTGCATGCAATGTCTTGTATATAATGTATACCCTGTTCATTTATGTAACTGTACTTGTAACCATGTATTATTTGTTTTACTCTGTGCCCAGGACATACCTGAAAACGAGAGGTAACTCTCAATGTATTACTTCCTGGTAAAATATTTTATAAATAAATAAATAATAATAAATAAACGCGATCCGCTTATAACGCGATGTGATTCTTTGGACCCCAAGCACAGCGTTATAAGGGGGTTGAGCTGTATCTGCTATTGAAGGATCATTATTATATATACAGTTTTCTTCTATTTTCGGTGTATCCTATTCCCTTGAGCCCCAGTTCTCCCCTTCTAGGGAAACACTTCCTGAATTATACATGTGCATTGAAGGTTAACAGCTACAGTTCCAAGGATGCAATGAAGCTCGGTCCTGCAGGTTTGAGAATCCTTGTATAGGTGGGTGTGGGCAGCCCCGGTGAATGTGGGCAGCCCCGGCGGGTGTGGGCAGTCCCGGCGGGTGTGGGCAGCCCCGGCGGGTGTGGGCAGCCCCGGCGGGTGTGGGCAGCCCCGGCGGATGCGGGCAGCCCCGGCGGATGCGGGAAGCCCCGGCGGATGCGGGCAGCCCCGGCGGATGCGGGCAGCCCCGGCGGATGTGGGCAGCCTGGCGCATGTGTGTGGGCAGGCCCGGCGGATGTTGGCAGCCCCGGCGGATGCGGGCAGCCCCGGCGGATGCGGGCAGCCCCGGCGGATGCGGGCAGCCCCGGCGGGCGTGGGCAGCTCCGGCGAACGTGGGCAGCCCCGGCGGACGTGGGCAGCCCCGGCGGACGTGGGCAGCCCCGGCGGACGTGGGCAGCCCCGGCGGACGTGGGCAGCCCCGGCGGACGTGAGCAGCCCCGGCGGACTAGGGCAGCCCCGGCGTATGTGTGTGGGCAGCCCGGTGGATGTGGGCAGCCCCGGTGGATGTGGGCAGCCCCGGCGGACGTGGGCAGCCCCGGCGTATGTGGGCAGCCCTGGCGGACGTGAGCAGCCCCGGCGGACGTGGGCAGCCCCGGCGTATGTGTGTGGGCAGCCCGGTGGATGTGGGCATCGTTTGCGAGGGCGGGCGGCAGTCTGCTGGGCGATGTGTGTTCATCCCCAGCAGACTGTTTCAGGAGGCGGGGAGGGGGTGGGGCTACAGACGTGAGGTTAGGGATCCAAGTTGCAGTCTTGAAATCATTCTCAAGAATGATTTCATTGGCTGCCGAGGTCCCAGTGACGCTGCTGCAGCTTCAAAAAACGACTTGGGTTGTTTATTGAAACTGTAGCCAGCGTCAACTCCGGGCTTCGGAGACAGGGCAGCTGCTACCCTGACAACCAGTATTCAATTTGAATACTTTGTGTCCCACGGCAGCTCGCACGGCAGCACGCCTCCCTCCGAAGCCTGCACCCTGAACGAGGCCTAAGACGGCAATGTGTCTGTCCATGTGTGTTTTTGTTTTATTTGGGGCTTTTAAATATGTCCCCCCTACAAATTTGCATTATTTCCGTCCCCATACTAATGACATAATTTGTTTTATTTTTTTCATGTGTAGCATATTTATAATGACAGCGGGATCCACACATAAGTCATTGTAGGTACAGTATGAATCTTGCTTTGAATGAATGAAACCCCAGACCATTTTCAAGATTAATCGGCTTCAAAAAAAATAATCTGTGAATTCCTCCAGTTCCATAATTCAGTGATTTTGGTTAAAAAAAATCCCTTTGAACTTTTTGCTGAAATAAATTCCAGCAGAAATTTGAAAACAAACTGCAGAATTGTGTGCCTAAAAATAAAGGTGTAATTTCATGGGGACTGGTTAAACTGGTTCTGTTGCCTCACCCAAGAGGAATTGTACACAATAAAGCTTGCATGTCATTCCAGTGGCACCTAGTGGCAAACATAGAGTATTACAGATTGTGATTTGTTTGCCATTTCCAGTAAATCGTGGGCTTACTTTATAATTGTAGCAGTCATCCCCGACTACTATTATGCCCAATGGGCTGGCAATAAACCCTGGTACTATCAGGTTGCAGGTAGTTGGTATGGGGTTTTCTCTTCACCTTTGGTACTGCACTTGAGTGACAGCCGAGGGTGGTACATCCTGTTGTAGCTGTGACAACGGGGTGCCCACCTTCTGGCTGTACATAACGGCAGGACCGCCCTAAAGTTAGCAGGTTGTTCCTTCCCTTTTGAGGAAGGCAGGTCACACATTGGAGAGGCTACATATTGGGCCTACACTATTCCTCTTCCCCATGGGGGAGAGTGAGTGTGGACCATACCTCTGCCTCCGCTAGGGAGGTGGGGAAGAGCTAGGATTCCTGCGGGTGCCCTTGGCCTGTAGTGGCGGTCCAGGGACCATCTCCACTGAGAGCTGATCTAAAGAGACTGTATCTGGCAGAAGACTGCCGAGTAACTGTTACTGCAGAGAGTAGTAATAAACCCGTTCCTGCTTTGCGATATACCTTCAGTTCCTGGAGTCCACGGCAGATGGAGGCGCTGCACTGCTAAAGAGATATGTGGGGTATGAACCCCAGAAGGAAAAAAAAGACAAGAAAACAGCGCACAACGCTCATAGTGTAGTATTATTAATTATATATATATTGTGTAGAAAGGGGTAATAAATCTGCGTACATCAGATAAAAGCATATCATGTTACAATACATGAGTTACCACACAGTGGGCCCACGTGTAGATAGAAGCGTGGGATGTCTCAGTCACCTTCAAGTAACAGCCGGGAAGATATCACCCTCCTGCAGGTAAATAGCACCTCGTATGGTTTTGCAGGAGTTCCTCTTAGTAAGAATATTAGTCCCGGTCACCGTGTCCTGAATAGCGGAGCAAAGTGTGGTTAAAAGTCCTTTTAAAGCACTTCCGTGGTGATGCCGAACGGATCCCCCCACTTCTGTTCCGACCAGCAGACACAGCTCCTTCACATCAGAGAGGAGAGAGATCCTGGTAATGCAGTATACACACGGCTGCGTCGGGACATGAATCAGGGAGCCTCCGCGCTTGGGTCGTGCGCCGATGGTACTGGCACTGGAAGATGACGTCACTGTATGCGCGTCACTAAGTGACGATGGATACTGGGAAATGATTCCTTACCCAGCACACAGTGCATTGGCATATGTTAGGGCTCCAGAGGTCAAAGTCAAGTAAAAGACCATGCTTAAAATCCTACGCGTTTCGTAACTAGCATGCTACTTCCTCAGGGATTATTACAACTAAGCAAGCATTAAGATTAAATACCCACTAGTCGCCTGTGATAGGTCAAACAATAAATCGATTTAGCCAACCAAGGGGAGCAGTGAATAGCACAGCAGAGGTCATAAGTTCATAAATTAAAGCTAAAAACAGATATTTATTCAAAATATAGGAACAATATAAATATACACAATATACCGTGCTGCAAAGAGAAAATAAAATTAGATACACAAGATCTAATAAACATAACTCCACTTAATGTAGCAAGTCTCCTGTACACATATATTAAAGAGTAATATATCCAAAAAGATCATGTACTGAAAGGTCCTTAATTCTGTCCCCTCCTCTTCTACTACGGGGGACAATTTTAATACCTTTAAACATTAGGGAGGAAGGGTCCTTGTTATGATACGCAGCGAAGTGATCGGACAAACTGCTTCTCATAACCATTTCTGATATTCCTAATGTGTTCTTAGCCGAGATGCAGAGAATGAAGATAAAAATAGCAACCAATATGAGAGGAAGGAGTTACTTATTTTATCTATTACAAAAAAAGGTAGAAACCAATTTAGAACAAAGACCAGACATCTATGTCTTCATTTAATCCCTTCGGGGAAAGGGTTTCCATTTTATGGATCCAAAAAGTTTCCTGTACTGAAAGGTCTTTAATTCTGTCCCATCCTCTTCTACTACGGGGGACAATTTTAATACCTTTAATAAACATTAGGGAGGAAGGGTCCTTGTTAGGCTAAGTCCCCGCTAGCGCTGAGCGGGCGGCGCTTGCGGCGGGAACTTACATATAGAGATATATATGTCCCCGCTCACGAGGTGTGCGCGGCGCTGGTGCACGGGCAATTACGCTCACCCGGGATCGGCGCTTTGGTAAACAAAAAAACTATACTTACCCGCGCGATCAACTACCCGCAATGCCGCCCCCTCCCCCACGTGCGCGTACAAGCAGGACACCCGGCGCTCAGCGCCAGCTGGGACTCAGCCTTAGGCCGCGGGCATGGTGCCTCGGGCCGCGCTCCTGCTCGGCCTCGCCTGCTGCAGCTGGTGCTTTTTTGCGTCCTGTCAGGCGAGGCAGCGAGCGCGCTTTGGGGGCGAGGCGGGCTTGTTCCTCATTCCCAT
The DNA here is from genome assembly GCF_040206685.1 of Ascaphus truei. Classification (NCBI taxonomy): domain Eukaryota; kingdom Metazoa; phylum Chordata; class Amphibia; order Anura; family Ascaphidae; genus Ascaphus; species Ascaphus truei. The sequence goes on along the minus strand of NC_134485.1, from coordinate 7,946,748 downwards.
TGGCTGTTTGCGGTCACGTGACCGCCCCTCCGCTCCTGTAAGCGCGAAAACTTAAATTAATATATCAGCTGCAATTCAGCACGCGCCCGCACGCGCCCGCTAAAGCCACACGCACACACCAGGAGCAGGAGGTAAGTGTGCTGGTTCAGCGCGGCTCTGCACCGTATTTTTTACAATGTCCAAGGCCTAATGCTACGCAGCGAAGTGACGAGACAAACGGTGCTTCTCATAACCATTTCTGATATCCCTAATGTGTTCCTGAATTCGGACTTTTAGACACCTTTTTGTGCAGCCCACATACTGTGAGCCACAGGAACATTCAATTAGGTGGAATACATGTGTGGAATTGCAGTAGATGAAATCTGAAATAGCAAACACCTTATTGGTAATATTGGACTTAAAAGATTTTTGATGTAGATGTTCGCATACTGAGCATTTGCCGCATGCAAAATTTCCTAGAGGTTTCTTTTTTAACTGAAGTCTGTTTCGCTTTGGTGTAAATGATTTCCTATATCACTAAAGCAAGTGAATTCTTGTTGTTTTGTGCTTTCCTGTAAATACATTTAGGGGTATCTACAATGTGTCCACCCAGAATAGGATCATTGCACAGGATCCCCCAGTGTTTTTTGATGATCTCTTCTATTTTTCTGTTTAAAGTTGGTAATAAAAGCCACATCCACTTTATCCCTAGTTTCGAATTCCTTCTTTTTCAATTTCGGTTTCAGCATAAGGGTTCTGTCCATATTTCTAACTAAATCCAAATCATGATTCAGTTTATTTATAGGATAGCCCCTTTCTACAAATCTGAGAAGTAACTTCTCAGCCTGTCTTTCGAAGTCTTCTTTCTGACTGCAATTTCTTTTTATCATCATAAACTGGCCCCTCGGGATGTTATTGATCCACGTTGGTTTATGGTTACTAGAGGCCTGTAGCAAGTTATTCGAGTCAACCTCCTTAAATAATGTCTCAGTTATCACTTCTCCATTCTCAGAGGCCATCAATTTGAGATCTAGGAAGTTAACCATTTTAGCGTCTGAAGTGTGTGTGTGTAAAGATTAATTTCCTGTCATTATGTACAGGATGAAATCCTCAACCGATTGTGTGTCGCCCTCCCAGTCGCATAAGATATCGTCTATAAAGTGACGCCAGGCAATAATATTTTTATTAAAAGGGTTATCATTCCAAATGTTCTTAGACTCCTATTCCAACATATACAGGTTTGCGAAACTTGGGGCAAAGCACGTCCCCATTGCTGTTCCGCAAACCTGGAGGAAGAACTCGGAGAGGAACAAGAAATAATTGTGCGTCAATGTGAATGTTATTGACTTTAGGATAATTTCACTATTTAGTGAATGTAGCAGGGATCTCCTTCTAAAAAGGACTGAGCCTCTTCTAACCCCTTCAGATGTGGAATGTGCGTATATAACGCTTGAACATCGCAAGTAAGCCATCTATAGGATTTTTTTCCACTGAAAATCTGAAAAGACATTTAATACTGAGGAAGAATCTTTCAAATACGAGGGAAGTTTCCCTACATACACCTGCAGAAAAAAAGTCCACGTGTTGGGAGAGGTTCGCAGTTAGAGATTGTATGCCCCAAAATTATAGGTCTTCCGGGCGGGTTCGTGACAGATTTATGTGTTTTTGGCAAATGATAAAATATTGGAACTTTTGGGGATTCCGAGTAAAGAAAATCAAACTCTGTTGCAGATATGACCAAGTTAGCCAATGCATCCTCCAGGAGTTGTTTCAGGAGTTTGGTATATTCATTGGTTGGATCTTGTTTAATTTTCTTATAGAAGGCAGGGTCACATAGGAGTCAGGGGGCCTCTTTTTCGTGGTCCACACAATTTTACAGGACAACACCCCCCCTCCCCCCTTTGTCCACCTGCCTAATTACAAAAGGAACTGTTTATACCCCTGGATGTTCTGGGTCAAAGCAATTAATAGATTAAAACATTTAAATGCTTCTCTTATTCTTTGTAACCATGGAAACATCGGGGATTAATAATACCATGCAACTATTTATCTAGAAACCAGATTTCAGTCATTGCTAAACGGTCAGTTGTATTAATAAGGCAAACCGCGTCCTTATTTGTGGTTGTAGCGAGGCTCTCGAGACAGAATTGTTAGAATAATAAACCTGCCTCCTATAGATTTATTACGTTCAGTATTAATACGTAAAGCAAAAGATACCGACTTAATAGGAATGAAAGTCTCCCGGCTGCAAAGCCAGCGCAGAGACGGAGCAAAGAAAAGGCGCCAGATCTATTAGCGCAAAAAAATCACGTGCAGGACAGTTTGACACATACCCCCCCCCCTCCGCCCCCTATATATGCACGTGTGGTGCGCGTGTAAGGGTTGTTCTCCTTAGGTTCCAACTGCAAGTGAGATGGTCCTTGCAATGTGAGGGGTGGGGTGAGGGGGGGTGGTGGGGCGTGCGCCGTGGCCAATGACACAGGGGGAAGACAAACACACACAAACATTATTTGAGACTTATAGATATAGATATATAGAGCACAATCACGTCTTAGACAGGGCTGCACCACTGCCTTTCACCATTATACCATTATCACCCAGCATACAGTGCTTCACACACCGGCATCCACACCCAGACCACTTATTTAGGATGGAAGCCGTGACCCTTGAAAGTCGGGAAGTCCTGGTGCTGACCGTGTGCATTTCTTCTCCCCAGAGGCCGACCTGGTCATCAGCGAAGTGATGTGGTGGGATCACGGCGTCTATTACTGCGCAGTGGAAGCTCAGGGAGACACCTCCGGTGACCCCGATAAAGAGGTCAAGCTCATCGTGCTGCGTAAGTGGAACGCCTACACGGGGAATCGCGGCGTCTGAGCCCGCGCTGCCGAGACTTTCCAATGAGCTTTCCCGCGCTCAAGTTGCACTGTTATTTCCTCCGATATCACACGTGCTAAAGTTTAACGGCAATTCATATATTTGTGTTGATACCAGTCAGCGTTTACAGGTTTGCGCAGCATATATCATTCCAGCCCCGGCTTTTTCACAGTGATCACAATTATTTCTGGGGTAGTCCGTAGACGGCGGTGTTAACGTTGCGATATTGGAATTCAGTAACGTTGTCACTGTGTATAACGCATTTGCCATCTACTACTGTAGATCAGTTGTGGGCAACTCCACTTCTCAAGGGCCTTCAACAGGTCAGGTTTTCAGGATATCCCTGCTTCAGCACAGGTGGGTCAATCTGTGGCTCAGTCTTCCACTGCACACCTGTGCTGAAGCAGAGATATCTGGCAAACCTGACCTGTTGGTGGCCCATGAAGGCTGGAGTTGCCCACCCCTGCACTAAACGGTGCTGTTTTTTTATCTGGTACAAATTTGAACCCTCGCTCTGGATGGGAGTAGACCAGTGACCCTGCCTTTTAGTGAAGTGCCTGGTGGCAAATAGCAGACCTGTGAGTGTCCTGTACTATTAAGGAGACTGGCACTGCCTGTGAGTGTCCTGTACTATTAACGAGACTGGCACTGCCTGTGAGTGTCCTGTACTATTAAGGAGACTGGCTCTGCCTGTGAGTGTCCTGTACTATTAATGAGACTGGCACTGCCTGTGAGTGTCCTGTACTATTAATGAGACTGGCACTGCCTGTGAGTGTCCTGTACTATTAAGGAGACTGGCGCTGCCTTTGAGTGTCCTGTACTATTAAGGAGACTGGCTCTGCCTGTGAGTGTCCTGTACTATTAATGAGACTGGCACTGCCTGTGAGTGTCCTGTACTATTAATGAGACTGGCACTGCCTGTGAGTGTCCTGTACTATTATTGAGACTGGCACTGCCTGTGAGTGTCCTGTACTATTAACGAGACTGGCACTGCCTGTGAGTGTCCTGTACTATTAATGAGACTGGCACTGCCTGTGAGTGTCCTGTACTATTATTGAGACTGGCACTGCCTGTGAGTGTCCTGTACTATTAACGAGACTGGCACTGCCTGTGAGTGTCCTGTACTATTAACGAGACTGGCACTGCCTGTGAGTGTCCTGTACTATTAATGAGACTGGCACTGCCTGTGAGTGTCCTGTACTATTAACGAGACTGGCGCTGCCTGTGAGTGTCCTGTACTATTAACGAGACTGGCGCTGCCTGTGAGTGTCCTGTACTATTAATGAGACTGGCGCTGCCTGTGAGTGTCCTGTACTATTAAGGAGACTGGCACTGCCTGTGAGTGTCCTGTACTATTAAGGAGACTGGCACTGCCTGTGAGTGTCCTGTACTATTAAGGAGACTGGCGCTGCCTGTGAGTGTCCTGTACTATTAAGGAGACTGGCACTGCCTGTGAGTGTCCTGTACTATTAAGGAGACTGGCGCTGCCTGTGAGTGTCCTGTACTATTAATGAGACTGGCACTGCCTGTGAGTGGCCTGTGAGTGTCCTGTACTATTAAGGAGACTGGCTCTGCCTGTGAGTGTCCTGTACTATTAATGAGACTGGCACTGCCTGTGAGTGTCCTGTACTATTAATGAGACTGGCACTGCCTGTGAGTGTCCTGTACTATTAATGAGACTGGCACTGCCTGTGAGTGTCCTGTACTATTAAGGAGACTGGCGCTGCCTGTGAGTGTCCTGTACTATTATTGAGACTGGCACTGCCTGTGAGTGTCCTGTACTATTAACGAGACTGGCACTGCCTGTGAGTGTCCTGTACTATTAACGAGACTGGCGCTGCCTGTGAGTGTCCTGTACTATTAAGGAGACTGGCACTGCCTGTGAGTGTCCTGTACTATTATTGAGACTGGCACTGCCTGTGAGTGTCCTGTACTATTAACGAGACTGGCACTGCCTGTGAGTGTCCTGTACTATTAACGAGACTGGCGCTGCCTGTGAGTGTCCTGTACTATTAACGAGACTGGCACTGCCTGTGAGTGTCCTGTACTATTAAGGAGACTGGCACTGCCTGTGAGTGTCCTGTACTATTATTGAGACTGGCACTGCCTGTGAGTGTCCTGTACTATTATTGAGACTGGCACTGCCTGTGAGTGTCCTGTACTATTAAGGAGACTGGCGCTGCCTGTGAGTGTCCTGTACTATTAACGAGACTGGCGCTGCCTGTGAGTGTCCTGTACTATTAATGAGACTGGCTCTGCCTGTGAGTGTCCTGTACTATTAATGAGACTGGCTCTGCCTGTGAGTGTCCTGTACTATTAAGGAGACTGGCACTGCCTGTGAGTGTCCTGTACTATTAACGAGACTGGCACTGCCTGTGAGTGTCCTGTACTATTAACGAGACTGGCGCTGCCTGTGAGTGTCCTGTACTATTAAGGAGACTGGCACTGCCTGTGAGTGTCCTGTACTATTATTGAGACTGGCACTGCCTGTGAGTGTCCTGTACTATTAACGAGACTGGCACTGCCTGTGAGTGTCCTGTACTATTAACGAGACTGGCGCTGCCTGTGAGTGTCCTGTACTATTAACGAGACTGGCACTGCCTGTGAGTGTCCTGTACTTTTAAGGAGACTGGCACTGCCTGTGAGTGTCCTGTACTATTAACGAGACTGGCGCTGCCTGTGAGTGTCCTGTACTATTAATGAGACTGGCTCTGCCTGTGAGTGTCCTGTACTATTAATGAGACTGGCTCTGCCTGTGAGTGTCCTGTACTATTAATGAGACTGGCGCTGCCTGTGAGTGTCCTGTACTATTAACGAGACTGGCGCTGCCTGTGAGTGTCCTGTACTATTAACGAGACTGGCGCTGCCTGTGAGTGTCCTGTACTATTAACGAGACTGGCACTGCCTGTGAGTGTCCTGTACTATTAAGGAGACTGGCACTGCCTGTGAGTGTCCTGTACTATTAATGAGACTGGCACTGCCTGTGAGTGTCCTGTACTATTAATGAGACTGGCACTGCCTGTGAGTGTCCTGTACTATTAAGGAGACTGGCACTGCCTGTGAGTGTCCTGTACTATTAAGGAGACTGGCACTGCCTGTGAGTGTCCTGTACTATTAACGAGACTGGCGCTGCCTGTGAGTGTCCTGTACTATTAATGAGACTGGCACTGCCTGTGAGTGTCCTGTACTATTAAGGAGACTGGCACTGCCTGTGAGTGTCCTGTACTATTAATGAGACTGGCACTGCCTGTGAGTGTCCTGTACTATTAATGAGACTGGCACTGCCTGTGAGTGTCCTGTACTATTATTGAGACTGGCGCTGCCTGTGAGTGTCCTGTACTATTAACGAGACTGGCGCTGCCTGTGAGTGTCCTGTACTATTAATGAGACTGGCACTGCCTGTGAGTGTCCTGTACTATTAAGGAGACTGGCGCTGCCTGTGAGTGTCCTGTACTATTATTGAGACTGGCTCTGCCTGTGAGTGTCCTGTACTATTAAGGAGACTGGCGCTGCCTGTGAGTGTCCTGTACTATTATTGAGACTGGCTCTGCCTGTGAGTGTCCTGTACTATTAAGGAGACTGGCTCTGCCTGTGAGTGTCCTGTACTATTATTGAGACTGGCTCTGCCTGTGAGTGTCCTGTACTATTAACGAGACTGGCACTGCCTGTGAGTGTCCTGTACTATTAATGAGACTGGCTCTGCCTGTGAGTGTCCTGTACTATTAAGGAGACTGGCACTGCCTGTGAGTGTCCTGTACTATTAATGAGACTGGCACTGCCTGTGAGTGGCCTGTGAGTGTCCTGTACTATTAAGGAGTCTGGCACTGCCTGTGAGTGTCCTGTACTATTAAGGAGACTGGCACTGCCTGTGAGTGTCCTGTACTATTAAGGAGACTGGCGCTGCCTGTGAGTGTCCTGTACTATGAACGAGACTGGCTCTGCCTGTGAGTGTCCTGTACTATTAACGAGACTGGCGCTGCCTGTGAGTGTCCTGTACTATTAATGAGACTGGCTCTGCCTGTGAGTGTCCTGTACTATTAACGAGACTGGCACTGCCTGTGAGTGTCCTGTACTATTAATGAGACTGGCTCTGCCTGTGAGTGTCCTGTACTATTAAGGAGACTGGCACTGCCTGTGAGTGTCCTGTACTATTAATGAGACTGGCTCTGCCTGTGAGTGTCCTGTACTATTAAGGAGACTGGCACTGCCTGTGAGTGTCCTGTACTATTAATGAGACTGGCACTGCCTGTGAGTGTCCTGTACTATTAATGAGACTGGCTCTGCCTGTGAGTGTCCTGTACTATTAATGAGACTGGCACTGCCTGTGAGTGTCCTGTACTATTAATGAGACTGGCACTGCCTGTGAGTGTCCTGTACTATTAATGAGACTGGCGCTGCCTGTGAGTGTCCTGTACTGTTATTGAGACTGGCACTGCCTGTGAGTGTCCTGTACTATTAATGAGACTGGCTCTGCCTGTGAGTGTCCTGTACTATTAATGAGACTGGCACTGCCTGTGAGTGTCCTGTACTATTAAGGAGACTGGCGCTGCCTGTGAGTGTCCTGTACTATTAAGGAGACTGGCACTGCCTGTGAGTGGCCTGTACTATTAAGGAGACTGGCGCTGCCTGTGAGTGTCCTGTACTATTAAGGAGACTGGCACTGCCTGTGAGTGTCCTGTACTATTAAGGAGACTGGCGCTGCCTGTGAGTGTCCTGTACTATTAACGAGACTGGCACTGCCTGTGAGTGTCCTGTACTATTAATGAGACTGGCACTGCCTGTGAGTGTCCTGTACTATTATTGAGACTGGCTCTGCCTGTGAGTGTCCTGTACTATTAACGAGACTGGCTCTGCCTGTGAGTGTCCTGTACTATTATTGAGACTGGCACTGCCTGTGAGTGTCCTGTACTATTAATGAGACTGGCACTGCCTGTGAGTGTCCTGTACTATTAAGGAGACTGGCACTGCCTGTGAGTGTCCTGTACTATTAATGAGACTGGCACTGCCTGTGAGTGTCCTGTACTATTAATGAGACTGGCACTGCCTGTGAGTGTCCTGTACTATTAATGAGACTGGCTCTGCCTGTGAGTGTCCTGTACTATTAATGAGACTGGCACTGCCTGTGAGTGTCCTGTACTATTAACGAGACTGGCGCTGCCTGTGAGTGTCCTGTACTATTAACGAGACTGGCACTGCCTGTGAGTGTCCTGTACTATTAATGAGACTGGCTCTGCCTGTGAGTGTCCTGTACTATTAATGAGACTGGCACTGCCTGTGAGTGTCCTGTACTATTAATGAGACTGGCACTGCCTGTGAGTGTCCTGTACTATTAATGAGACTGGCACTGCCTGTGAGTGTCCTGTACTATTAACGAGACTGGCACTGCCTGTGAGTGTCCTGTACTATTAATGAGACTGGCACTGCCTGTGAGTGTCCTGTACTATTAACGAGACTGGCGCTGCCTGTGAGTGTCCTGTACTATTAATGAGACTGGCTCTGCCTGTGAGTGTCCTGTACTATTAACGAGACTGGCACTGCCTGTGAGTGTCCTGTACTATTAATGAGACTGGCTCTGCCTGTGAGTGTCCTGTACTATTAAGGAGACTGGCACTGCCTGTGAGTGTCCTGTACTATTAATGAGACTGGCTCTGCCTGTGAGTGTCCTGTACTATTAAGGAGACTGGCACTGCCTGTGAGTGTCCTGTACTATTAATGAGACTGGCACTGCCTGTGAGTGTCCTGTACTATTAATGAGACTGGCTCTGCCTGTGAGTGTCCTGTACTATTAATGAGACTGGCACTGCCTGTGAGTGTCCTGTACTATTAATGAGACTGGCACTGCCTGTGAGTGTCCTGTACTATTAATGAGACTGGCGCTGCCTGTGAGTGTCCTGTACTATTATTGAGACTGGCACTGCCTGTGAGTGTCCTGTACTATTAATGAGACTGGCTCTGCCTGTGAGTGTCCTGTACTATTAATGAGACTGGCACTGCCTGTGAGTGTCCTGTACTATTAAGGAGACTGGCGCTGCCTGTGAGTGTCCTGTACTATTAAGGAGACTGGCACTGCCTGTGAGTGGCCTGTACTATTAAGGAGACTGGCGCTGCCTGTGAGTGTCCTGTACTATTAAGGAGACTGGCACTGCCTGTGAGTGTCCTGTACTATTAAGGAGACTGGCGCTGCCTGTGAGTGTCCTGTACTATTAACGAGACTGGCACTGCCTGTGAGTGTCCTGTACTATTATTGAGACTGGCACTGCCTGTGAGTGTCCTGTACTATTAAGGAGACTGGCACTGCCTGTGAGTGTCCTGTACTATTAAGGAGACTGGCGCTGCCTGTGAGTGTCCTGTACTATTAAGGAGACTGGCGCTGCCTGTGAGTGTCCTGTACTATTAAGGAGACTGGCGCTGCCTGTGAGTGTCCTGTACTATTAAGGAGACTGGCACTGCCTGTGAGTGTCCTGTACTATTAAGGAGACTGGCACTGCCTGTGAATGGAGAAATCCACACCCCTTTATGGTGGACATGGACAGATTTACCCGTGCATCCATTTTAATCTGACCGTCTACAAGAGACATCCCCGGTATCATCACAAATGGAATAAAAAAAGGGTTAACAGCTAAAAAGTATATTCTATGTGTGCTTGTTAGGACTACAAATCGCTAAATCCCAACGCGTTTCACTTCTGTTGACACTGAATTTGCAAAGCATCCCTATTTATTCGGCCCGCCCAATGTTTGTGATCTCTTAGCCCTGCTTGTGGGACTGAATCTCTAAGTGCTGGTGAGGACATACATGTGTGTGACACCCTGAGAACATGACCAGTGTCTCTGTCCCCCCCACAGATTGGCTTACAGTGCTGTTCATCGTTATGGGAGCTTTGCTCCTCTTCCTCCTGTTGGGCATATGTTGGTGCCAGTGCTGCCCCCACTGCTGCTGCTGCTATGTCCGGTGTCCGTGCTGCCCGACCAAATGCTGCTGTCCAGAAGAAGGTATCAATGAAGACATTTCGGGCCATGTTTCGTAAGCAGTGCCACTCCATAAGAGGCCTTCAATATCGCAAGACACCATACCCCCATTTCACATGGTATGCCTGTAACGGACCATACACTGGCGACACACTTTATTCGAGCTTGGCTAGTCCCACGAATTCGGGTATACCCGGGTGTATTGAGGTTTGTGACTGTTTTCTGCCCGAGTACATTGAGTTATTTTTCAGGCAGGGATTGAAGCATTTAATTCCCGCTGGCTGCAATACTGCACAGTATATATATATACACTGCATTACAATTCATGAATTTATGCCATCTGGTAGACACGCGAAGCATTGCAGCCTATTAAATCCTAGTCATTATCATTTAACAGATCAGCCGCCCGTCAGCCAGGCATGAACCCAGGCTGGGAAGGCAAACGCAACGGGGCTTGTCAGAGGTGAGGAGCGGCGCATTCCAGGTATCTGCCAGGTACATACCGGGTATTTGCTCGAATAAAGTGTGTCGGTGCAGTACTTACCAAGTCATGCACGAAGGTATTTTATGGAGTAGCATTGTTTAGTAGATCTGGCCCTTGTTTTGATGCTGTATGTGTACATACATCGTTCTGTTAATCCGTTCATGCGGCATTAATGTGGTTTGTTTTTTCTTACGTTTCTGATACGCGGTACATCTAGTGTCCCTTTCTCTGTATATATTATTTATGTAGATGCAGAATAAGCCAGACACTGCACTTGGGATACAGTATGCTGGTTGATTTTCTATTTTCTTCTAGTTGGCACCATTTGTGAAGCATCTGAAGAGCTTGTTGTGTTGCTCATGCATAAACGTCTACGCATAAGGAGCATCCATGTGCCTACATTTTTATTTCATTCATATAAAGGCCAAGAACACAGTAGACTTTTGCTTATACGAAAACAAAAAGATACAGCGGCTCACTAATAGACATGGGCGGACTGGTCCGAAACCCATTCCTGGATTTTCCTGGATATTTAAAACCTAAATCCAATTTCCCCACCAAAAATCTGTCTGGGTACTAAAAGATCTGAGCGGATAAATCCAAATCTGCCATTAAATCCATTCCGCCCAGGGAGGCGGAGGAGTTCCATTTCAGTAGTGTCTCCAGTTGTATATATCCCCCTCAAACCTCCCTCCAAATAAATTAGGGAGAGACGCCTGTGCTGAAAAAGGAGCACACCTGAGGTACTCTGGGAGATATGCTAATGGCTATGCAAAGTAGATTTAAATGAGTCCCATCCCACACTTCCCAAAATGATTTCCATAAGAACTATACTGACTGGATAAGCATACGGCACCTATTGTAGTGACTGGAATAGTATACTTGTCAGAGCCAACAGGACTAGAACCCACAACCATTGATTTTCTAGACGGCAGATCTAACAGTGTGAGCTAAAACAGCTGTTGGGTTAGCACCACCGTAACGTCTACTAACATATCTCCAAGCACACCTGAGGTACTCTGGGAGATATGCTAATGGCTATGCAAAGTAGATTTAAATGAGTCCCATCCCACACTTCCCAAAATGATTTCCATAAGAACTATACTGACTGGATAAGCATACGGCACCTATTGTAGTGACTGGAATAGTATACTTGTCAGACCCAACAGGACTAGAACCCACAACCATTGATTTTCTAGACAGCAGATCTAACAGTGTGAGCTAAAACATCTGTTGGGTTAGCACCACCGTAACGTCTACTAACATATCTCCAAGGGTTATCTATTTCGTTGATTGTAACCTTGAAAGAACTTAAAGTACAAAGTAATAATATGTACTGAGGCCAGGTGACACTAAATAAAACACAGGTTTTCTGACACATAAGTGAATAAAGCAGATGACGAGAGAAAGTAATATAACAAAGTGACCTGGTGACCATACCCATTAGCATATGTCCCAGGGTACTTCAGGTGCGTTCATTTTCCACCCAGTCTCCCTAATTTATTTGGAGGGAGGTTTGTATTCTGTGGATAGTGTAAAATGTAACTCTATTTCAAGGAACATATGAGACATGTCCTTAAGATGCAGGACTTCATTTGGACCTACTGTACCTTCCTATGGAAATATCTTGATTCCGAGCGATGCATGGGGGTTTACATACGGATTTATTTTCATGTTCCAGCCCTCGCCCGGCACAGGTACATGAAACAGACAGCTGGACAAATGCCTTGGATGATGGATAAGCCGATGTATGCGGGGGATGACAGAAACTCTCACAATTCTTCCTATCACCTGAACCCGTTGCTCCAGAGAGGTGAGACTGAGCTTTTCGGCTGTTGGTGGCAACAGTAGTTAATTAGATAAAATAGTTATTAAATGAGCACCCATTATCCTTTCTCTCTGATTCCTCTGTGATCTCCCCCCCCCCCCTTCCTTTCTTTGTAGATTTTTCATTGCAGAACAGCCTACCCATGGCCAGACAATCGCTCTACCCAACTGCTAATAACAAAGTGCTTGATTTCTTGGAGTCTGAGATCAAAAACCTAAACACAGCACAGCCTCTTCGAGCCGGGGCTCATTACAGTGGTGGTAGCCACCATCCCAGTATGTTATCATCGCTCGGTGATGTCGGAGTGCGAGAGGTAGAACGTAGGGTCATCCAGCTCCCTCCTATTATAGAGCACATTGTCAACTCCCAGAGAACCAGCAACACTTCCCATCAGCGCATCAATATGGGATCATGGGATCCCCTGGAGAGTGACAGAGACAGGAGGAGGATCCGAACAGTGGAAGATACACACTCTACTGAGAATGATTGGAGGGCACAAGACAGACTGCGCAGTGACAGAGCTAATGAGTACAGGAGAGACGCACAAAGTAGTAGCTGTCCCAGGAGGGATCGCTCCCCACCCCGTAGATATGGTCGTGATGGCCACAGCGACGAATCCAGTTACGATGATCGCCGTGGTCGTTCCAACTACCGTTCTGAGAGAGTGCGGTCTCCAGACAGCAGAAGGTCACCAGACAGAGGAGAACCACGGTCGGGGAGGAGAGGTAGTCCTGATCGTTCTTCAAGGCCCCGGGGACACAGGAGGAGCAACTCTCCACCGTATCGACGCGACTCCTGGAGCTCAGAAGATGAGAACCACCGCAGCAGAGGTCGAATGGAAAGACGTCAGCAGTCCTACGACTACCCGGAGGAGAAGCCTCCCAGCTACAAGTCACTTGACGTCACTACAGGAAAGGTTCAAACCCAACGAGCGGGCACAGGGAGACAGTCGGTGAGTTCAGAGGCTAATTTGATGTCCTGCATCAAACGTTTTTTTATTTTGTCCTATCTGCATTTATTTTCCACCCTAATCACCGTTTTTTTGTTGTTCTTGGCAACCATTGATGGTAGCGTCGTATACCCGTTTCTACAACTGCTTTATAACTTTGTGCTCAAAAATTGCAGAAATTACAAGGAACTGAAAGCCTTTATTAAACGTTGCTATAAAAACAAAACACGGTAGATGGGTTAGAGAAGCTGTCCCCCGGATGGTAGTTTAACTTTTTTTATCGCTGATTTCTACTATAATGCTTTGTGGTACTGCCCGGTTTTGTAACTTTATGCTATGCGTGGATCTGTATATAGAGGAGTAGTATCACGCATCCAGATACATTATTTTTTTTTAGCTGAATTTATTTGTAACTCCTAAACGATCAAAAAAGGTAATATAACTGCTCACCTATATCTTATTTGTCCTAGTTGTGAAAGGGTAGGTGCAAGGGAGGTAAAAGAATGGGTTCAAAGCACCCCACTATTTGCACTCATTACCTAGATAATAAACAGATAGCATTAGGGGCATCTGTTTATTATCTAGGTAATGAGTGCAAATAGTGGGGTGCTTTGAACCCATTCTTTTGAGTTGTCTCTGTCTTACATAACTTCTAAACGAGTATTTCTCCAAACGTTCACCTCCTGAGGCAATTTATTCTTTAAACGCCAAGAGGTCACTGCATACTTACAGCATGTCACAAATGCTCTCCGGGAAGGAAGTATAAAGTATCCAAAGATTATACACTTTTACAAAAACACAATGTGCCATTAATCAAGGGTAAAGTAATACATTTTGCTCATGAGTTATTTATGTCGTACAAGTGCAGATTTAGACGCCTTGCTGCCCTTACATTTGACCCACATGTATTACAGAATATCAACATATGCTCAGCCAAAGTATCACACCGAGATCATTTAACGCCATTAACGCAGTTTCTACAATCGGGAAGGGCACCTGCTATTGTATGCTGGCACCCCTGTCACACTCGACACCGCTGTGAGCACGTGACTTCTATATGTGACCAGGGTTAATACACACCGCTATCCAGCTGTCTCGCTTATCTCCCTGTAGGGTCCCGAAAATGCGTGATATCTTCCCTCCGTCGGCCACGTATATAACCTTAAATTCGCTGACCAAATCTGTCCCCTGCACTAAAATTCGTCTGCGGATTGGGTACTAAAAAAATGAGCGAGAGGCCATGACCTTTGCATCTTTATTAGCAGAAACCAGATTTGTAAATATATATCCCCTCAAACGTTCCTCCAGATAAATTAGGGAGAGACGCCTGTGCTGGAAAAGGAGCACACCTACGGTACCCGACTGGGAGATATGTTAATGGTTATGCAAAGTATATTTAAATGAGTCCCATCCCACACTTCCTAAAAGGATTTCCATACCAACTATATAGAGTTGATAATTAGCCGATCCAGCAATTGGCTACACCTAATAAAAATAGAAATAGGAGTAAAGAGAGAAATGGTCTGAATCATTGTGTGAGAGATAGAAACAGAAGGGACAGTAACTTCAAATATTGCCAATATTTTGTAACAACACACTTACTTGAAGACTACTAGCAGGACCTATATAAAGTAAAGGCAGTAGCCGGTATATTTTTGATTAACTCTGATCTATACTATTTTTTGTACCAAAGACCTACCAGTAAGTTCATTAGATAACAACACAAGTTTTAATTTTGTATTATCGGGCTCCTTAACACACGCAGGTTTCAGCAAGATTGAGATTGAGGCATTAGTGATTGTAAAAACAGCAACGCTGAGAAAAGGAGGGCTCTAGTAGCATAGACAACATAGTGGGTGCCAAGGAAGTAAGACGCTATAAAAACCTGCACAACGTAAGGTCCGCCCAGCCCTGGCGAAGCTCTCAGGAGCGAAACGAGCTTCGGGCATTACTGACATCACAGCGCGTGACCACGGGATAGAGACAGAGTGGCCAAATACAGCAGACGCCACATTAGATACACGGTCTCTACGTGGAGCTGGGATTGGGGGTAGAACCCCATGTAGCCACTTTTAATGGCAGCGATTTTGTAGCCTGTGTTATGAGCAGATGACCCCAGTTTGATATCCAGTGTCCGCTGTTCACTTTGCTACTTTCCATACACTCCCCTCTCCTGCCGAGCACTTCTCCATGTATCTGTCTGCACAGTCACCCTGCTCTCTGCCCCCACCACAGATGTCGTTCAACCTCAGACAGTTGCAGATAACAGAGCCCTTCTGCGCCATTGAGCAGGAAGTGGGTCACTGAGTGCGCTGTTTAAGTTATTTGCTATTGAGATTTTTATTGGAGAAGTATATGACCGTGCTTCTAATTGGTCACTATTTGATATGATGTATTTATTGGGCTCTAAGTGGATTTGAGACGGGCTTACGCCTTTAAAATCATTCTGATGGATTCCTATAAAAGCATACATTGGTTACAACGTCCTCCTCTCTCTTCCAGGCTCTCTAGTTCTCTGCCTCTACTTAAATAGATGTTTGGTGTCCTACTACACTACTGCTGAACTCTTGGTCTAGTCTGTCGGCTTTGTCATATGGTCCTCTGTTATTCATTTAACCCCTGAAACCTTTCTCACTATCGGCACCCTTTTGTCTGGTCCTTTCTTTTCCATCCCTATATTCCCAGCTCCCTCCCTGGAGTCGTGTAAGCGTTCAATAGCATGGAACTATTCAGGACTGCAGCCACGCTTACTAAATGGATCCGCCAATGTGCTGTCATATGCATTTCACGCGGTTTCTGTGTGGCCAGATCTTTCAGGCAGGGAATCCCCATTCTCTCTTTTTAACATGTGGTTTTAATGTGTCTGTGCTTCTATAGTAAAGTATTACATGGTTCGTTCTATGCAATAACAACTCCCATCTTTATAATGTGGATGTTGATCCAGGGAGTAATCTGATTGCTGTTATTTGGAGTCAGGAAGGAATGTATTTTCCCAGTTATGAGACATCTTTGGATAATGTGTCACTGGGGTTCTTCATTTACCTTCCTCTGGATCAAAATACTGTAAATAAAAATATACGATAAGTATCTGTCATCTAAATTTAGCACACGTTGAATAGCTGGACATATGTCTTTTTTCAACTTCATCTACTATCGTAAATATGTAACTAAATATGTATGTGTACAGTGGTTGCAAATCTTCTCAGATATTTAGTGTCTCGTGCTTATTTTTTCCCAGGACCGGGCGAGTTCCAGGAGTGGAAGAAGCATGATCATTTAGCCCACAAAACTACGTGGAATAAACCGTGGCTTGTTTTCATGTGTATTTGCCTGGCACAATAGTTTGTTCTGACCTTGGGATTGGTCCGGCCACTTCTGAGACTAGGCTGTTCCACGTGGAAAATAAGAACGCAAAAGCACAAGACTGAAAAGGAAGGATTTTTATATTTTTCTACACCACACGGCAATTTTAGCAGATATTTTGTATTTGAGAGACGGAATAACAGCAGTCGCGGTCGGTATACAGTACATTGATCAGCTTTTGGTTCACGTGTAAATACTATAATTGAGTTGGCCTTTACTGTACAGTACGTCATGTTGGGGAAGGCCTCAGAAAAAGGTTACCATTCCTTACTTTGTAATAACGAACCTCCTGTACATGTAATGTAAATAAATTAGGTACATTTAGACACATCAATGCGTCGTCTTGTATTTTTTAACCAATGTAAAGACACAACTCTGACATCGGGGCCTTATATACAGTACTAATGACATTGGGGCCTTATGTATAGTACTAATTACACCTGGGCCTTATGTACAGTACTAATTACATTGGGGCCTTATATACAGTACTAATTACACATGGGCCTTATATACAGTACTAATTACATCGGGCCTTATATACAGTACTAATTACATTGTGGAGTAAAACTGGTTTCAAAGAGCACCATTTTCACATTGCATTGCTTTGCATCAATGTATGTATGTATGTATGTATGTATGTATGTATGTATGTATGTATGTATGTATCTATGTATCTATGTATCTATGTCTTTATTTATATACAGTAGCACCATTAATGAACATAGCGCTTCACAGCAGTAATACACGTGACAATCATATAAATAACAAATAATACATAAAGGGGAGAAGTGTTTCAGACATAAAAGTAACATTTAGGAAAGGAGTCCCTGCTCCGAAGAGCTTACAATCTAATTGGTAAGTAGGGAGAACGTACAGAGACAGTAGGAGGGCGTTCTGGTAAGTGCGTCTGCAGGGGGCCAAGCTTTATGTATAAGGTGTTAATTATCAGCCATGGTGCTACCCATATGCTTCCTTAAGCAGGTGTGTTTTGAGGCAGGTCTTATAGGTGGATAGAGAGGGTGCTAGTCAGATGTTGAGGGGAAGGACATTCCAGAGGTGTGGGGCAGTCAGTGAGAAAGGTTTAAGGCGGGAGAGGGCTTTAGATACAAAGGGGGTAGAGAGAAGACATCCTTGAGCAGAACGCAAGAGTCGGGATGGTGCATAGCGAGAAATGAATCAATGTCTTTGCTCCTATTTTTGCTCTGTGCATGTCCGCTGGGGATTTGGGGTGTATCAGAAGAAGGCGTAGGGAGGAGTTATGCGACACGCACGCACACACACACTAATATATTGACGCTGTACTAATGTTGCGATGACGACGGGAGACTTTATTTTTTGGTTTCTCTCGTACCCATGGCGACAGTCGCCAGCGCCTCCGCGTCTCGTGCTGCGATGTCAGCGTTCTGGCATCTTTGATGGGGCGAACACAAAAAAGACTGAGGCGCAAACACAATCCCTAATAAATAGTGCAAAAAAGGGTGCAAAGAATAGTGAATGTACGCGACATATATAATTATTAAGCAACGACTGAGGCACTGATTGAGCCAGCTGTGCGGAAGCAGGGATACCCTGAAAACCTGACCTGTTGTTGGCCCTGGGGGACTGGAGTTGGCCAGCCCTGGTCTATCATTTCATGTCCCGCTGTACAAATGATCCGTGTGCTTTCTACAATAAATGACATTGGCACTGCTGCCCCCGTACATTGGCACTGCTGCCCCAGCACATTGGCACTGCTGCCCCCGCACATTGGCACTGCTGCCCCCGTACATTGGCACTGCTGCCCCCGTACATTGGCACTGCTGCCCCAGCACATTGGCACTGCTGCCCCGGTACATTGGAACTGCTGCCCCCGTACATTGGCACTGCTGCCCCCGTACATTGGCACTGCTGCCCCCGCACATTGGCACTGCTGCCCCCGCACATTGGCACTGCTGCCCCCGTACATTGGCACTGCTGCCCCCGTACATTGGAACTGCTGCCCCCGCACATTGGCACTGCTGCCCCGTACATTGGCACTGCTGCCCCGTACATTGGAACTGCTGCCCCCGCACATTGGCACTGCTGCCCCGTACATTGGCACTGCTGCCCCCGTACATTGGCACTGCTGCCCCCGTACATTGGCACTGCTGCCCCCGCACATTGGCACTGCTGCCCCCGCACATTGGCACTGCTGCCCCCGTACATTGGCACTGCTGCCCCCGCACATTGGCACTGCTGCCCCCGTACATTGGAACTGCTGCCCCCGCACATTGGCACTGCTGCCCCCGCACATTGGCACTGCTGCCCCCGCACATTGGCACTGCTGCCCCCGCACATTGGCACTGCTGCCCCCGCACATTGGCACTGCTGCCCCCGCACATTGGCACTGCTGCCCCCGCACATTGGCACTGCTGCCCCCGTACATTGGCACTGCTGCCCCCGCACATTGGCACTGCTGCCCCCGTACATTGGCACTGCTGCCCCCGCACATTGGCACTGCTGCCCCTGTACATTGGCACTGCTGCCCCCGCACATTGGCACTGCTGCCCCTGTACATTGGCACTGCTGCCCCCGCACATTGGCACTGCTGCCCCCGTACATTGGCACTGCTGCCCCCGTACATTGGCACTGCTGCCCCCGCACATTGGCACTGCTGCCCCCGTACATTGACACTGCTGCCCCCGCACAT
Organism: Ascaphus truei; assembly: GCF_040206685.1. Lineage (NCBI taxonomy): Eukaryota > Metazoa > Chordata > Amphibia > Anura > Ascaphidae > Ascaphus > Ascaphus truei. The sequence goes on along the minus strand of NC_134485.1, from coordinate 7,927,635 downwards.
TGGCACTGCTGCCCCCGCACATTGGCACTGCTGCCCCCGCACATTGGCACTGCTGCCCCCGTACATTGGCACTGCCGCCCCCGCACATTGGCACTGCCGCCCCCGCACATTGGCACTGCCGCCCCCGTACATTGGCACTGCTGCCCCCGTACATTGGCACTGCTGCCCCCGTACATTGGCACTGCTGCCCCCGTACATTGGCACTGCTGCCCCCGTACATTGGCACTGCTGCCCCCGCACATTGACACTGCTGCCCCCGTACATTGGCACTGCTGCCCCCGTACATTGGCACTGCTGCCCCCCGCACATTGGCACTGCTGCCCCCGTACATTGGCACTGCTGCCCCCGCACATTGGCACTGCTGCCCCCGTACATTGGCACTGCTGCCCCCGTACATTGGCACTGCTGCCCCGTACATTGGCACTGCTGCCCCCGTACATTGGCACTGCGGCCCCCGCACATTGGCACTGCTGCCCCCTTACATTGGCACTGCTGCCCCCGTACATTGGCACTGCTGCCCCCGTACATGGGCACTGCTGCCCCCGTACATTGGCACTGCGGCCCCCGCACATTGGCACTGCTGCCCCCTTACATTGGCACTGCTGCCCCCGTACATTGGCACTGCTGACCCCGTACATTGGCACTGCTGCCCCCTTACATTGGCACTGCTGCCCCCTTACATTGGCACTGCTGCCCCCGTACATTGGCACTGCTGCCCCCGCACATTGGCACTGCTGCCCCCGCACATTGGCACTGCTGCCCCCTTACATTGGCACTGCTGCCCCCTTACATTGGCACTGCTGCCCCCGTACATTGGCACTGCTGCCCCCGCACATTGGCACTGCTGCCCCCTTACATTGGCACTGCTGCCCCCTTACATTGGCACTGCTGCCCCCGTACATTGGCACTGCTGCCCCCGTACATTGGCACTGCTGCCCCCGCACATTGGCACTGCTGCCCCGTACATTGGCACTGCTGCCCCCGCACATTGGCACTGCTGCCCCCGCACATTGGCACTGCTGCCCCCGCACATTGGCACTGCTGCCCCCGTACATTGGCACTGCTGCCCCCGCACATTGGCACTGCTGCCCCCGTACATTGGCACTGCTGCCCCCGCACATTGGCACTGCTGCCCCCGTACATTGGCACTGCTGCCCCCGCACATTGGCACTGCTGCCCCCGTACATTGGCACTGCTGCCCCCGCACATTGACACTGCTGCCCCCGTACATTGGCACTGCTGCCCCCGTACATTGGCACTGCTGCCCCCGCACATTGGCACTGCTGCCCCCGCACATTGGCACTGCTGCCCCCGCACATTGGCACTGCTGCCCCCGTACATTGGCACTGCTGCCCCCGTACATTGGCACTGCTGCCCCCGCACATTGGCACTGCTGCCCCCGCACATTGGCACTGCTGCCCCCGCACATTGGCACTGCTGCCCCCGCACATTGGCACTGCTGCCCCCGTACATTGGCACTGCTGCCCCCGCACATTGGCACTGCTGCCCCCGTACATTGGCACTGCTGCCCCCGTACATTGGCACTGCTGCCCCCGTACATTGACACTGCTGCCCCCGTACATTGGCACTGCTGCCCCCGCACATTGGCACTGCTGCCCCCGCACATTGGCACTGCTGCCCCCGTACATTGGCACTGCTGCCCCCGTACATTGGCACTGCTGCCCCCGTACATTGGCACTGCTGCCCCGGCACATTGGCACTGCTGCCCCGGTACATTGGAACTGCTGCCCCCGTACATTGGCACTGCTGCCCCCGTACATTGGCACTGCTGCCCCCGCACATTGGCACTGCTGCCCCCGCACATTGGCACTGCTGCCCCCGTACATTGGCACTGCTGCCCCCGTACATTGGAACTGCTGCCCCCGCACATTGGCACTGCTGCCCCGTACATTGGCACTGCTGCCCCGTACATTGGAACTGCTGCCCCCGCACATTGGCACTGCTGCCCCGTACATTGGCACTGCTGCCCCCGTACATTGGCACTGCTGCCCCCGTACATTGGCACTGCTGCCCCCGCACATTGGCACTGCTGCCCCCGCACATTGGCACTGCTGCCCCCGTACATTGGCACTGCTGCCCCCGCACATTGGCACTGCTGCCCCCGTACATTGGAACTGCTGCCCCCGCACATTGGCACTGCTGCCCCCGCACATTGGCACTGCTGCCCCCGCACATTGGCACTGCTGCCCCCGTACATTGGCACTGCTGCCCCCGCACATTGGCACTGCTGCCCCCGCACATTGGCACTGCTGCCCCCGCACATTGGCACTGCTGCCCCCGCACATTGGCACTGCTGCCCCCGCACATTGGCACTGCTGCCCCCGTACATTGGCACTGCTGCCCCCGCACATTGGCACTGCTGCCCCCGTACATTGGCACTGCTGCCCCCGCACATTGGCACTGCTGCCCCTGTACATTGGCACTGCTGCCCCCGCACATTGGCACTGCTGCCCCCGTACATTGGCACTGCTGCCCCCGCACATTGGCACTGCTGCCCCCGTACATTGGCACTGCTGCCCCCGTACATTGGCACTGCTGCCCCCGCACATTGGCACTGCTGCCCCCGTACATTGGCACTGCTGCCCCGGCACATTGACACTGCTGCCCCCGCACATTGGCACTGCTGCCCCCGCACATTGGCACTGCTGCCCCCGCACATTGGCACTGCTGCCCCCGTACATTGGCACTGCCGCCCCCGCACATTGGCACTGCCGCCCCCGCACATTGGCACTGCCGCCCCCGTACATTGGCACTGCCGCCCCCGCACATTGGCACTGCTGCCCCCGTACATTGGCACTGCTGCCCCCGCACATTGGCACTGCTGCCCCCGTACATTGGCACTGCTGCCCCCGTACATTGGCACTGCTGCCCCCGTACATTGGCACTGCTGCCCCCGCACATTGGCACTGCTGCCCCCGTACATTGGCACTGCTGCCCCCGTACATTGGCACTGCTGCCCCCCGCACATTGGCACTGCTGCCCCCGTACATTGGCACTGCTGCCCCCGCACATTGGCACTGCTGCCCCCGTACATTGGCACTGCTGCCCCCGTACATTGGCACTGCTGCCCCGTACATTGGCACTGCTGCCCCCGTACATTGGCACTGCGGCCCCCGCACATTGGCACTGCTGCCCCCTTACATTGGCACTGCTGCCCCCGTACATTGGCACTGCTGCCCCCGTACATGGGCACTGCTGCCCCCGTACATTGGCACTGCGGCCCCCGCACATTGGCACTGCTGCCCCCTTACATTGGCACTGCTGCCCCCGTACATTGGCACTGCTGCCCCCGTACATTGGCACTGCTGCCCCCTTACATTGGCACTGCTGCCCCCTTACATTGGCACTGCTGCCCCCGTACATTGGCACTGCTGCCCCCGCACATTGGCACTGCTGCCCCCGCACATTGGCACTGCTGCCCCCGCACATTGGCACTGCTGCCCCCGCACATTGGCACTGCTGCCCCCGTACATTGGCACTGCTGCCCCCGCACATTGGCACTGCTGCCCCCTTACATTGGCACTGCTGCCCCCTTACATTGGCACTGCTGCCCCCGTACATTGGCACTGCTGCCCCCGTACATTGGCACTGCTGCCCCCGCACATTGGCACTGCTGCCCCGTACATTGGCACTGCTGCCCCCGCACATTGGCACTGCTGCCCCCGCACATTGGCACTGCTGCCCCCGCACATTGGCACTGCTGCCCCCGTACATTGGCACTGCTGCCCCCGCACATTGGCACTGCTGCCCCCGTACATTGGCACTGCTGCCCCCGCACATTGGCACTGCTGCCCCCGTACATTGGCACTGCTGCCCCCGCACATTGGCACTGCTGCCCCCGTACATTGGCACTGCTGCCCCCGCACATTGACACTGCTGCCCCCGTACATTGGCACTGCTGCCCCCGTACATTGGCACTGCTGCCCCCGCACATTGGCACTGCTGCCCCCGTACATTGGCACTGCTGCCCCCGTACATTGGCACTGCTGCCCCCGTACATTGGCACTGCTGCCCCCGTACATTGGCACTGCTGCCCCCGTACATTGGCACTGCTGCCCCCGTACATTGGCACTGCTGCCCCCGCACATTGGCACTGCTGCCCCCGTACATTGGCACTGCTGCCCCCGCACATTGGCACTGCTGCCCCCGCACATTGGCACTGCTGCCCCCGCACATTGGCACTGCTGCCCCCGCACATTGGCACTGCTGCCCCCGTACATTGGCACTGCTGCCCCCGCACATTGGCACTGCTGCCCCCGTACATTGGCACTGCTGCCCCCGTACATTGGCACTGCTGCCCCCGTACATTGGCACTGCTGCCCCGTACATTGGCACTGCTGCCCCCGTACATTGGCACTGCTGCCCCGTACATTGGCACTGCTGCCCCCGCACATTGGCACTGCTGCCCCGTACATTGGCACTGCTGCCCCCGCACATTGGCACTGCTGCCCCGTACATTGGCACTGCTGCCCCCGCACATTGGCACTGCTGCCCCGTACATTGGCACTGCTGCCCCGTACATTGGCACTGCTGCCCCCGTACATTGGCACTGCTGCCCCGTACATTGGCACTGCTGCCCCGTACATTGGCACTGCTGCCCCGTACATTGGCACTGCTGCCCCGTACATTGGCACTGCTGCCCCCGTACATTGGAACTGCTGCCCCCGTACATTGGCACTGCTGCCCCCGTACATTGGCACTGCTGCCCCCGTACATTGGCACTGCTGTCCCCGTACATTGGCACTGCTGCCCCCGTACATTGGCACTGCTGCCCCCGTACATTGGCACTGCTGCCCCCGTACATTGGCACTGCTGTCCCCGTACATTGGCACTGCTGCCCCCGTACATTGGCACTGCTGCCCCGTACATTGGCACTGCTGCCCCCGCACATTGGCACTGCTGCCCCGTACATTGGCACTGCTGCCCCCGCACATTGACACTGCTGCCCCGTACATTGGCACTGCTGCCCCCGTACATTGGCACTGCTGCCCCCGTACATTGGCACTGCTGCCCCCCGTACATTGGCACTGCTGCCCCCGTACATTGGCACTGCTGCCCCCCGTACATTGGCACTGCTGCCCCCGTACATTGGCACTGCTGCCCCCGCACATTGGCACTGCTGCCCCCGCACATTGGCACTGCTGCCCCCGCACATTGGCACTGCTGCCCCCGCACATTGGCACTGCTGCCCCCGCACATTGGCACTGCTGCCCCGTACATTGGCACTGCTGCCCCCGCACATTGGCACTGCTGCCCCCGCACATTGGCACTGCTGCCCCCGCACATTGGCACTGCTGCCCCCGCACATTGGCACTGCTGCCCCCGTACATTGGCACTGCTGCCCCCGCACATTGGCACTGCTGCCCCCGTACATTGGCACTGCTGCCCCCGCACATTGACACTGCTGCCCCGTACATTGGCACTGCTGCCCCAGTACATTGGCACTGCTGCCCCCGCACATTGGCACTGCTGCCCCCGCACATTGGCACTGCTGCCCCCGCACATTGGCACTGCTGCCCCCGTACATTGGCACTGCTGCCCCCGTACATTGGCACTGCTGCCCCTGCACATTGGCACTGCTGCCCCCGCACATTGGCACTGCTGCCCCGGCACATTGGCACTGCTGCCCCCGCACATTAGCACTGCTGCCCCCGTACATTGGCACTGCTGCCCCCGTACATTGGCACTGCTGCCCCGTACATTGGCACTGCTGCCCCCGTACATTGGCACTGCTGCCCCCGTACATTGGCACTGCTGCCCCCTTACATTGGCACTGCTGCCCCCGCACATTAGCACTGCTGCCCCCGTACATTGGCACTGCTGCCCCGTACATTGGCACTGCTGCCCCCGCACATTGGCACTGCTGCCCCCGCACATTGGCACTGCTGCCCCCGTACATTGGCACTGCTGCCCCTGTACATTGGCACTGCTGCCCCCGTACATTGGCACTTTTGCCCCCGCACATTGGCACTGCTGCCCCCGTACATTGGCACTGCTGCCCCCGTACATTGGCACTGCTGCCCCCATACATTGGCACTGCTGCCCCCGCACATTGGCACTTTTGACCCCGCACATTGGCACTGCTGCCCCCGTACATTGGCACTGCTGCCCCCGTACATTGGCACTGCTGCCCCCGTACATTGGCACTGCTGCCCCCGTACATTGGCACTGCTGCCCCTGTACATTGGCACTGCTGCCCCGTACATTGGCACTGCTGCCCCCGTACATTGGCACTGCTGCCCCCGTACATTGGCACTGCTGCCCCCTTACATTGGCACTGCTGCCCCCGCACATTAGCACTGCTGCCCCCGTACATTGGCACTGCTGCCCCGTACATTGGCACTGCTGCCCCCGCACATTGGCACTGCTGCCCCCGCACATTGGCACTGCTGCCCCCGTACATTGGCACTGCTGCCCCCGTACATTGGCACTGCTGCCCCCGTACATTGGCACTTTTGCCCCCGCACATTGGCACTGCTGCCCCCGTACATTGGCACTGCTGCCCCCGTACATTGGCACTGCTGCCCCCGTACATTGGCACTTTTGCCCCCGCACATTGGCACTGCTGCCCCCGTACATTGGCACTGCTGCCCCCGTACATTGGCACTGCTGCCCCCGCACATTGGCACTGCTGCCCCCGCACATTGGCACTGCTGCCCCCGCACATTGGCACTGCTGCCCCGTACATTGGCACTGCTGCCCCCGTACATTGGCACTGCTGCCCCCGTACATTGGCACTGCTGCCCCTGCACATTTGCACTGCTGCCCCGTACATTGGCACTGCTGCCCCCGTACATTGGCACTGCTGCCCCCGCACATTGGCACTGCTGCCCCCGTACATTGGCACTGCTGCCCCCGCACATTGGCACTGCTGCCCCCGTACATTGGCACTGCTGCCCCCGTACATTGGCACTGCTGCCCCCGTACATTGGCACTGCTGCCCCCGTACATTGGCACTGCTGCCCCCGTACATTGGCACTGCTGCCCCCGTACATTGGCACTGCTGCCCCCGCACATTGGCACTGCTGCCCCCGTACATTGGCACTGCTGCCCCCGTACATTGGCACTGCTGCCCCGTACATTGGCACTGCTGCCCCCGCACATTGGCACTGCTGCCCCCGCACATTGGCACTGCTGCCCCCGTACATTGGCACTGCTGCCCCCGTACATTGGCACTGCTGCCCCCGCACATTGGCACTGCTGCCCCCGTACATTGGCACTGCTGCCCCCGTACATTGGCACTGCTGCCCCGTACATTGGCACTGCTGCCCCCGCACATTGGCACTGCTGCCCCCGCACATTGGCACTGCTGCCCCCGTACATTGGCACTGCTGCCCCCGCACATTGGCACTGCTGCCCCCGCACATTGGCACTGCTGCCCCGTACATTGGCACTGCTGCCCCCGTACATTGGCACTGCTGCCCCCGTACATTGGCACTGCTGCCCCTGCACATTTGCACTGCTGCCCCGTACATTGGCACTGCTGCCCCCGTACATTGGCACTGCTGCCCCCGTACATTGGCACTGCTGCCCCTGCACATTGGCACTGCTGCCCCCGTACATTGGCACTGCTGCCCCCGCACATTGGCACTGCTGCCCCCGTACATTGGCACTGCTGCCCCCGTACATTGGCACTGCTGCCCCCGTACATTGGCACTGCTGCCCCCGTACATTGGCACTGCTGCCCCCGCACATTGGCACTGCTGCCCCCGTACATTGGCACTGCTGCCCCCGTACATTGGCACTGCTGCCCCCGTACATTGGCACTGCTGCCCCCGCACATTGGCACTGCTGCCCCCGTACATTGGCACTGCTTCCCCCGTACATTGGCACTGCTGCCCCCGCACATTGGCACTGCTGCCCCTGCACATTGGCACTGCTGCCCCGCACATTTGCACTGCTGCCCCTGCACATTGGCACTGCTGCCCCGTACATTGGCACTGCTGCCCCCGTACATTGGCACTGCTGCCCCCGTACATTGGAACTGCTGCCCCCGTACATTGGCACTGCTGCCCCCGCACATTGGCACTGCTGCCCCCGTACATTGGCACTGCTGCCCCTGCACATTGGCACTGCTGCCCCGTACATTGGCACTGCTGCCCCCGCACATTGGAACTGCTGCCCCCGTACATTGGAACTGCTGCCCCAGCACATTGGCACTGCTGCCCCCGTACATTGGCACTGCTGCCCCCGTACATTGGCACTGCTGCCCCCGCACATTGGCACTGCTGCCCCCGCACATTGGCACTGCTGCCCCCGCACATTGGCACTGCTGCCCCTGCACATTGGCACTGCTGCCCCGTACATTGGCACTGCTGCCCCCGTACATTGGCACTGCTGCCCCTGCACATTGGCACTGCTGCCCCGTACATTGGCACTGCTGCCCCCGCACATTGGCACTGCTGCCCCCGTACATTGGCACTGCTGCCCCCGTACATTGGAACTGCTGCCCCAGCACATTGGCACTGCTGCCCCCGTACATTGGCACTGCTGCCCCTGCACATTGGCACTGCTGCCCCGTACATTGGCACTGCTGCCCCCGTACATTGGCACTGCTGCCCCCGCACATTGGCACTGCTGCCCCCGTACATTGGAACTGCTGCCCCAGCACATTGGCACTGCTGCCCCCGTACATTGGCACTGCTGCCCCGCACATTGGCACTGCTGCCCCCGCACATTGGCACTGCTGCCCCCGTACATTGGCACTGCTGCCCCGCACATTGGCACTGCTGCCCCCGCACATTGGCACTGCTGCCCCCGTACATTGGCACTGCTGCCCCCGCACATTGGCACTGCTGCCCCGGCACATTGGCACTGCTGCCCCCGTACATTGGCACTGCTGCCCCGTACATTGGCACTGCTGCCCCCGTACATTGGCACTGCTGCCCCCGTACATTGGCACTGCTGCCCCCGCACATTGGCACTGCTGCCCCCGTACATTGGCACTGCTGCCCCCGTACATTGGCACTGCTGCCCCCGCACATTGGCACTGCTGCCCCCGCACATTGGCACTGCTGCCCCCGCACATTGGCACTGCTGCCCCCGTACATTGGCACTGCTGCCCCGGCACATTGGCACTGCTGCCCCCGTACATTGGCACTGCTGCCCCCGCACATTGGCACTGCTGCCCCCGTACATTGGCACTGCTGCCCCCGTACATTGGCACTGCTGCCCCCGCACATTGGCACTGCTGCCCCCGCACATTGGCACTGCTGCCCCCGCACATTGGCACTGCTGCCCCCGCACATTGGCACTGCTGCCCCCGTACATTGGCACTGCTGCCCCCGCACATTGGAACTGCTGCCCCGCACATTGGCACTGCTGCCCCCGTACATTGGCACTGCTGCCCCGGCACATTGGCACTGCTGCCCCGGTACATTGGCACTGCTGCCCCCGCACATTGGAACTGCTGCCCCCGTACATTGGCACTGCTGCCCCCGTACATTGGCACTGCTGCCCCGTACATTGGCACTGCTGCCCCGGCACATTGGAACTGCTGCCCCCGTACATTGGCACTGCTGCCCCCGCACATTGGCACTGCTGCCCCCGTACATTGGCACTGCTGCCCCCGTACATTGGCACTGCTGCCCCGGTACATTGGCACTGCTGCCCCGGCACATTGGCACTGCTGCCCCCGTACATTGGCACTGCTGCCCCCGTACATTGGCACTGCTGCCCCTGTACATTGGCACTGCTGCCCCGTACATTGGCACTGCTGCCCCCGCACATTGGCACTGCTGCCCCCGTACATTGGCACTGCTGCCCCGTACATTGGCACTGCTGCCCCCGTACATTGGCACTGCTGCCCCCGTACATTGGCACTGCTGCCCCGTACATTGGCACTGCTGCCCCCGTACATTGGCACTGCTGCCCCCTTACATTGGCACTGCTGCCCCCGTACATTGGCACTGCTGCCCCCGTACATTGGCACTGCTGCCCCCGTACATTGGCACTGCTGCCCCCGTACATTGGCACTGCTGCCCCGTACATTGGCACTGCTGCCCCGGTACATTGGCACTGCTGCCCCCGTACATTGTCACTGCTGCCCCAGTACATTGGCACTGCTGCCCCCGCACATTGGCACTGCTGCCCCCGTACATTGTCACTGCTGCCCCCGTACATTGGCACTGCTGCCCCCGTACATTGGCACTGCTGCCCCCGTACATTGGCACTGCGGCCCCCGCACATTGGCACTGCTGCCCCCGTACATTGGCACTGCTGCCCCCGTACATTGGCACTGCTGCCCCGTACATTGGCACTGCTGCCCCCGCACATTGGCACTGCTGCCCCCGTACATTGGCACTGCTGCCCCCGCACATTGGCACTGCTGCCCCCGTACATTGGAACTGCTGCCCCCGTACATTGGCACTGCTGCCCCGGCACATTGGAACTGCTGCCCCCGTACATTGGCACTGCTGCCCCGTACATTGGCACTGCTGCCCCGGCACATTGGAACTGCTGCCCCCGCACATTGGCACTGCTGCCCCCGTACATTGGCACTGCTGCCCCGTACATTGGAACTGCTGCCCCGGCACATTGGAACTGCTGCCCCGCACATTGGCACTGCTGCCCCCGTACATTGGCACTGCTGCCCCCGTACATTGGCACTGCTGCCCCGGTACATTGGCACTGCTGCCCCGGCACATTGGCACTGCTGCCCCGGCACATTGGCACTGCTGCCCCGGCACATTGGAACTGCTGCCCCGCACATTGGCACTGCTGCCCCCGTACATTGGCACTGCTGCCCCGTACATTGGCACTGCTGCCCCGGCACATTGGAACTGCTGCCCCGCACATTGGCACTGCTGCCCCCGTACATTGGCACTGCTGCCCCCGTACATTGGCACTGCTGCCCCGGCACATTGGCACTGCTGCCCCGTACATTGGCACTGCTGCCCCGGCACATTGGAACTGCTGCCCCGTACATTGGCACTGCTGCCCCCGCACATTGGCACTGCTGCCCCCGGTACATTGGCACTGCTGCCCCCGCACATTGGCACTACTGCCCCCGTACATTGGCACTGCTGCCCCCGTACATTGGCACTGCTGCCCCCGTACATTGGCACTGCTGCCCCCGTACATTGGCACTGCTGCCCCCGTACATTGGCACTGCTGCCCCCGTACATTGGCACTGCTGCCCCCGTACATTGGCACTGCTGCCCCGCACATTGGCACTGCTGCCCCCGTACATTGGCACTGCTGCCCCGTACATTGGCACTGCTGCCCCGGCACATTGGAACTGCTGCCCCGCACATTGGCACTGCTGCCCCCGTACATTGGCACTGCTGCCCCCGTACATTGGCACTGCTGCCCCCGTACATTGGCACTGCTGCCCCCGTACATTGGCACTGCTGCCCCCGTACATTGGCACTGCTGCCCCGGCACATTGGAACTGCTGCCCCGCACATTGGCACTGCTGCCCCCGTACATTGGCACTGCTGCCCCCGTACATTGGCACTGCTGCCCCCGTACATTGGCACTGCTGCCCCGGCACATTGGCACTGCTGCCCCGGCACATTGACACTGCTGCCCCCGTACATTGGCACTGCTGCCCCGGCACATTGGAACTGCTGCCCCGCACATTGGCACTGCTGCCCCCGTACATTGGCACTGCTGCCCCCGCACATTGGCACTGCTGCCCCCGTACATTGGCACTGCTGCCCCGTACATTGGCACTGCTGCCCCGGCACATTGGAACTGCTGCCCCGCACATTGGCACTGCTGCCCCCGTACATTGGCACTGCTGCCCCCGTACATTGGCACTGCTGCCCCCGTACATTGGCACTGCTGCCCCCGTACATTGGCACTGCTGCCCCCGTACATTGGCACTGCTGCCCCCGTACATTGGCACTGCTGCCCCAGCACATTGGCACTGCTGCCCCGTACATTGGCACTGCTGCCCCCGCACATTGGCACTGCTGCCCCCGTACATTGGCACTGCTGCCCCCGCACATTGGCACTGCTGCCCCCGCACATTGGAACTGCTGCCCCCGTACATTGGCACTGCTGCCCCAGCACATTGGCACTGCTGCCCCGTACATTGGCACTGCTGCCCCCGCACATTGGCACTGCTGCCCCCGCACATTTTCACTGCTGCCCCCGCACATTGGCACTGCTGCCCCGTACATTGGCACTGCTGCCCCCGCACATTGGCACTGCTGCCCCCGCACATTGGCACTGCCGCCCCCGTACATTGGCACTGCCGCCCCCGCACATTGGCACTGCTGCCCCCGCACATTGGCACTGCTGCCCCCGTACATTGGCACTGCTGCCCCCGTACATTGGCACTGCTGCCCCCGCACATTGGCACTGCTGCCCCCGTACATTGGCACTGCTGCCCCCGCACATTGGCACTGCCGCCCCCGTACATTGGCACTGCTGCCCCCGCACATTGGCACTGCTGCCCCCGTACATTGGCACTGCTGCCCCCGCACATTGGCACTGCTGCCCCCGCACATTGGCACTGCTGCCCCCGTACATTGGCACTGCTGCCCCGTACATTGGCACTGCTGCCCCCGCACATTGGCACTGCTGCCCCCGTACATTGGCACTGCTGCCCCGGTACATTGGCACTGCTGCCCCCGTACATTGGCACTGCTGCCCCGTACATTGGCACTGCTGCCCCGTACATTGGCACTGCTGCCCCCGCACATTGGCACTGCTGCCCCCGCACATTGGCACTGCTGCCCCCGTACATTGGCACTGCTGCCCCCGTACATTGGCACTGCTGCCCCCGCACATTGGCACTGCTGCCCCCGCACATTGGCACTGCTGCCCCGTACATTGGCACTGCTGCCCCGTACATTGGCACTGCTGCCCCCGCACATTGGCACTGCTGCCCCCGCACATTGGCACTGCTGCCCCCGTACATTGGCACTGCTGCCCCCGCACATTGTCACTGCTGCCCCCTTACATTGGCACTGCTGCCCCCGCACATTGGCACTGCTGCCCCCGTACATTGGCACTGCTGCCCCTGTACATTGGCACTGCTGCCCCGGCACATTGGCACTGCTGCCCCCGCACATTGGCACTGCTGCCCCCGTACATTGGCACTGCCGCCCCCGTACATTGGCACTGCTGCCCCCGTACATTAGCACTTTTGCCCCCGTACATTGGCACTGCTGCCCCCGTACATTGGCACTGCTGCCCCCGTACATTGGCACTGCTGCCCCCGTACATTGGCACTGCTGCCCCCGTACATTGGCACTGCTGCCCCCGCACATTGGCACTGCTGCCCCCGTACATTGGCACTGCTGCCCCGGTACATTGGCACTGCTGCCCCCGTACATTGGCACTGCTGCCCCCGTACATTGGCACTGCTGTCCCCGTACATTGGCACTGCTGCCCCCGCACATTGGCACTGCTGCCCCCGCACATTGGCACTGCTGCCCCGTACATTGACACTGCTGCCCCCATACATTGGCACTGCTGCCCCCGTACATTGGCACTGCTGCCCCCATACATTGGCACTGCTGCCCCGTACATTGGCACTGCTGCCCCCGTACATTGGCACTGCTGCCCCCGTACATTGGCACTGCTGCCCCCATACATTGGCACTGCTGCCCCCGCACATTGACACTGCTGCCCCGCACATTGACACTGCTGCCCCGTACATTGGCACTGCTGCCCCGGTACATTGGCACTGCTGCCCCCGTACATTGGCACTGCTGCCCCCGCACATTGGCACTGCTGCCCCCGTACATTGGTCTCACAGGGATGGCTAACTCCTCAAGGGTCCCCAACAGGTCACAGAGCCTTAAGCAACGACTGAGGCACTGATTGAGCCACCTGTGCGGAAGCAGGGATACCCTGAAAACCAGACCTGTTCTTTGCCCTGGAGGACTGGAGTTGGCCAGAGCTGTACAAATGATCCGTGTGCTTTCTACAACACATGGCAGGGTTTTATTTTTTAACATGACAAGTTGCGGGCGCGGTTTGTGCTGTGCGCAGTTCACCAAGTTTATCAGTGCAGCCAGGTCCCCCAGACTCACCCTTATCTCTGCTCTGCTGGGAGAATAGGGAAGGTTGCAGCAAGAGCAGGGAGCGCTCCGGCGCACTGGAGGCTCCGCAGTGACCCGAGCGTTCAGGGCGCCGCCATGTTGGATGTTCGCGCATGCGCGGTGAGCCCGTGTAGGTGGTGATAAAGGAAAGGTCGCCCATGTGCGGAAGGGGTTGCGTTAGCCCGTGAAATAGGAACCAATCATAGAGGGCGTAGCGCACGGGACTACGAGTCCCAGGAGCCTCAGCGAGACCAGGTGACGCCAGGGAGCCTATAGGGCGGGCGGATTCACGGGAGGAAGAGTTAGGAGGTTGCGCAGGGGAGCACGCTGATCAGAAAGGACCAGGAGGAGGAAGGAGAAGGAGCTCTGCATGTAGGGAGGCAAGTATTTATTTATTTATAACATGTGTTACCAGGAAGTAATACACTGAGAGTTACCTCTCGTTTTCAAGTATGTCCTGGGCACAGAGTTAAGACAAATAATACATGGTTACAAGTACAGTTACATAAATGAACAGGGTATACATTATATACTGTACAAGACATTGCGTGCACAGTTAGAGAAGATGTATAGTATGGGCTTATGTAACAGTTACAGACCAGGTTAAAATGTCAGACAGCCTTAGATTTGAAAAAACTTAGACTGGTGGCTGTAGTGAGAGTCTCTGGTAGGTTGTTCCAGTTTTGGGGTGCACGGTAGGAGAAGGAGGAACGTCCGGATACTTTGTTGAGCCTTGGGACCATGAACAGTCTTTTGGAGTCTGATCTCAGGTGATATGTGCTGCATGTGGTAGGGGTGAGGATCTTGTTCAGGTAGCTGGGTAGCTTGCCCATGAAGAATTTAAAGGCAAGACAGGAAAGGTGAACTTTGCGCCTAGACTCTAGTGATGACCAATCTAGTTCTTTGAGCATTTCGCCGTGATGTGTGTTGTAGTTGCATTGGAGAACAAAACGACAAATTGAATTGTAGAGGGTGTCAAGTTTGCTAAGTAGCCCCTACACTAGGCCCTATACACCTGGCCCAGTTAGACCCTGAGTCACAGACACTGAAGTTGATGCAGGGACAGGCCCTAAGATAGGAATCTGCCCCATTAGAGTAAGTGATAGAAGTGTATACCCAGAGACTGTCGCGGTACCAACGCAGAGGTTTGGGCTCAGACCTCTGCACGCACAGCAGCAGCCGACCGGATGGGATCGTCCTGGAAGGTATCCCTGGAGTGTCTTCATCGTCGGATCCTTTGTGAAGCCCGTTTGCAGGTCCGAGCGCTGGAGCGCTCGGCAGGTAACATCCACAAGTGCACCAACTATAAAACCAGAACTTAGTAGCTGCGCAGTCACACACACACATACCGCACTTTGGGGGTGGGATTGTGGTGTGGGGGAATTGGACACGGTGCGGGTGCACGGTGAAGGGGTCGCGTCCTGCGAGACGCATTAGTTATAGTGTCTCCTATACAGAGGGACACTCACTATATGACATGCAAGGTTATGGTTATCATTAGTAAAGTCTCTGTTCCTTTTATATGCTGTGTGCGTAGTATTACAATATTGTCCTGTGAGGAACCACTCCCGCTCTGCTGGGAGCTGTCACAGGTGGAGGCGCTGCACTTGGTAAGAGGTTATTGGTATGCATATATATTGCCCCAGGCTCTGGGCTTAGGCCCTGCGAGCCAACAGGTTAGACAGCATTGGTAGCGTACTGTATTCATTAGGAAACAGGACTACATCAGTATTTGCTTTCTTCTACAATCAATAAGTGAAGAAACCATCAATGTAACAAAGTTGACATACCAGCCCACAGTGAACACTTTAGGCTGAATTATTGAAGGATGATACTCCTCCCACCGGAGAAAGAAACGGTGACCGCCGCGGTGAAAAAATGCAAAGGCTGAGAATGTGACTGAGAAAAATTTATTGGAGCCTAATGGTAGAGCTCTGGCGGATCCTCTAACGCGTTTCACGCCGAAGCGCTTTGTCAAAGAGTGATCCGCCAGTGAACAGATAGGCCTGATATAGGGCGCAAAACGTCAACATCTGTGAAATCTGATCAAGAGTCCATGATCAACAGGTGTGGAGGATGAAGCATCCACAACAGGAGTATATATAAACCAGCACACATAATAACAGCCAGTCTCGTATAAAGAAACTATAACATATAAAATACAGACATTGTATATATATGGAAAAAAGAATGAAACTGGTAAAAAGATAATAATGATTAAAAACAAACACAGCAGTGCCAGAAGCTACCAAACAGATGCTTAACCTTGAAGATCATATAATGTCTACATCCAAATCTATGCTGGGGAGAGCAAGTACAATACATGATATAATGAAACATGAACAGTACTAATGAGAGATCGAATATATGAGAAACACGGGGTTAATATTAAAACTGAAGAAAGGGAAAGGGGTAGGCAGGGAGGGGGGTGGGGAAGAGAGGGGAAAGGAGGAAAGAGGAAGAGGAGGGAAGGGGAAAAAAGGAAATCATGTATGAATATTAGATGTTAAACATATCTTGAAATATTAAACATATCTTTAATTACGAAGGAAATGTTTCAATTCCCATTCTACATTTATTTATTCCATTAGCATGAAGGGTATTCAAAGAGAATATCCAATACATTTCTCTTCTATTAAGGCAATTGAGCCTATCACCGCCTCTGGCATTAACCGTTATATGTTCCACACCAAAAAATGGAAGTTATCCATCCCACCCTGTGGACACTCCGTGAAGTGTCTAGACACTGGGTGTACCATGTCTTTTTTGACAATGAGTCTTGCATGCTCAGCAATTCTAGCATTCAGTGATCTAATAGTCCTACCGACATATTGTTTATTACAACCACACATGATTATATACACAACGAAACTAGTATGACGGTTAATAAAAGTTCTGATCTTGTATCTATTTTTTGGATAGAGAGTGTGTATTCTTTTTTTGGGTTCTGCAAATCGGCACCACCTACAGAAGCTACATTTGTGAAACCCCTTTGGTTTATTGCATAAGGGTTTTTGATATCTCGACTGAAAGAGGCTTCTAGATATTAATGAGGCCAGTGTATTGGCTTTTTTAAAAGCAAATCTAGGGCCATGTTCTGTAACATGATTCAGATCAAGATCCAATTTTGGTATATCCCAATGTTTAGAAACAAGTTTACGTATATGATACGGTTGTTTATTAAATTTGGTAATAAACAAAGGATTATTTCTAAAGTTGTCTGGTTCCTGTTTATTACATTGGATCAACTTAATCCGATCAGTAGATTGAGCGTTAAGAAAAGCTTCTTGTATGTCAGTCTGGCGGAAACCCCTCGCCAAGAATCAAGAACTAAGCTCCTTCGAATGCTGCAGGAATGAAACCTTGTTGGAACATAATCTCCTGTATCTTAAAAATTGTCCCTTCGGGATCCCGTGAATGAGAGAATTTGGGGTAACTACTCTTCGCATGCAAAAATGAATTCCTGGAATGAGGCTTTTTAAAGATATCTGTTTGAATTGTGTTGTCACGGCCATTATGGAGTGTTACGTCGAGATAGTTAATTGAATGTGGATCAGTTTCGAATGTAAACTTAAGATTAATGTCATTAGTGTTAAGAATGTTAATAAAAGTGTGCAAACTATCTAGATCACCATCCCAAATGAAAATCAGATCGTCGATGTAACGTTTATAAAAAAATTATATTTTGACAAAAATTATTAGTGCTACCATAAATGTGAACAGACTCCCAAAGACCCATAAAGAGATTGGCATAAGATGGGGCAAAAGATGTCCCCATTGCCGTGCCCTGTTCCTGAAGAAAAAAATGTGAATCAAATAAAAAATAATTGTGTGTAAGTAAAAATAAAATGGAATCGGTGATAAAAGTGATCTGTGCCGTGGATAGGGAAGAAGATAATAAATAGTGATAAATAGCTTGTAAACCATGTTGGTGGTCAATAATCGTGTAAGGAGACGTAACATCCATAGTAACCCATCCTTCCAGGTAACACCCTCCAATGTGAGTAAGAGTGCTGTGGTATCGCGAATATATGAGGGCAAGGTATGCACTAATGGCTGATGAAATCTGTCTACATATCGGGAAACACCATCTCCCAAAGATCCAATACTTGAGACGATGGGCTGCCCCGGTGGGCTCTCAAGAGATTTATGGATCTTTGGGAGATGGTGAAAGAATGACAGGATGGTCACAGTTCAAAAACTGTCGTTCCTTAACACTCAAAACATATAGTACATCCCCCAGTTCCAATAGGGTCTGCAATTCTCCAAAAAAGATTCTCGTGGGGTCTGTCTTCAATTTTAAGTAAAATTTAGTATCGCTCAATAATCTTAAAGCTTCTTGTTTGTATTTCAGGGACGACTGTACCACAATCACCCCTCCTTTATCCGCATTTTTTATAGTAATGGTGTAATCATGTCTTAATGTGTCAAGGTCTATTCTCTCTTGTCTAGTAAGTGTAAGGATGTGTTAGCACAACGTCTATAAGTACATTGTATGTCGGGTTCCGCGCCGGCAAGTTGGTACAGGGCGCGCCATATTGTTGTGCAAGGTTGAGAGGTCACTGTGTCAAGGCAAGGTCGCGCATGCGCCATGGAAGCGCGCGAATAGCGAGCCAATAAGGAGGGACTATGTGCTGAACTTTAACCTCGCGAACCTTGGAGGAGTCAGCTGCGGCTAGGAGCCAATGGACAGGCTGGATTGTTAGGGGAGGAGAACAGGAAGTGTGGGAGAGGAGACCACGCTAGGAGAAGCAAGGAGGGGATTGCCAGAATTTTGAGTGCGAGAGCAGGGGGTCCGTGACCCGCCTGCTTAGGCCAGAGACTATTACCAGGTCCCGAGGAGTGTTCCCCACGTCACTGTATGGTGCAGCATTTGTAGGGACGTCCGTAGTGGATAGGGATTGTCCCGTTAGACATTTTCCTGCGCACGCAGTTGTGAACCGCCATCACGGTCTGGGAGCAGATGGTGGAGCGGAGCGACAGCGAACGGTCTGGAACAGATACGATTCCTGATACGGATTCCTGTTTCGACCCTGGAAGGGGACCCTAGTCCTGTAATGTCATCCACGGTTCCCACACCCTTTCGAATGGTTTCGTTTTTTGCTTTAGGTAGGCTGTAAGCTTTTCCATAAGCATCACTTCGTTGATTCTTTTTTTAATCATTCCCTTAGTAGGGGGGGCTACCTTCTTCCAGGAGGACGCTATTTCACATCTCGCCGCTGTGAGGATAAAGGAGATCAATTTCCTAGTTGGGCGACCAATTTCCTCAGTTGGTCTGGCCAGTAGGTAGGTCAATGGCTCAATGGGTAACCTCTTTTATTAAATTTTGGACCGTAGTCCAGTATTTCTTAATTTCTGGACATGCCCACCATATATGGGCCATGTCCCCCCTTTGGCCACAGCCTCTCCAGCACAGATCTGGTGCCAGAGGGTAGATTTGTTTTAATCTCACTGGCGTGAGGTACCAATAGAAGAGTACTTTATAAATGTTTTCCCTTGTAGTGGTGCAGATGGATGTCTCTGCGGCCGCTCCCCAGATTTCTTTCCAGTCTTCCTACTCAATAGTTATATTTAGGTCCGCGGCCCATTTAAACATGTAGTCATGTTGAGGAGATCCCTCCCTTGTTTCCATTTCCGAGTAGATCTTGGATATTAGTCCCCTTTGGTCCGAGTCAGACTTGCAGAGTCCCTCAAATCTAGTGGGAAAGGGGAATTCCAGGCTTGGCGATACTTTTTGAGCGAAATGTCTGATTTGGAGGTACTTAAACGCATCCAAGTTCGGGATCTTATATTTTGCTTTCAGGTCTCGGTAGCTTAGGAGACTTCCTATACACATTATGTCCATTAGCGTCTTTATTCCTTCTGATTTTAGTTGGTCGAACTGTTTTGATGCACATCCCGGTGGGAACTTAGGGTTGTCAAATATTGGTGTAAGTTGCGAGCCCGTAGAGGCGAGCTTATATTTGTTTTTAGTTTTTAGCCAAACTTCCCATGTGTGCCTTGCTGTTCTTAGTTTAAATTTTTGCGGTGGCATGTCTCCCCTTTCCATACTCCATAGGCATGCTGGCAGAGAAGGCATTTTAGCATAGAATGTTTCTATTTGGAGCCAACATCTCTGGGTCGAGTCTGCGTTCCATAGAACCGCTTGCTTTAGTGGAGCAGCCTGATAATATTTATGGATATCCGGGACTCCCATGCCCCCTCTCCCTCGTGATGACAACAGAACTGATCGGGCTACTCTGGGTCTTTTGCCTTGCCAAATGAAATGGAACATCCTGTTTTGGATGTTTTTAAGCTCTGAGCCGGGGACATGGACCTTTTTTTAAATATATTTAAGAAATGTAAAACCTATATTAAAGAAAATATAATATATTCAAAATGTATTTATATGTGTAGTTAAGCAAAATAACCACAAGATGGTGATAGAGAGCAGAGATACTATATAAAATATATTGAGCATTGAATAGTTCCATTATAAATAAAGTGTGTATGTGTGTGTGTATATATATATATACTAGCTGAGAGACCCGGCGTTGCCCGGGATGTAATGTTCCCGTTCCTCTCTCTCCTCCCCCCTCTCTCTGTTTGTCCCCAATTCACATCAATCCAGTCCCCCCCTCCCTCCCTCCTTTACAGCTTCATGTAGCGTGTGTGCGTCAGTCACTGTGTGTTTGCTCGCGCGTCAGTGAGTCTGAGGCAGAAACACAAACACACACAGACTGACTGACGCACACACAGTCAGTGTGTGCCTCAGTCAGTGTGTGCGTGCGTCAGTCAGGGTTTGTGTGCGCGTCAGTCAGTGTGTGCGTGCGTGCGGCAGTCAGTCAGTGTGTGCGCGCGCGGGGCGTCAAAGGCAGGGGGGGGCGTCAAAGGCAGGGGGGGGCGTCAAAGGGAGGGGGGGGCGTCAAAGGGAGGGGGGGGGGCGTCAAAGGGAGGGGGGGGGCGTCAAAGGGAGGGGAGGGCGTCAAA
This sequence comes from Ascaphus truei, assembly GCF_040206685.1. Lineage (NCBI taxonomy): Eukaryota > Metazoa > Chordata > Amphibia > Anura > Ascaphidae > Ascaphus > Ascaphus truei. The sequence goes on along the minus strand of NC_134485.1, from coordinate 7,906,645 downwards.
GGGAGGGGGGGGGCGTCAAAGGGAGGGGGGGGGGCGTCAAAGGGAGGGGGGGGGCGTCAAAGGGAGGGGGGGGGGGCGTCAAAGGGAGGGGGGGGGGGCGTCAAAGGGAGGGGGGGGCATCAAAGGGAGGGGGGGGCGTCAAAGGGAGGGGGGGGGCGTCAAAGGGAGGGGGGGGGGCGTCAAAGTCAAAGGGAGGGGGGGGGGGCGTCAAAGGGAGGGGGGGGGGCGTCAAAGGGAGGGGGGGGGGCGTCAAAGGGAGGGGGGGGGCGTCAAAGGGAGGGGGGGGGCGTCAAAGGCATGGATTCCTCCCCCTGCATTTCCTGCAGTGGACAGGAGGGGGGGGGCAGTGGACAGGAGGGGGGGGGGCAGTGGACAGGAGGGGGGGGGCAGTGGACAGGAGGGGGGGGGGCAGTGGACAGGAGGGGGGGGGGCAGTGGACAGGAGGGGGGGGGGGCAGTGGACAGGAGGGGGGGGGGGCAGTGGACAGGAGGGGGGGGCAGTGGACAGGAGGGGGGGGCAGTGGACAGGAGGGGGGGCAGTGGACAGGAGGGGGGGGGCAGTGGACAGGAGGGGGGGGGCAGTGGACAGGAGGGGGGGGGCAGTGGACAGGAGGGGGGACGCAGTGGACAGGAGGGGGGACGCAGTGGAGAGGGGGGGGGGCAGTGGACAGGAGGGGGGGGGCAGTGGACAGGAGGGGGGGGGCAGTGGACAGGAGGGGGGGGGCAGTGGACAGGAGGGGGGGGCAGTGGACAGGAGGGGGGGGCAGTGGACAGGAGGGGGGGGGCAGTGGACAGGAGGGGGGGGGCAGTGGACAGGAGGGGGGGGGCAGTGGACAGGAGGGGGGGGGCAGTGGACAGGAGGGGGGGGGCAGTGGACAGGAGGGGGGACAGGAGGGGGGACGCAGTGGACAGGAGGGGGGACGCAGTGGACAGGAGGGGGGACGCAGTGGACAGGAGGGGGGGCAGTGGACAGGAGGGGGGGGCAGTGGATAGGAGGGGGGGGCAGTGGATAGGAGGGGGGGCAGTGGACAGGAGGGGGGGCAGTGGACAGGAGGGGGGGGCAGTGGACAGGAGGGGGGGGCAGTGGACAGTGACACACACACACACACACACACACACACACACACCTCAGCTGATGCGCCCTTTCTCAGTTCCGTTTGGCGCCGGAGGTGGGGAGCGACACCTACCTGTACTTCCGGGCGCCGCCACCGTCTGACTCGGCGCCGCGAGGGAGGAAGGGGGTCCGCCATCTTACGCGCCGCGTGGCAGCTGCGGGAAGCGAGGTGATTTGGAGCGGGGAGGGGGGCGAGGTGATTTGGAGCGGGGAGGGGGGCGAGGTGATTTGGAGCGGGGAGGGGGGCGAGGTGATTTGGAGCGGGGAGGGGGGAGAGGTGATTTGGAGCGGGGAGGGGGGAGAGGTGATTTGGAGCGGGGAGAGGTGATTTGGAGCGGTGAGGGGGAGAGGTGATTTGGAGCGGTGAGGGGGGAGAGGTGATGCCGCTGGGGAGGGGGAGAGGTGATTTGGAGCGGGGAGGGGGAGAGGTGATGCCGCTGGGGAGGGGGAGAGGTGATGCCGCTGGGGAGGGGGAAGAGGTGATGCCGCTGGGGAGGGGGAAGAGGTGATGCCGCTGGGGAGCGGGGAGAGGTGATTTGGAGCGGGGAGAGGTGATTTGGAGCGGGGAGAGGTGATTTGGAGCGGGGAGAGGTGATTTGGAGCGGGGAGGGGGAGAGGTGATTTGGAGCGGTGAGGGGGGAGAGGTGATGCCACTGGGGAGGGGGGAGAGGTGATTTGGGGAGGGGGAGAGGTGATGCCGCTGGGGAGGGGGGATTTGGGGAGGGGGGAGAGGTGATTTGGAGCGGGGAGGGGGAGAGGTGATGCCGCTGGGGAGGGGGGAGAGGTGATTTGGAGCGGGGAGAGGTGTGTGTGTGTGTGTGTGTGTGTGTGTGTGTGTGTGTGTGTGTGTGTGTGTGTGTGTGTGTGTGTGTGTGTGTGTGTGTGTGTGTGTGTGTGTGTGTGTGTGTGTGTGTGTGTGTGTGTTTTATTTATTTTTTTGGACCTTTGGCCCGTCACTCCGCCTCAGGCCAATGAGAGGTGTGGGGGGCGGGCCAAGGGGGTGGTGTGAGTGTGTGAGGCCAATGAGAGGTGTGCGGGGGCGGGCGGGCCAAGGGACCAATGAGATTGCCGCTAGGGACACCGGACATCCAGACAGGCAGGCAAACATACAGTGCTTTCACTAATATAGTATAAAAGAAGATAATATATATATATATATATATATATATATATATATATATATATATATATATATATATATATATATATATATATAGCAACTGTAAATATTACTGTATGTTCATTTGCATGTCTTAGACAGGTCTGCAACCCTGTCTTTCCCCATTGTCACCCAGCATACAGCACTTCCACTGCAGCAAGGGATTCTGGGAAATGACATGCAAATGAGCACTCAGTGCCACCTTTTGTCTCAAGCTCGTATTACACAAGCCAATCCTCAAGCCAATGCATGCTGTTTTAAACACAGCTTTTAAACAGAGGCTGGGATGAGATGCAAAGCCATTAGACCTACTCACATACATGTTCCAACAGTGTGAGGCTGGTCTTAATGGCAAAGCAGGTTTGAGACTAGACTAGGTAATCACCACTGTCATTAAGGTTATGGTGGGTAAAAAAAGTGACAAAAACCCTCCACAGTAAAGCATAAAGCAACTGTAAATATTACTGTATGTTCATTTGCATGTCTTAGACAGGTCTGCAACCCTGTCTTTCCCCATTGTCACCCAGCATACAGCGCTTCCACTGCAGCAAGGGATTCTGGGAAATGACATGCAAATGAACATATCCACACGCATATACATACACACATACATGCACATGCACTAATGTGTTAATATTAAATAACACAAGGATAAAAAAATACGTTAATGGGAGGAAAACTAAAACAAAGTTAGTTAATGAGAGTTTAGGTCTATACTGCACAGAGCGCGTCACAGCAGTTATATACGGGACACTCATATAAATAACAAATCATACAAATAGCACATAAAGGGAATAAGCGCTTCAGACATAAAAGTAACATTTAGGAAGAGGAGTCCCTGCTCCCAGGAGCTTACAATCTAATTGTTAGGTAGGGAGAACGTACAGAGACAGTAGGAGGGAGTTCTGGTAAGTGCGTCTGCAGGAGGCAGGCTTTATGAGGTGTATATTTGACCACACTGTGTTCCTGATCAGATTGATCTGAATACGCATGATCCAATCTATTACCCCATGGGGGGCATTTGAGTTTTTTTATTTTCCTCAATCTTTGCTATTAGTACATCTGCACTGTGTATATGTTATACATGAGTCCCTGGCACTGTGACAGTGCTGTGCTATCCAGGCTGTGTGATGTCGCGACACTCCCCCTGACTCAGCTCAGCTCTCCTGCATGGCCATTGTCACTGCTCACACACTTCTCACCGTGTGTGTCTGAGTCTCTGACTTGTCCTCACAGAGTGAGCGCTATGTAAGGGGGCGCTTAGTTAGCGCTCACTCCTTACTGCACAGGGCAGGGGCAGTGTGAGGGATAGAGCAAAAGGGACGGGGGTAGCCTGGGGGTAAATAGGACAGTCACAGGGGTTACTGACAGAGACCCTAAATCTGCCCTCCCCCCCACGTGCCATACCCCTCCCCCCACGTGCAGCACACCCATCCCCCCCACGTGCAGCACACCCATCCCCCCCACGTGCAGCACCCAGTGTAATACCCGCAGAACATGTGCGCTGCGCTCCCCCGGACTTACCGCGGAGATCCCTGCACAGCGCGGTGGGCGCTGCTGGTTCTCACCCTCCTTATACCGCCGGCGGCTGCTAAAGGTATAGCGCTAGTATGGGACTGGGTGTGAGTAATGTGTATAACCTGCGCCGGGGGATGCGAGTAATGGGTATAACCTGCGCAGGGGGATGCGAGTAATGGGTATAACCTGCGCAGGGGGATGCGAGTAATGGGTATAACCTGCGCAGGGGGATGCGAGTAATGGGTATAACCTGCGCAGGGGGATGCGAGTAATGGGTATAACCTGCGCAGGGGGATGCGAGTAATGAGTATAACCTGCGCCGGGGGATGCGAGTAATGGGTATAACCTGCGCCGGGGATGTGAGTATGAGTATAACCTGCGCCGGGGGATGCGAGTAATGGGTATAACCTGCGCCGGGGGATGCGAGTAATGAGTATAACCTGCGCCGGGGGATGCGAGTAATGAGTATAACCTGCGCAGGGGGATGCGAGTAATGGGTATAACCTGCGCAGGGGGATGCGAGTAATGGGTATAACCTGCGCAGGGGGATGCGAGTAATGGGTATAACCTGCGCAGGGGGATGCGAGTAATGGGTATAACCTGCGCCGGGGGATGCGAGTAATGAGTATAACCTGCGCAGGGGGATGCGAGTAATGGGTATAACCTGCGCCGGGGGATGCGAGTAATGAGTATAACCTGCGCCGGGGGATGCGAGTAATGGGTATAACCTGCGCCGGGGGATGCGAGTAATGAGTATAACCTGCGCAGGGGGATGCGAGTAATGGGTATAACCTGCGCCGGGGGATGCGAGTAATGAGTATAACCTGCGCAGGGGGATGCGAGTAATGGGTATAACCTGCGCCGGGGGATGCGAGTAATGGGTATAACCTGCGCAGGGGGATGCGAGTAATGGGTATAACCTGCGCAGGGGGATGCGAGTAATGGGTATAACCTGCGCAGGGGGATGCGAGTAATGGGTATAACCTGCGCCGGGGGATGCGAGTAATGGGTATAACCTGCGCAGGGGGATGCGAGTAATGGGTATAACCTGCGCAGGGGGATGCGAGTAATGAGTATAACCTGCGCAGGGGGATGCGAGTAATGGGTATAACCTGCGCAGGGGGATGCGAGTAATGGGTATAACCTGCGCAGGGGGATGCGAGTAATGGGTATAACCTGCGCAGGGGGATGCGAGTAATGAGTATAACCTGCGCAGGGGGATGCGAGTAATGGGTATAACCTGCGCCGGGGGATGCGAGTAATGGGTATAACCTGCGCCGGGGGATGCGAGTAATGAGTATAACCTGCGCAGGGGGATGCGAGTAATGAGTATAACCTGCGCCGGGGGATGCGAGTAATAAGTATAACCTGCGCCGGGGAATGCGAGTAATGAGTATAACCTGCGCAGGGGGATGCGAGTAATGAGTATAACCTGCGCCGGGGGATGCGAGTAATGGGTATAACCTGCACCGGGGATGCGAGTAATGAGTATAACCTGCGCCGGGGATGTGAGTAATAAGTATAACCTGCGCCGGGGATGTGAATAATGAGTATAACCTGCGCCGGGGGGTGTGAGTAATGGGTATAACCTGCGCCGGGGATGTGAGTATGAGTATAACCTGCGCAGGGGGATGTGAGTAATGAGTATAACCTGCGCAGGGGGATGTGAGTATTGAGTATAACCTGCGCAGGGGGCTGGATGCCTGTAATATGGGATAGAGGTGTGTCCTGTATCCAGCAGCAGTAGTTACTATTACAGGTATATACACACACCCCTATAACACACGGACCCCTATAACACACACACCCCTATAACACACACACCGACACCTATAACACACACACCCCCCTATAACACACACACACACCCCTATAACAAGCACACACCCCTATAACACACACACACACACACCCCTATAACACACACACGCACCCCTATAACACACACACACACCCCTATAACACACACACACACACCCATATAACACGCACACACCCCTATAACACACACACCCCTATAATACACACACACACCCCTACAACACACACACACCCCTATAACACACACACCCCCTATAACACACACACCCCCTCCAATAACACACACACACACACCCTCCCCCCTATAACACCCCCCCTCCAATAACACACATACACACACACACACACACCCCACCGAGTGTTCGTGCTCAGCTAGTCATTATATGTAGCTACTATATCGCGCGGCACTATATACCTGACACGGTTTCACCTGACAGTCTGCACTGGGTATAAACGACTCCTACGGTCTAAGAACCAGACCTGTTTATCATTTTAAGCATATTGGGCTACTAGGAGATATGCTCCGTTTGTATTTCAGTAGGACTACTGTAATTATCTGCAAGTGACCTACGAATGCTTCTACATGTATTAAGCCAGGACCAACAACAGGCCCGGTTTGTTCTGCATTGATCCAAGCTAAATACAATTCTTAGAGCCTGCTAGCTCCATTTGATACGCATGGGACCATGCTCTGAGTGACCAATGCCTTTGCTGCACCTGTCTATATGTGGAATACCACCCCGGTCTTTAAAACCAGTCCTGTTCACAGTTCATTCTCCTACACACTCGCCGCCCTCATATTTCAGAGGGGTTTCTTTCTCCCCACAGAGTGACGTGTTTGTTGGAATGACAGGGATTATCCATACAGCTCTCCCCCCTCATTACTCCACACAGCTCTCCCCCCTCATTACTCCACACAGCTCTCCCCTCTCATTACTCCACACAGCTCTCCCCTCTCATTACTCCACACAGCTCTCCCCTCTCATTACTCCACACAGCTCTCCCCTCTCATTACTCCACACAGCTCTCCCCTCTCATTACTCCACACAGCTCTCCCCTCTCATTACTCCACACAGCTCTCCCCTCTCATTACTCCACACTGCTCTCCCCTCTCATTACTCCACACTGCTCTCCCCTCTCATTACTCCACACAGCTCTCCCCTCTCATTACTCCACACTGCTCTCCCCTCTCATTACTCCACACAGCTCTCCCCTCTCATTACTCCACACAGCTCTCCCCTCTCATTACTCCATACTGCTCTCCCCTCTCATTACTCCACACAGCTCTCCCCTCTCATTACTCCACACAGCTCTCCCCTCTCATTACTCCACACAGCTCTCCCCTCTCATTACTCCATAATTCTCTCCCCTCATTACTCCACACTGCTCTCCCCTCTCATTACTCCATACTGCTCTCCCCTCTCATTACTCCACACAGCTCTCCCCTCTCATTACTCCACACAGCTCTCCCCTCTCATTACTCCACACAGCTCTCCCCTCTCATTACTCCATACTGCTCTCCCCTCATTACTCCACACTGCTCTCCCCTCTCATTACTCCACACAGCTCTCCCCTCTCATTACTCCACACAGCTCTCCCCTCTCATTACTCCATACTGCTCTCTCCTCTCATTACTCCATACTGCTCTCCCCTCTCATTACTCCATACAGCTCTCCCCTTTCATTACTCCATACTGCTCTCCCCTCTCATTACTCCATACTGCTCTCCCCTCTCATTACTCCATACTGCTCTCCCCTCTCATTACTCCACACAGCTCTCCCCTCTCATTACTCCATACAGCTCTCCCCTCTCATTACTCCACACAGCTCTCCCCTCTCATTACTCCATACAGCTCTCCCCTCTCATTACTCCACACAGCTCTCCCCTCTCATTACTCCATACTGCTCTCCCCTCTCATTACACCATACTGCTCTCCCCTCTCATTACTCCATACTGCTCTCGACTCTCATTACTCCATACAGCTCTCCCCTCTCATTACTCCATACAGCTCTCCCCTCTCATTACTCCATACTGCTCTCCCCTCTCATTACTCCATACTGCTCTCCCCTCTCATTACTCCATACAGCTCTCCCCTCTCATTACTCCACACAGCTCTCCCCTCTCATTACTCCACACAGCTCTCCCCTCTCATTACTCCACACAGCTCTCCCCTCTCATTACTCCTAGGTGTTTTTACCCCTCGCGAGGAGAGGCCGCCATTACCGGGGCTCCCTTCCCGCCTCCCCCGGCCGCTCTTCTTCCCACCCCCTCCCCCTCTTCTTCCCACCACCCTCCCCCGGCCGCTCTTCTTCCCACCCCCGGCCGCTCTTCTTCCCACCCCCCTCCCCCGGCTGCTCTTCTTCCCACCCCCCTCCCCCGGCTGCTCTTCTTCCCACCCCCCTCCCCCGGCCGCTCTTCTTCCCACCCCCCTCCCCCGGCCGCTCTTCTTCCCACCCCCCTCCCCCGGCCGCTCTTCTTCCCACCCACCTCCCCCGGCCGCTCTTCTTCCCACCCCCCTCCCCCGGCCGCTCTTCTTCCCACCCCCCTCCCCCGGCCGCTCTTCTTCCCACCCCCCTCCCCCGGCCGCTCTTCTTCCCACCCCCCTCCCCCGGCCGCTCTTCTTCCCACCCCCCTCCCCCGGCCGCTCTTCTTCCCACCCCCCTCCCCCGGCCGCTCTTCTTCCCACCCCCCCCCCCCGGCCGCTCTCCCCTCTCATTACTCCATACTGCTCTCCCCTCTCATTACTCCATACTGCTCTCCCCTCTCATTACTCCATACAGCTCTCCCCTTTCATTACTCCATACTGCTCTCCCCTCTCATTACTCCATACTGCTCTCCCCTCTCATTACTCCATACTGCTCTCCCCTCTCATTACTCCACACAGCTCTCCCCTCTCATTACTCCATACAGCTCTCCCCTCTCATTACTCCACACAGCTCTCCCCTCTCATTACTCCATACAGCTCTCCCCTCTCATTACTCCACACAGCTCTCCCCTCTCATTACTCCATACTGCTCTCGACTGCTCTCGACCCTCCCCCGGCCACTCTTCTTCCCACCCCCCTCCCCCGGCCGCTCTTCTTCCCACCCCCCTCCCCCGGCCGCTCTTCTTCCCACCCCCCCCCCCGGCCGCTCTCCCCTCTCATTACTCCATACTGCTCTCCCCTCTCATTACTCCATACTGCTCTCCCCTCTCATTACTCCATACAGCTCTCCCCTTTCATTACTCCATACTGCTCTCCCCTCTCATTACTCCATACTGCTCTCCCCTCTCATTACTCCATACTGCTCTCCCCTCTCATTACACCATACTGCTCTCCCCTTTCATTACTCCATACTGCTCTCGACTGCTCTCGACCCTCCCCCGGCCACTCTTCTTCCCACCCCCCTCCCCCGGCCGCTCTTCTTCCCACCCCCCTCCCCCGGCCGCTCTTCTTCCCACCCCCCTCCCCCAGCCGCTCTTCTTCCCACCCCCCTCCCCCGGCCGCTCTTCTTCCCACCCCCCTCCCCCGGCCGCTCTTCTTCCCACTCCCCTCCCCCGGCCGCTCTTCTTCCCACCCCCCTCCCCCGGCCGCTCTTCTTCCCACCCCCCTCCCCCGGCCGCTTTTCTTCCCACCCCCCTCCCCCGGCCGCTCTTCTTCCCACCCCCCTCCCCCGGCCGCTCTTCTTCCCACCCCCCTCCCCCGGCCGCTCTTCTTCCCACCCCCCTCCCCCGGCCGCTCTTCTTCCCACCCACCTCCCCCGGCCGCTCTTCTTCCCACCCCCCTCCCCCGGTGCTCTTCTTCCCACCCCCCTCCCCCGGCCGCTCTTCTTCCCACCGCCCTCCCCCAGCCGCTCTTCTTCCCACCCCCCTCCCCCGGCCGCTCTTCTTCCCACCCCCCTCCCCCGGCCGCTCTTCTTCCCACCCCCCTCCCCCGGCCGCTCTTCTTCCCACCCCCCTCCCCCGGCCGCTCTTCTTCCCACCTCCCTCCCCCGGCCGCTCTTCTTCCCACTCCCCTCCCCCGGCCGCTCTTCTTCCCACCCCCCTCCCCCGGCCGCTCTTCTTCCCACCCCCCTTCCCCGGCCGCTCTTCTTCCCACCCCCCTCCCCCGGCCGCTCTTCTTCCCACCCCCCTCCCCCGGCCGCTCTTCTTCCCACCCCCCTCCCCCGGCCGCTCTTCTTCCCACCCCCCTCCCCCGGCCGCTCTTCTTCCCACCCCCCTCCCCCGGCCGCTCTTCTTCCCACCCCCCGGCCGCTCTTCTTCCCACCCCCCTCCCCCGGCCGCTCTTCTTCCCACCCCCCTCCCCCGGCCGCTCTTCTTCCCACCCCCCTCCCCCGGCCGCTCTTCTTCCCACTCCCCTCCCCCGGCCGCTCTTCTTCCCACCCCCCTCCCCCGGCCGCTCTTCTTCCCACCCCCCTCCCCCGGCCGCTCTTCTTCCCACCCCCCTCCCCCGGCCGCTCTTCTTCCCACCCCCCTCCCCCGGCCGCTCTTCTTCCCACCCCCCTCCCCCGGCCGCTCTTCCTCCCACCCCCCTCCCCCGGCCGCTCTTCTTCCCACTCCCCTCCCCCGGCCGCTCTTCTTCCCACTCCCCTCCCCGGCCGCTCTTCTTCCCACCCCCCTCCCCCGGCCGCTCTTCTTCCCACCCCCCTCCCCCGGCCGCTCTTCTTCCCACCCCCCTCCCCCGGCCGCTCTTCTTCCCACCCCCCTCCCCCGGCCGATCTTGTTCCCACCCCCCTCCCCCGGCCGATCTTCTTCCCACCCCCCTCCCCCGGCCGATCTTCTTCCCACCCCCCTCCCCCGGCCGCTCTTCTTCCCACCCCCCTCCCCCGGCCGCTCTTCTTCCCACCTCCCTCCCCCGGCCGCTCTTCTTCCCACTCCCCTCCCCCGGCAGCTCTTCTTCCCACCCCTTTCCCCCGGCCGCTCTTCTTCCCACCCCCCTTCCCCGGCCGCTCTCCTTCCCACCCCCCTCCCAATGGGTGATGTGAGGTGCAGGGGGTGAGAGGGTAATGTGAGGTGCAGGGGGGGAGAGGGTGATGGGTGATGTGAGGTGCAGGGGGGGAGAGGGTGATGTGAGGTGCAGGGGGGGAGAGGGTGATGTGAGGTGCAGGGGGGAGAGGGTAATGTGAGATGCAGGGGGGGAGAGGGTGATGGGTGATGTGAGGTGCAGGGGGGGGGAGAGGGTGATGGGTGATGTGAGGTGCAGGGGGGGAGAGGGTAATGGGTGATGTGAGGTGCAGGGGGGGAGAGGGTGATGTGAGGTGCAGGGGGGGAGAGGGTGATGGGTGATGTGAGGTGCAGGGGGGGAGAGGGTGATGGGTGATGTGAGGTGCAGGGGGGGAGAGGGTGATGGGTGATGTGAGGTGCAGGGGGGGAGAGGGTGATGTGAGGTGCAGGGGGGGAGAGGGTAATGGGTGATGAGGTGCAGGGGGGAGAGGGTGATGTGAGGTGCAGGGGGGGAGAGGGTGATGGGTGATGTGAGGTGCAGGGGGGGAGAGGGTGATGTGAGGTGCAGGGGGGAGAGGGTAATGGGTGATGAGGTGCAGGGGGGAGAGGGTGATGTGTGGTGCAGGGGGGGAGAGGGTGATGGGTGATGTGAGGTGCAGGGGGGGAGAGGGTGATGGGTGATGTGAGGTGCAGGGGGGGAGAGGGTGATGTGAGGTGCAGGGGGGAGAGGGTAATGGGTGATGAGGTGCAGGGGGGAGAGGGTGATGGGTGATGTGAGGTGCAGGGGGGAGAGGGTGATGGGTGATGTGAGGTGCAGGGGGGGAGAGGGTGATGGGTGATGTGAGGTGCAGGGGGGGAGAGGGTAATGTGAGGTGCAGGGGGGGAGAGGGTGAGGTGCAGGGGGGAGAGGGTAATGGGTGATGTCAGGTGCAGGGGGGGAGAGGGTGATGTGAGGTGCAGGGGGGAGAGGGTAATGGGTGATGTGAGGTGCAGGGGGGGAGAGGGTGATGGGGGGTGTGAGGTGCAGGGGGGGACAGGGTGATGGGTGGTGTGAGGTGCAGGGGGGGATAGGGTGATGTGAGGTGCAGGGGGGGAGAGAGTAATGGGTGATGTGAGGTGCAGGGGGGGAGAGGGTGATGGGTGATGTGAGGTGCAGGGGGGGAGATGGTGATGGGTGATGTGAGGTGCAGGGGGGGAGAGGGTGATGGGTGATGTGAGGTGCAAGGCGGGTGATTTGTGATTTGAGGTGCAAGGCGGGTGATTTGCGATTTGAGGTGCAAGGCGGGTGATTTGAGGTGCAAGGGGGATGGGATGTGTGTGGTGTGCAGGGGGGTATTGTGTGTTTGATGTGGAGGGGGAGTATTATGTGTGTGGGTGAGGGGGAGAGATGGGGGTATGAGAGATAGATGGGGAGTATTGCAAAGGTTGATAGTGAGGGGTTCTGGGGGAGATATGATGATGATGAGGTGCTGGAGGAGAGATGATGATGATGATGATTTTACCCGTGCGGCCCAATTTTTTTTTCCCTTGGAGCAGTTTGGCCCTTCTCACTTTACGAGTTGTGCAGGCCTGGTCTATACTCTTCTGCTCCTCCTTACATCTCAGGCCTAATTTCTCGCTATACATCATCCCGACTCTTGCGTTCTGCTCAAGGATGTCTTCTCTCTACCCCCTTTTGTATCTAAAGCCCTCTCCCGCCTTAAACCTTTCTCACTGACTGCCCCGCACCTCTGGAATGCCCTTCCCCTCAATACCCGACTAGCACCCTCTCTATCCACCTTTAAAGCTGCCGTTTTTTAAAATGATTTTTTCCCCCATTCAATCTGTGCATCAATACAATCTGCACACTGACACGTGATTAGCTAAGCTGCAGATCGATCCGTTCTCCTGTAATCGATCGCTTTACTCGGGGTTATTTTATTCAGTTATTGCTGCAAAACGGTACCCACAATGCAAAGTTCTGTGGGGAAGATCATGTGACCAGGCAGGCACTAAATACAATTGGTGCACTGCTAGAGAGAGAGCGGGGCTCAAGAGCCAGAGCCTGTCTCAGAAGAGGAAGGGGGTGTGACTTTGTAAATGGTTTCTATAGAAACAAAAATGCTTGCTACATTAGAATACATAAAAAATGTCTTTTAAACATAGTAAAAAAATAAAAAAATGCTACAAGTATTTTCTCATAGTACAGAACTGATTTAATTAAAAAAAAAAAAACCACGCCTAGGATATTGCTTGAGTTGCCGCTTTAATACCCATCTTAAACCCCACTTCTTTAACGAATCAAATGAGTAGCTCCGTGGCTGATGCTGTACACTTCGTACATCAGTTATGACCCGTTGCAGACGCACTTACAGAACACCTTCCTGCTCTCTGTACGTTCTTCCTACTTACGAATTAGATTGTAAGCTCTTCGGGGCAGGGACTCCTTTTCCTAAATGTCACTTTTATGTCTGAAAGCGCTTCTTCCCATGATCTGCTATTTGTATTATTTGTTCTTTATATGATTATTTCACGGTTATTACAGCTGTGAAGCGCTGTGTACATTAATGGCGCTGTAGAAATAAAGATATAGATGCATACCAAGAGCTTCATATTCCCTCTTCCCTTCCCCTCTCCCCTTTCCCTCTCCCCTTTCCCTCTCCCCTTTCCCTCTCCCCTTCCCTCTCCCCTTCCTTTCTCCTGCTTACATCACCTGGGACGTTTGCGCTGCGCACAGTGGGGGTCGCGGCGACCAATTCATGGTGTTTCCCACCTGATAATCGCACGTAAATAACATGTCTCTCTCTCTTGCAGTCACCGTGTCAGTAAATGCAGAGGTTCACGCGGATTTGGGCTCTCACGCCACATTGTCCTGCAGGGTGCAAACAACAGAAAATGTGACGCAAGTCGCCTGGCAGAGGGTGATGACCCCCCACAATGAGAACTTTCTCACCTACAGCAGGGGGGAGGACCCTAATTATCTGACCCCGTTTGCAAGGCGGGTGATATTTCTGGGCGGTGGTGACTACGACGGCTCCATTATGATACAGAATGTCACATTGTCTGATGAAGGCGGCTACCTCTGTATCTTTACCACATTCCCCAGTGGGCTGAAAGAGAGGGAAATCAGACTGATAGTCCACGGTAAGAAGCATGAATATTATCCTGTCACTGGGATACATTATTAGTCTCATGGGGCATGTTCCAATAGCTGTAGTTGTACATTGAATTCTGTGCACCCTAATAAACATTGGTTTTCTGTGCTTGCAACGCTCCAGTGGAAGAGATGTCGTGTTAATATCTGATGTTATCCTAATGTCACTTTATTATCCCATTGGATACTTTTTCCTTGCTGTGGCCTCTCCGCTCTCAGGAAACTAAGATTAGCCTTTATATTAAAGTCTGTATGTTCTGTATCGCCTTAGTTATGTAATTACTTTATATGGGAGGCAATCAGGGGAGGGGCATATAAGAGAGACTGAGAGATAGTGCCAGCAATCCCTGACAAAGCTATCGCTAGCGAAATGCACAGCGCTAATTGTGGCAGGATCTGTTCCAAGAGAACGCGGTGACATCATTGGAGACGCAAAACACCCTAAAAAGACGCTCGGTCAGTGGAACTTTTCCTACACAGATCTAAGGGCTACTCGCATAGCATCTCCTAACCTCACCTCCTGAAGTGGTAGTGTTAAATCTCACACGTGAGTGAGCCCTGTTTGCTATTATTATTTTACATTTTCTTATATTGATTTCGTGGTTGGGTGCGTTTTCTCATGCATATATTTATTGTCCCATCATACACTAGTAAAGGCCCTCTGGGGATCGAAACGTCAGGCTGTCTAGTGTATGAGGGAACAGTAAATACATTTTGTTCTGTGCTGGTAACCTGACCGCTTTCCATGATCCAGTTGATCATCGATCTTCTATCAATTTGTACTGAGATCGTGTGCTCCTTACAATACATGTATGTGTTGGGAAAAGCCTGTATACATTGTAACTATTAATGTATCATTTGTATTGCAGTGCATCCAGCAATCGCTGTTGTGCCCGCTGCAGACCCTGTGATATCTGGCCTTCTCCATGGTACCATGGGCGTATGTATCGCAGGCGCGGCCAAGCCAGCTGCAAATATTACTTGGATCGTTAACGGTTTCAGTTATAATTCAGAAGAAACCACAACACCACACGATAATGGGACGGTCACTACCCAGAGCCAGTTGACGATGGTACCATTCCGAAGTCTAAATGGCCACGAAGTTGCATGTTCGGTCTCCCAACCTTATCTGGCGTTTAAGGAAAACAGGACTTTCACTATACGGAATATTCACTGTAAGTGGCAGGCGTCGGCTTCTGGTTGTAGCTATTGATCTAGAGCAGTGATGCCCCAACCGTTCCTCCAGGCCCTCAGCCAGGCCCGGCTTGCGTGGCATCCACCCAACATTCTATTGATCCGCAGATTAGGTTCACCAGTATGCAGAGGTGGATCTAGGGGAGCGGGGTCAGAGTCCCAGGGAGGAATGGGTAGTCCCAGAGGTGAGGGTGGTGAAGGGGTTAAGAGCTAGTGAGGAGAGGGGTTTAAAGTTCTTCCTGCAGCCTTCTCTCACAGAGCTGCCAGTCTCTCCCCTCCCTCCCTGCAGTGAGAAGACCGGCAGCTGGAATAGAGGAGGGAGTGTGAGCAGCGTGTCTGTCTGCAGCTCCGTGAGAGACCACGCTTGGCAACTTCACAGCTGCTCCTCTCGCCCCGCACCATAGTAACACAGCGATAGCAACTCATCCCCCATATCGGCACATGGTTAGATGTATTGCTATCTTACCCGTATATTGCACAACCCTAGTCGCCCCACCTTGTAAAAAAATAAATAAAAAGGTGCGATAGAAATAGTTAGTTGTTTTTTTGTTTATTTTAATAGAATTAAAGACTTCTGTGATAGTTTTTTTTTTCCAGCTGAAATGTGAAAGATGTTTAATTAAATGAATGTTGCCATGGTATACATGTGTTTACAGCCCCACAACACACTGCCAGTAGGAGGTATAAGGCATTCAGACGTTTTGTGTCTGCAGTATATAATTATTTGTAATGACTTTTTTGGTGTTTATGGGGGTGTCTTCTTTCGGTGGGCATGGGAAGTAATCTTGCCTCTGTCAAGCATGGGACCATTACCTGCTGCATCAGCGCATGTGCAGGATCCCTTCCGTTTCCGCGCATGCGCACTATACATTCTGCTTATGCGCATTATTTTCCATGCATGCGCAGGATCCGTTTCAGCGCATGCGCATGATCCTTGCCACTACCGGTCTCTGTCTGCTGAGGACAGCGAGAGTCTGCGGTCTGATGCGCTCGCTGAGGCAGGGGGGAGTGAGGTCTGATGCTGTCGCTGAGGCAGGGGGAGTGAGATCTGAATGCGTTTGATGAGGCACAGGGATTATGTGGGTGTCCCATAACTCATGCGCAGACAGCGTTACTGACAACTAATGGCCGCTTCTGCAGCCAAACTCTGCCCATGCGCAGTACAGTATGCTACGTCCGTTTCACCGTGTGGTACAACTCGATTCATTTTACCCTATGAGATTTCCCAATGATCCACCGTCAGCTAAGAAGTTTCACTTCAATAAAAAAAATGGGTGGGGGAGGGGGGCACTGAAGCTGTTCGACTGGATATTGTGCACTTTGACTTTGACTTTGTTTTTTGTTCAAGCTGCCCCCTTGTAATAAAATTCTGTGGAACATTGGAAACCAATGTTTAATAAAGATCAAAGAATTACCTATTGACTAAAGCAGAGATTTTGTACAGAAAACAGTATGATGCAGCAATGCAGGGTTTCTACCTTTTAGGATGTATTGCTTCTTTGTAGACGAGGGAATTTAAACTCCCATATAAATAATTCAATGTTAGGAAGTGGTTGTTTTTGTCGCTTGGAAAGTAGTGTAACTGTCCCAATTTCTCGTTCTGATGCACAGATGCTCCTTATTCTGTACATGTGAAGGTTTATACCAGCGATGATGGAAGCGCGCAACTTCTGTGCGACGCAGATTCCAATCCACCGGTCACTGACTTTATATGGAGAAGGTATGAGATCGGAATAATAACATCCCTAATGTTTTATATATGGCCATTGTTATAAAAGTGATTATAAGTTACAAGAACAGGAAATCCTGTGCATCCAGGCATATCGTTTATTTACAGTACCAGAGTGGTACTTTAATGTTAAAACGACCAATAGATATTTAATAATAAGCTTTTTTTTTAACGCTTTGTGTGCCCTTGAGATGTAACTGTGTCATCGGGTCTGGCACTCCTGGGGCCGCATGATGTAACAGCGATGTCATTATCGTCCTGCTTTTTAAATGATTATTCTTGGGGAGATTGCGCTGGGAGTGCTGAACGCGATGTATAAGGAAGTGGAATGCACGGGAGACCTCTCCCCCTTTCTGTTCAATCATCAGTGACAGAGCCATCACTAGATCGCTTCGGATAAGTGGTCACATGATCACATGTTACAGGAGGACCCTTACTGCACTCGGGGTTAATGGACCAGCTTCAGTTAATCAATGTTGACATTACCAGCTTAGAAAACTATGTTCCAGCTTCTAAATCTAATGACAATGGGCTTTAAAGCTGGGAGCTTTGAGGGTACAGATGTGAAACTGAGGTGTAATAAGCGGTGACCCTGTAGCTGATATCATGGATGGGAAGGCATCGATTATATGGCCCAAGAAGGAACTTGTGACCATGATGAGGTTGAATGTAGGAAAGTTGAAATTATGGCAAAAATTTTTTTTCAAATCACGGCTCTGAAATATGCAACACTAGAGACTGAATTTGCTGAACATTGATCCCCGTTTTACTTGTACATTTGTAGGGTCCTATTATTTAGTATTAGACCACTTCTGATCCCCCACTATCTCAGGGGAGGTGCAAAAACAGGAGGTAAATGGGTATATCTGAAAGCAAACTCAAAAGTACCCAATTTAAAGAAGTACATTGAAGTGGAGTGATCATAAGTTGCAATGAGCTTTTATTGAAAACCTTATTTTTACATATAAAAAATGTAATTATCTGCACGAGAACTACACAATACTGAAATTAATAAAATATAAATCGTCTGTATATGTAAAAAATGGGGGTCGGGAATGTGGGCGTCTCATCACGATGCTGCAGTCTCTGTACCTGTCCGTCTCCTTGGTTGGTACTCACTTTTGGGTCAGAGTAATAGCTGACAACTGTGCACAGGAAACCCGGAAAGGGTCACATTACCTTGCTGAGTCTAGTTACCGAGACTCTTCCCCTTTAAAGCTGCAGTTCAGGCTCCCGTTTTTTTTAAAAACATTTTTTTAACTTCAATAGTTTCATGTGGGCAATCTTTACTTACCTAAAAAAACTGCATGGCTGCCGGTTAATTCGTTCTCCGTCTACTGATCGGCAAAGTTTGGCGACATCTTTAAATATGGGGAATGTAAATCGTTGCTATAGGAACAAGCGTGCTTGTTAAAATAGAATACAAGAAAATTGGTCTTTCAAAGTTGTTGTTTTTTAAAACAGAAAATGCTAAATATTTTTTCTTACTACAGAACTGATTTATTAAAAAAAACACACATGCCGGACATTGCCTGAACTGCAGCTTTAAGTAACATTCTTGGAATAGTCCATGAAAAGTATCCAGTTTGCAGTCACTTATTTAAGGGATAACGTATACATCTTACGGTTATTTTAAGCATTTTAAGTGGTGGTACAGGAGTGACGCGCAAACCCAAACCTATTGTGAATAATCCAGAGATTTAAATACAAATTAATATCACCAAAAGGGTGGTGCAGCTGGCAGTAGGTGTTTCACAACTCCTCAGAAGGATGTCACAGAAACACTCAGCGCAGAAACCCCCCTCGGAGTGATGAAGGCGATTTTCCAGCATTGGGGTAATGTAGGAATCTGGCACTGAAGGATGTAACAGGAACTCTCACACATTATAAAAGAGAGAAAAGAAAACATAGTGCAGCACAATGTGATATAGCACAAACAAGAGCAAGGAGCTCATTACACTCTCATGCTCTAAGTGCAAGATAGGTGATTTCACCTCTCTGGGTCCTGCACTCCTGGGACGTCTCGTGCTGGGTAGTAAGCCGACCGGCGTCTCCTTACGGGATCCACTTCCGGGTTCGGGTGACGTCACGGACCCCCTCAGCCAATGGTGTTCCAAGCCTGGTCTCAATACCGATGATATCGGCAACGAGGGCGCAGGGCAGTACAGCAGCCCTTCGGTCCGTAGGAACTAGAATAACCCTACGGGGCTCGTTTGGAAAACCTGAACTTCTTCAGGGGTGTAGTGATAATTGAGTCTACAAGTCCCAGTTAAAGTAGTCCCTAGAACGTCAACGTCACGGCGTAAGAGGGGCGACGCAAAGGTGAATGACGGATCTCATTGGTTGGCTGGCCGGAATGCCTGAAAGGCAGTGAAAAGTGCAGCAATACATGTGCAATGAGGAATACACAGACAAATGAATGAGGAATATACAAATACACACAAATAAATTAACAAATGAGAGGCGCAAGTTAATAGATTGATGAAGAATCTAAATGGACTGTGTACAGTGTTGTATGCACAACGTTTTTTGTGTGTATGTGTGTTCATATGTATATCTATAGATATCATCTCAATATAGATATCTATGCATCTTTTCACCCTGCAATGAAACGCGTCTGTGTGTCGGTGTGTCTGTGTGTCTGTGTGTCTGTGTGTCTGTGTGTCTGTGTGTCTGTGTGTCTGTGTGTCTGTGTGTCTGTGTGTCTGTGTACACCGATCTCTTGTGTATGCAAGAGTCAAAAAAGGTAATGGCACAATATACATGATTCATTTAAAACCAGAGACAGCACATAAAACACAGACAAAGCTCAGTTTTAGCACATCCAGTGAGACTCATACACGGTACAGTGCCTAAATATATATGTATAAATATCTATTAAGTAAAATGGTCTTTTAGTTTGACATTTTTGGCCAAAATTGTTGTAAGCCCCTGAGCCAATATACATGACCCAGAGCACCGCTTGTGAGAATGGGGACACAGCACACATTTCGTGACTTATTCACTGCACTGTGATTTATTGTTGCAGAAAGTGCTTTGTTCTCTCTCTCTCTCTCTCTCTCTCTCTCTCTCTCTCTCTCTCTCTCTCTCTCTCTCTCTCTCTCTCTCTCTCTCTCTCTCTCTCTCTCTCTCTCTCTCTCTCTCTCTCTCACACACTCACACTCACACTCACACACACTAAATCATTGTTGGAATGTCTCCTCTGACTTCATGATGTTGTGATTTTGGTGTGAGGGACTTCTCCCCCTTCAGTATTTGCTGTAATGGTCACAAGATCTAAAACCTTCACAGAAACTGCATTTTATGGATTTTTTTTTTTTTTTTTTAAACTTTTCTTTGACTTTTTCCGTGGTTCAATTTTCCCTTACTAATAATCTTAGTGTATTTCTTTAATGAGTATTACAATTACTTAAGGGTAGACTTCTTATTAGTCTGTTGTTCACTGCACTGTTGTCCGAGCCGTGCTAAGAACACGAGAAAAGGTAAGGCCCACCATAGACCAGACATGCACAGAACTTTGCTAACTTCTGATAGGTTTGGAAACTTTCGGCAAAATAATAGATATGGGATTAAATATAAAAATGATCCCTTGTTTGTTTTTTACATTTATTTTCTTAATTTCAACTGTGAGGTCCTCTGTCGTCGAACTATGTTTTTTCTCCACTCCGGGAACCCTCCAGTTTCAGAGAAATTGACTTTTGCATTTGCTGCTTATTTTTGTCCTCTTGTGAGCCAATTTATGTTGTGTGGTACCAAACGGCTCCTCTGATAAGCAGTCGTCCTACAGCAAGTCTCATTGAGATGTTACAGCTGGATAGCACAGGTGCAGCACAAAGTCCATTACTTTGTATGAAATGTTCTATTGATATTTCCTTAGGTCTTTCTTAATCTATTAAAGCCCAGCTGTTTCCTATATAAAACACTCACATTAAAGTTTATTTTTTTCTCAGTTGGGGTGTAGATTGCCTTTAAAAACAATGTATGATCCATTAAAAACAAGTGTCCTTTTCCCCCCCATAGGGTAAATGAATCTGTGCCTGACAGCATAGAGGAGCTGGGGACAGGGCAGTTGTTCCCTGCAAGCTATGCGAGTGGTTTATATCTCTGTGAAGCAAGAAATATTATTGGAAGTGCCTCAGAATCTGTGTACATCCACACAAACAGAGGTACTGTTCCCCTGTCACATGCAACACAATGTAATAAGGAACATGGTCACACAGCTGTGAATGAACACACGGGCAGGGTGCTCTGTAACCCAAAAGCACAAAACCGTATATCCTTATAGCTAATCTTAACCCTTTCAGTACCGAAAAATACCTTTTTTAAAGGAATTATATAACTATAACACGGTACACGGAAGAAACAACATTTTTTTTGTTCTTTCTGAAACAAGTTGAACGTTTAATGGATGTTGATCCCATGTGAAAAAATACAGTAGTTGTGAACGAAAACTGATGTAATTAGTATTTAAAGTTTTGCGCGGCAGTATTATTCATTTACAACATGTATTACCAGGAAGTAAGACAGTGAGAGTTACCTCTCGTCTTCAAGTATGTCCTGGGCACAGAGTTATAATGAAATTACATTGTTACAAATGTTACAATTAAAATACATTGTTACAAATACATAGTTACAATGAGTGAAATGGGTTATACAGGACATTATATACAGGACATTGTATGCACAGTTCAAGAAATTATATATTATAGGCGTATATAACAGTTGCACCTAGACTCAAGTGATGACCAATCTAGTTCTTTGAGCATTTCGCAGTTACATAGTTACATAGTAGATGAGGTTGAAAAAAGACGTACGTCCATCAAGTTCAACCTATGTTAAATTTAGACAAAAGATACTTTATCCTATATCTATACTTACTTATTGATCCAGAGGAAGGCAAACAAAAACCACATTAAGGGGAAAAATTAATTCCTTCCTGAAATGTGTGTAGTGATGTGTGTTGTAGTTGCATTGGAAAACAAAATGGCATATTGAATTGTAGAGGGTATCAAGTTTGCTAAGGTGGGTTTGAGGTGCCGAGCCATATATTATGTCCCCATAGTCTATACTTGGCATTAGCATCTGCTGTGTGATACGCCTTCTGACAAGCAGACTTGGGGAGGATTTGTTCCTATAAAGTACACCTAGTTTGGCATAGATTTTGGATGTCAGGGTATCAAAATGCATCTCAAATGTTAAATGGGAGTCAAACCATATGCCCAAATATTTGACACTAGTACCGGCCTAGGATAGTATCGGAGTTGGTTCTGATCGGGAGCTCCTTCATTGGAAGCTTTAGAAATTTAGCCTTGGTTCCAAATACCATTGTTAGTCTGGTCAGTGTTTAGAAAAGGTTTGTTTTGGGAAATCCAATTTTCAAGTCTCAAAGTCAGATTGAAGTACGTGTCCAAGGTCAGAGGTTAGGGCTGTGTGCTTATAAGATTGTCACCCGCATACATGTGTATTGAGGCTCCCGAAAAAGCTGTGGGAAGATAATTGATGAACACTAAGAAGAGTAGGGGCCCCAGAACAGAGCCTTGTGTGACACCACAGGTGATATCCAGGGGGTTAGAGTTAGTGCCCGAGAGACACATGTTGGGATCTACCTGATAGGTAGGAATGAAATCTGTTTAAAGCATGCTTCCCTATTCCAGAGCTCTGGAGTTTGTTTAGCAAGATAACATGATCAACAGTATCAAAAGCCTTTACAAATTCTAAGAATATTGCACCAGTAAGGACACAGCAATCTAAATTGTGTCTGGGCATATATCATGCACAAACTATAAAATTGTATTGTGAATTAAAGTGAATAAAGGCGCTAACTACTTAACATTAAGTGACAATAAATGCAAAATCCAGTGCAATTAAAATGATGTGCTAAATTAAAATAATAAATAGATATTAAATATTAAATAACCCTGCTCAAACCCTCTGGTGGAACCTGTTTCACGGGTTCCAGGAAGAAACATATGTTTCAGACAGTCCAGGGGGAGCACATGTGGGAAACAAGAAACAAATAATAAAACAATTTAAGTGCAGACGTTTTGGATATTGAGATCAATGATGTGTTGAAAATCTTGGCTCTAAAGGTGAATCTACTCACAAGATGGTTGTGGTAAAAATGCAGTTAGCAGATAGGGCTGCTACCCATATGGATATAGTGGTGAGTGGCATTCCCTCCAGGCACGTCTCGTCAGTTGGGAGAAGGTATATGTAAGGGAGAAAGACAGCACTACATAGCGCGATCTGATATAAACTTTATATAAAAATTTAACATATAAAATGTGCACTTACAATGTGCTAGTTAAAAGTAAGCATTTATCACAATCAATGTGAATTCTGTGGGTACTGTGCAGCTCTCACCGCCTCCCCTCGCCTTCCCGGAGCTCCTTCGCCTGCACCTCAAGAGTCCAACTCCTCTCAGTGTGTCCTCCGGGGCGTGTGACGTCACGGCTCTGTGGGTGGTGAAGCTACGGGTCCCTCATTGATCCAAGAAACCACTCAACGCGTTTCGCCCAGCCCTTGGAAGCTGTGTATGGCTTCGTCAGGAGTGTGTGATACTTTGGGTTAATAGGTGTCTATATATACACCCTATTCTTAATACAAATTGTCAATTATCATAGCGCTATGGTTGGCAATCATCTAATCAGAATTTTAACACAAACAGATCATATCTTTTTGGTATTCTTAACATCTTTGGCTAAATATGAAACATCATTCTAAAAAATATCCTTTTAATATAATTATATGGCAATAAAGTATATGATTACAAGCATATGAGAAAATAGTATTTTAAAAGGGGGGGGGCGAACTAAAAGGAATTAGTTGATTGAGTTTAATATACAGAGGTGTTAGTGCACACGTTAATGTTGCAGATTTATCCAGTAACTGCCATTAGCAATCAAATATTGCAGAAGGAAAGGCGCTAGTTTAATTCACATAAACTTCAGTGAATGGGACTTGGGATGCATGCAGCAATATGTTAAGGCTATTCATCATACAAACAGAAATCATAAGTTGTTCTCTCGGTAGCTAATGCGATTGTGAGGTAATAATTATGTTGCTATTAATTATAGCCAAGTTGAATATTATCTATTTTTAGATATTTAGTAGGGGACTTAAGTGTACGTTATTCAGTGTAAATATATATAATATAATCTAAGTGCATTAAAGTTAAGTGCATTAATCTAAGTGTATTAAGGTTAATCATCTGTGCTATAAAATTGAGTAGAGAATGACGTTTCATTTACATCACATAACATTATTCATCATTGTGCAGCATTATAAGTTCATATAATCATGGTAACACGTTTAACACAATGTGTAAAGTAGAACAGGATCACATATGCCAGTGGGCTCAAATATATAGAATGACTACACAATCCAATACATATTCTAAAAACTATTCTAAGGGACAGATACTAATATGAAAATCTATGCAAGGTTTTCTATTGAAATCCAATGTACATAACATGAAGTTGAAGGCTGAAACGACATAAATAAGGCAGGTAGGACAAAAAAGAGCATCATTAGGTATACATTCATATAAGGAAAGGTGCCAGATCAATTTCGGCATTTAAGCCCTTTGGTGTCATGGTTTTTAAATGGTGGATCCAGAAAGCTTCTCTCTTAAGCAATTCCGATCCCCTATCACCACCCCTCCAGTGTGGCAATACATGCTCTATTGCTTTGAACTGCAAGCTTGTTGGTTCACCCGCGTGACATTCTAAAAAGTGTTTTGGTATGCTATGATTCACAAGTTTTCTGTGTATTCCACTCAGGTGCTCTATTATTCTTGTCCGCACAGGTCTGATAGTTTTTCCTACATACTGTAACCTGCAGGAACATTCCAGAAGATAAACTACATGGTCTGTCCTGCAGGTCATGAAACTCTCTATGTTAAAGCTTTCGCCTGTTACGTTTGAGCAAAAGCGGGTTTCTTCAGATGATTTGTACCGACAAGCTGTGCATTTCTTGCAACCAAAAAATCCTTTCATATTGAGCCAACTGTTATCCATACATTTTTTTGTGCTTCTCATTGTGCTTGGCACGAGTTTATTTTTTAAGTTGTTAGTTTTAAAAAAAATGATATCTGGAATGTTCCTGCAGGTTACAGTATGTAGGAAAAACTATCAGACCTGTGCGGACAAGAATAATAGAGCACCTGAGTGGAATACACAGAAAACTTGTGAATCATAGCATACCAAAACACTTTTTAGAATGTCACGCGGGTGAACCAACAAGCTTGCAGTTCAAAGCAATAGAGCATGTATTGCCACACTGGAGGGGTGATGATAGGGGATCGGAATTGCTTAAGAGAGAAGCTTTCTGGATCCACCGTTTAAAAACCATGACACCAAAGGGCTTAAATGCCGAAATTGATCTGGCACCTTTCCTTATATGAATGTATACCTAATGATGCTCTTTTTTGTCCTACCTGCCTTATTTATGTCGTTTCAGCCTTCAACATCATGTTATGTACATTGGATTTCATTAGAAAACCTTGCATAGATTTTCATATTAGTATCTGTCCCTTAGAATAGTTTTTAGAATACAGTATGTATTGGATTGTGTAGTCATTCTATATATTCGAGCCCACTGGCATATGTGATCCTGTTCTACTTTACACATTGTGTTAAACGTGTTACCATGATTATATGAACTTATTATGCTGCACAATGATGAATAATGTTATGTGATGTAAATGAAACGTCATTCTCTACTCAATTTTATAGCACAGATGATTAACCTTAATACACTTAGATTAATGCACTTAGATTATATTATATATATTTACACTGAATAACGTACACTTAAGTCCCCTACTAAATATCTAAAAATAGATAATATTCAACTTGGCTATAATTAATAGCAACATAATTATTACCTCTCAATCGCATTAGCTACCGAGAGAACAACTTATGATTTCTGTTTGTATGATGAATAGCCTTAACATATTGCTGCATGCATCCCAAGTCCCATTCACTGAAGTTTATGTGAATTAAACTAGCGCCTTTCCTTCTGCAATATTTGATTGCTAATGTCAGTTACTGGTTAAATCTGCAACATTAACGTGTGCACTAACACCTCTGTATATTAAACTCAATCAACTAATTCCTTTTAGTTCGGCCCCCCCACCTTTTAAAATACTATTTTCTCATATGCTTGTAATCATATACTTTATTGCCATATAATTATAGTAAAAGCATATTTATTAGAATGATGTTTCATATTTAGCCAAAGATGTTAAGAATACCAAAAAGATATGATCTGTTTGTGTTAAAATTCTGATTAGATGATTGCCAACCATAGCGCTATGATAATTGACAATTTGTATTAAGAATAGGGTGTATATATAGACACTTATTAACCCCAAGTATCACACACTCCTGACGAAGCCATACACAGCTTCCAAGGGCTGGGCGAAACGCGTTGAGTGGTTACTTGGATCAGTGAGGGACCCGTAGCTTCACCACCCACAGAGCCGTGACGTCACACGCCCCGGAGGACACACTGAGAGGAGTTGGACTCTTGAGGTGCAGGCGAAGGAGCTCCGGGAAGGCGAGGGGAGGCGGTGAGAGCTGCACAGTACCCACAGAATTCACATTGATTGTGATAAATGCTTACTTTTAACTAGCACATTGTAAGTGCACATTTTATATGTTAAATTTTTATATAAAGTTTATATCAGATCGCGCTATGTAGTGCTGTCTTTCTCCCTTACATATACCTTCTCCCAACTGACGAGACGTGCCTGGAGGGAATGCCACACACCACTATATCCATATGGGTAGCAGCCCTATCTGCTAACTGCATTTTTACCACAACCATCTTGTGAGTAGATTCACCTTTAGATCCAAGATTTTCAACACATCATTGATCTCAATATCCAAAACGTCTGCACTTAAATTGTTTTATTATTTGTTTCTTCTTTCCCATATGTGCTCCCCCTGGACTGTCTGGAACAAACTATAAAATTATCTGCTATATTTCTGCCTTCGTATAGTTTTTCTGGGCATCCTCTCTGTATTAACTTTGCATAAGCTTAGATAAGCTGAAAAAATATCCCTGTGCTTTAAAACAACCATCTCCCCCAGAAGCTTCTATGAGCCCGGCTACTTTCCACATGACCTTCGGGCGCACAGCTGGTTGTGGAGGCTCAGACAGAAGCCCGGGGGTAAGCGCACATGGTTTGCACCTGTTCATGCAGCGTATTGGTGCAACATTTTTGATGCACCATCCGCTTTGATGGTGTCACGTGCTCACGTATCATGGCCGAGAGTTGGGGATGGCTTAGCTTCCAGGATGTTCATAGCCGTGTACAGGCATACCCTGCATTAACGTACGCAATGGGACCGGAGCATGTATGTAACACAGGAATACCCCGCATTAACGTACGCAATGGGACCGGAGCATGTATGTAACACAGGAATACCCCGCATTAACGTACGCAATGGGACCGGAGCATGTATGTAACACAGGCATACCCCGCATTAACGTATGCAATGGGACCGGAGCATGTATGTAAAGCGAAAATGTACTTAAAGTGAAGCACTACATTTTTCCCACTTATCGATGCATGTACTGTACTGCAATCGTCATAAACGTGCATAACTGATGTAAATAACGCATGTGTAACAGGCTCTATAGTCTCCCCGCTTGCGCACAGCTTCGGTACAGGTAGGGAGCCGGTTTTGCTGTTCAGGACGTGCTGACAGGCGCATGCGTGAGCTGCCGTTTGCCTATTGGGCGATTATGTCCTTACTCGTGAGTGTCCTTAAACCGGGGTATGCCTGTATTCTGTTTGGTAAGAGACACTTTTTAAGCGGTGCCCCTCCCCCTTTTTTATTTTAATGCCTTTTGGGCTACCTCCTCCTTTCTGGGGTACTTAAGCCTGGACTTTCTTCCTTGCTTTGCCATTAAGTGGTACTCCATTTACGGCAAAGACTGGTGGCATGTGACAGCAGAGCCTGTTTCTCAGCGCGCTGTTGGCTGAAAACCTCAAGTCACAGCAAAGCAGCGTCGTCACGGCGCCGTGACGTTGATGCCGGTGCGTCGCGGGCTATTAGCCCATCGACGTCACTGTCCCGCCTCCCGATCGGCGCAGAGGAGCGCGGGCTGAGGGTCTAAGGACGCAGCCAAAGACTTGCCTCGAGCTACACAACACATTATGACTTGGGGTAATTAACAGTTCTGCCTTCAACGTGGTTCTTCTGCAACTGCAGTCTTTTCAGCGCCTTGTCGTCTGCACTACTCATCTTCCCAGACGAGTGGATCTCTTGTATATAAGAGTATATATACCTGGGTATAAATATGATAAACAAGAAACAAAAAACTCTTATAGCAGCTACTGTACCTCGGAGCATACACGTCACGCGCAGGGCGGACGGAGCCAAAGTTGAAATAGTCCTGAACTGAGTGGGCGCTCGAGAGACGCGTCCTGAGCCAAGTGTAACTACCAGACAAGCTGACTGTTTTATTTTTATATTGAGTGCTTAATCTGTTTGCCTTTATTCCTCACCTTTTTTATACATTAAAATATTGGAACACAATCCGGGAGCCTGCGCTTCTTTCTCCTTGTCCTGGAGAATTGTCTTATTAATTTCTTACTCTTTGTAATAAGCACGCCTGGGTTTGAAGAAGATAAATGTGAACAGCCACAGAGTTGCCTGTTCCCTTATCAAGCTAATGTGTCTTTCTCCTGTTACTTTTCTTTTCCAGTTAGTGATCCTTGTTATGCGTATATCCTAATTATCCTGCTGGTTCCCAGCTTGATTGCCAATGGCGTCTTTTCCTATTTACTTTGGAAGAGGAAATATTACAACGATGGGAGTGACAGGTACAGTACTATTGTTAAACGTTTTGTGTTTTTTTTTCTATGGATTTACTCCAGCATAACAGAACTCTGCATTCTAGTCGTTGCACACAAAAACACAACGGTTATTTTGAAAATCATTACTTGCATACAAAAATAGTAAGAATGGCGGTGACGTTCCAAATATATTCTGGCATTAAGTATGGTTGCATGTACAGAGGTAGCTTTCTGTTGGTATCTTGATGTTAAATCCTCATCTCTTCTCTCTTCATGGTGATATGTCCTCACATCCAGACGTAATATATCATCCTGTGCCTCTCCGCCAGTCTCCTCCTCCTGTCAGCCTGTCTCTGCCAACGCTGCTGTCTATTTATCCAACTAAAACCACCCAGTCAGCCATATTAACTAAGTATTATGTCCTAACATGGTATTTACATACAGTATGTTATACCACTGACTGTCATAATATCTCCTTGTGAACATATAAGGAACTCAAGCTTCTGGTCTGAAATGATTACCTCAACATATCATCAATTGTTTATGGAAACTGTCTGTCTCTCGCTGTCCTTTCCCCAAACATCTCAGAACAGCCATACTGTATGCCTCTTCTCTCAGCTAAGACCTACAGTTAACAATAGGTGTACCCCGCTGCAGCTAATGTAGTGAGAAAGGGATTGTGGTGGGGGAGGGTGCTATTGGGTAACACAGTAGATATAACACGAAGAGGGAGAAACCCAATTAGGTAGCACTCAAACCCCCTGAGGCTGAATGATTTGTTAGTTAGTTAAAAATAATCTTTATTATAAAAAAAAAATAACTAAAATATAGGAGGTTAAAATAGGACAAAGGACACACACTACTGATCCTGTGGTGAGTGCTGGAAGCATTCTGGATCACTAATGAGTAGAGATAGCGGAGTGTGATTAGATCAGCTATCCAGAAAGGGTTCTGGTATACAGATATTCCTTATAAGGTAATATTGGGTAAAGGAGAGGAATGATGCTTGGATGGATTGCCAGTGCTATATACTCTAAATTCCAACAATAGGGTAGTAGGGTGAGTGTGTAGTCCATCCATAATGGGGTTGTTTTACAAACTCACTTCCCCCATTTACTACAAAAATTCTATCATCTACGCGCACACATCACCCGCCCCCCCCCCCCTTGTTCTGGCTGGGTCTCGTCCGCTGCTTTTCTTTCCCTGGTGGAGACCAGTCTGGT
The DNA here is from genome assembly GCF_040206685.1 of Ascaphus truei. Classification (NCBI taxonomy): domain Eukaryota; kingdom Metazoa; phylum Chordata; class Amphibia; order Anura; family Ascaphidae; genus Ascaphus; species Ascaphus truei. Next base: position 7,877,020 of record NC_134485.1, on the reverse strand, counting down.
ACTCCAAGTGCCCTTACATCAGGGGTAGCGCAAACTTTGCTGCTACGCCCCCCTGTCTTCCTTGCCCCGGCTCTTGCGCCCCGCCCCCCCACCTTGTATTCGCGTCAAATTATGCAGGGTCACGTCGTGACGCGCGGCATCATTTGCCTCATGTCACGTCACAAAGCCGGCCGTGTTGCCATGGCGACGCGTCACACAGCTGGCTGAATCCCGGTGAGTGGAGTGTTGCAGGTGCCTCACGCGATCCCCCGGCATCCGCCTGCGCCCCACCAGAAAAACCGCCCGCCCCTCAGTTTTCTCATTTGCTACAGGGAGATCGCTTTCGCCTCTTCTATCTGCATCAAGTGCATCCCCACCGTGTGATCGCGATTCAAGCCCCTCATGTCCTGCCAGACTTCCGGCATTTATAAAGGTTAAGTACTCATTTCTTCAGGGCCCCCCTACCTACTGTACAGATCAAGGTCTCCGATTCTCTCTCAGGTCAGATTTGTACTCTCCGGTCTCAGATGTGTGATTTCATGTTTCCCTTAGTTCTCACTGTGCAGCTTGAAATACTAATGTGCAAGAAAAAGGTGTAATTAAGGCGCTAAATGCCCTATATATATATTAACACAATCAATTCCAAGTGACTTTGTGTGATAAACAGTGACTTAAACAAAACTTCACAAGTGATAATATATATAAAAAATAAACAGTGTAAAGACCCCCTGCTTTCAACCCTCCTGTGGGGTTGTCTTCACTCTTCCCCAAATAGTAGAACTTGTATCACACGATCCAGGGGGAACATAAGGGAAAAAACATAAAAAGAGAAACTCTAAGTGAGGATGTAGGTACAGTGCTGGGAATAATCCCTAATCAATCTTGGCTCCTACATCTATCTTACTCACAAGAGATAAGAGTTTTTCAGGCAGTGTAGATCAATAAACGGATGTAAAAGTAACCAATGGCCTCCGTCACTCGGGATATACCTCAGCGAGAGAGGGAGGAAAACGCACATAGCACAGATCTGGCAAAAAGGCTTCATTTATCGATAAGTCTTATAAAATGCACACTTACAGTGTATACATAATAAAACAGCATTAAACTATAAAAGCTTAATGATATAGCCTGGACGAAAGCCCACACCGCCTCTCACCACACCGCCTCAGTCTGGAGCTCCGATTCGATCACCCGATCCTACTACCGCTTGCAGGAGACGCTGCTCCGCTTCTGGTCGCGGGGTGATGTCGTCACTTCCGACCGCGATATCTCAATAGGCACAGGGTGTAAGATGTAGAGCACAGGGGCGCCTTCTTCCACAGCTACGTCACGTGGGCGGTACAGTTCTACGCGTTTCGCCTGTTGGTTGGTTCGGCTTCCTCAGGAGTGTGGAAGTTCTGATATGATGTATGGCACTGTGATCCTGCGCTAATTGCCCCGGACTTGAAGGGAAGGTTAATATGGGATCGCGGCGTGATTGCCAGTATTGGAGCTGAGGGAATCTTCCCCCATAATCCTCGAGCAATAAAATGAGTCTTATGCAAAAGTTCTAATTTGTCATTCATTTTGCTTTTTTGTTTATTGTAGATCTGTAACGAAGAGGAAGAAGGTAAGAGCCTTCATCATTTAGTGTTTCAGTACAAATGCAGACATCAGACATTTACACCGTAAAATTAATTCTGATTGGTAGTTGAAGGTGATAATTAACCGTTTTGTTCATGATATTTTTTTAATTGAGGTTAGTCATAGGTCCCCAAATAGAAATGTTACAAGCAGTTTTATAGATAACAGCACATTGAGCTATTTAGATGTAATCTACCTGTAGCACGTGTTCTCCCCAGCCACGGAAGACCTGGCCACTAAATGGGTGTTTTCCCCGGTGCTGCAGCTCACTTGCTGGTTACAGGAGGTTTGAGTTGCTCCTTGGATGTTGTGTGGGGAGCAGCAACAGGGCAGGTTTTCTCTGTCTCATGGTGCAGCGCCTCCATCCCATGAGGATCCTGCTGGAAGCAGGACGGTCCCCACAGGCAATTCTCCTTCACAATGACCACACATTATTGCTGATACGACATGTTTATTGTACAGACAGCATGGCATCATCTCCATTCCCTGGAGCAGACCCCAGGGGCTTGAGGCCCTAAGAGTCCCTCCTCAGCTCCTCTACCTTCTTGCAGGGAAAAGGGTGTCACACCCATACACAGCTAGTCATAGCACACCTCAATTTGGTGGAGTGTCAGCTTTTATACCTGGTGGGAAGGGCTTTAACCCTGCTCCATAACAGGGCAGGTCCAGGTACTGACGGGCATCACACCATATACATGTGACCCAGTCAGTACCCTCACCAGGTATGACACACTAACTGCCGGTTTAGGCCTGTCCCTGGATAAGGCAACATAGTACCCATCCAGGCTGCAACTGCTGGCTAGGCCCTGTGCAGGAGTTTAACACCAACACTGCCTGTTCCTATCAGGACTTGTAGTGTTGAGGCCAGTGGAAGGCTATAGCCAGGGGCACCTGCTACATACCTAAAACACGTGCATGCTGTCATAATCTCCAGTTATTGCTGTTTCCAGACTAACATTAGAAGTCACAGTTACAACTTTATAAATCACTTGCAGCTACCAGAAAATTTTCAAGTGCAATGTGAAGTGTGTAAATCTGCAATATGTTAACCTCCTTACACCAGGGAACTCCAGTCCTCAAGACCCCATAACAGGTCAGGTATTCATGATCTCCCTGCTTCAGCACAGGTGGCGTAGTCTTTGACTGAGCCATTGATTGAGCCACCTGTGCTGAAGCAGGGATATCCTGAAAAACCGACCTGTTGGTGGCTCTTGAGGACTGGTGTTGAGAGCCCTTATACCATTGGAAGGACATAAGTTGACTTTTTATAAGGCTGCACTGCGCCTTTTTCTAGTTTGGCGTCTGGTATTACTGAGCACAGTTGTTGGAACAGTTACTAAAAGGCATCAGGATTGCACCTGTCACTTTTCTTATCAATAACTACATGTGCAGCCAGATAGTTCGTCGCACAGTTGGCCAGGAAACCGCAGATGGCAACTTCCTGCTCACGAAATCCCTGCGACTAATGACCCATCAGGACTAACGCAGCGGGCGTCCCTGCTTCTGACTGAGACTCCCCCTGCGTTTATCCCACCGGGCTGCATCAGTCTGTGAGAGAAGACACGGTCACGCTCTCTCTGCGCACCTCTTACAGGCCATCACGCAACTTTTATTTTAATAACCTAATTGAAGCAGGGGTCTCCGGAGCTGAACTGCGTTAATTTCAGCCCCAGGTACCCCTGCTTCCAAAGTTACAGGCCTGGTATGGGGTGCCGGTATCTCCGCCAAGTGGAAATATCCCGGTCACGTGGACCGTGATGTGGGAAAATGAAATATGCTGTAGATACCGACACCCCCAATCGCCAACCGACACCCCTAACTTGGAAAGCAGGGGGTCCCCGGGGCAGAAATTAATGAGGTTCAGCTCCGGAGACCCCCTGCCGCAATAACATGTTAATAAAATAAAAGCCGTACAATCGCCTGTTAGATGCGCGCAGAGGGAGTAACGGATTCTGTCTGCCCTCACTGCGCGTCTCTCCACACTGATGCAGCCCGGTAGGATTAATGCAGCGGGAGTCGCGTTCAGAAGCAGCGTGTTTAATCCGATGGGCCATTCACCCCCCCCCCTGCCAAGCACCGCGTCGTGAATGTTCAACATTTGGTTCCCCAGCGTGTGCGCTGTGGCAGCTTGGAGATGCAACTCGTGTGACTATTATGCCTAATAAGTAAGAGATGTTATTTTTGCCTCCAGCCCAAACCTATTTTCGCTGTGCTCTATTTTTTCTTTTTTTCTGGAGATACAACTGGGCAGCATATGTAGGTATATATAATACGTTGGGTGCTGATAAAACTAAAAAGTGTATTGTGGGTATAAATGATTGGAATCTGAGGATTCTATAATCTCTTGAAAAATTGGTTATGATATAATAAATTGACACTCAAATTCAGCTAGCCCTTTAAAATAACAGAATATGTATATGTATTTTTTATATATGTATATGTATGTATATATGCTGTTAAAAATGTAACACAATGATTAAACAAATAGATTGAATTAATACGTAAACATATATACATGGATCTTCGTCAGTAAGTCTGTCTGTATCTCTGTTAGTGGAGTCCAATCCAGACAATGTATGGGTAATGCTGCTTTGTTCTCCCGATCCAACCCTTGGGTCCGGATAGTAACAATAAAGAAAAAAGCGCAACACCCACAGTGCAGTATATTCGGTTTAATGCGATGGAAAAACGGTTAAACACACAAGCGTAAGCAGATATAGGGCCCATCAATATGTGTGGGGATCCGTGGTAAAACGTCCGCCGGAGCTGCCGCAGTGTCCCCTGTTTCCTGCCGGGAGGTCTCTTTTAGCCTGTCCTGCCTTCCCACAGTGTTCGGTTAGGTCCCTATTCCGCCGTCACGTGCGTTCTGCCGTCACCGCGTTTTGCGTGCTCGTGCCGTCTGTTGGGGGTTGGATTTCAGGACTGGGCGACCTGTCTGTGTTACACTGCAGTAAGCGGGACTGTGGGTCCTTCCTTTCTGTATCACCCTGCAGTAGGAGTGACCAGTGTGAGGGACTGTGGGCATTTCTGCTCATGTCACGCTTCACTGGGAGGATAGATTTGAGGCAGTGGGAGGGATGATGTCCTCTGTCTGTGTCACCCTGATATTTGAGGGACAGGTGTACAGATGTAAGCTGCTATTGGTCCTCTCTCTGTCACCCTGCAGTGGGAGGTACAGATGTAAGTGACCGTGGGTCCATTCTGTGTCCCCCGGTAGTAGGAGGGACTATGTGTCCTTTCTGTGTGTATAACCCTGCAGTAGGAAGGACAGGTGTGAGTGACAATATCCTTTCTGTCTGTGTCACCCTGATGTGTGAGGGACAGATATAAGCTGCTGTGGGTCCATTCTCTCTGTCCCCCTGCAGTGGGAGGGACAGATGTGAGGGGCTGTGTGTCCTGTCTGTGTCCCCCTGCAGTGGGAGGGACAGATGTGAGGGGCTGTGTGTCCTGACTGTGTCCCCCTGCAGTGGGAGGGACAGATGTGAGGGTCTGTGTGTCCTGTCTGTGTCCCCCTGCAGTGGGAGTAACAGATGTGAGGGGTCAGTGGGAGGGACAGATGTGAGGGGCTGTGTGTCCTGCCTGTGTCCCCCTGCAGTGGGAGGGACAGATGTGAGGGGCCGTGTGTCCTGTCTGGGTCCCCCTGCAGTGGGAGGGACAGATGTGAGGGGCTGTGTGTCCTGTCTGTGTCCCCCTGCAGTGCAAGGGACAGATGTGAGGTGCTGTGTGTCCTGTCTGTGTCCCCATGCAGTGGGAGGGACAGATGTGAGGGCCTGTGTGTCCTGTCTGTGTCCCCCTGCAGTGCGAGGGACAGATGTGAGGTGCTGTGTGTCCTGTCTGTGTCCCCCTGCAGTGGGAGGGACAGATGTGAGGTGCTGTGTGTCCTGTCTGTGTCCCCCTGCAGTGGGAGGGACAGATGTGAGGTGCTGTGTGTCCTGTCTGTGTCCCCTGCAGTGGGAAGGACAGATGTGAGGGGCTGTGGGTCCTGTCTGTGTCCCCCTGCTGTGGGAGTAACAGATGTGAGGGGCTGTGTCCTGTCTGTGTCCCCCTGCAGTGGGAGGGGCTGTGTGTCCTGTCTGTGTCCCCCTGCAGTGGGAGGGACAGATGTGAGGGGCCGTGTGTCCTGTCTGTCCCCCTGCAGTGGGAGGGATAGATGTGAGGGGCCGTGTGTCCTGCCTGTGTCCCCCTGCAGTGGGAGGGACAGATGTGAGGGGCTGTGGGTCCTGTCTGTGTCCCCCTGCAGTGGGAGGGACAGATGTGAGAGGCTGTATGTCCTGTCTGTGTCCCCCTGCAGTGGGAGGGACAGATGTGAGAGGCTGTATGTCCTGTCTGTGTCCCCCTGCAGTGGGAGGGACAGATGTGAGGGGCTGTGTCCTGTCTGTGTCCCCCTGCAGTGGGAGGGACAGATGTGAGGGGCTGTGTCCTGTCTGTGTCACCCTGCAGTGGGAGGGACAGATGTAAGGGGCAGTGTGCCCTGTCTGTGTCACCCTGCAGTGGGAGGGACAGATGTGAGGGGCTGTGTGTCCTGTCTGTGTCCCCCTGCAGTGGGAGGGACAGATTTGAGGGGCTGTGGGTCCTGTCTGTGTCCCCCTGCAGTGGGAGGGACAGATGTGGGGGGCTGTGGGTCCTGTCTGTGTCCCCCTGCTGTGGGAGGGACAGATGTGGGGGGCTGTGGGTCCAGACCACACGCCCACCCGGAGATTTCAGGGACAAACCCGAAGTCTCCGGGTGAAACACGGAGAGGTGGCAACCCCGGATACTTTCAATGTCGCACTTTCAACTTTCAATGTCGCACTTTCAAATGTCGCACAGCCACACTTCACCTGCGCTTATCACACCTCACAGATTAAGGGCCGGGGGGTCTAGGGGTCAGGCACCAAAAGTTGGGCAGATTTGCCATTTTTAGCACTTTTAATAAACATCAACATGAATCAACTTAAAGTGATGGTTACATCTTCTTCTTCTTTTCTTCTTCTCTAGGAGACATCTGAAAATGAAGAGATGGAGGTTTAGCAGAGATTGAAAACCCACGGGGTTTGTCAATGGTGTGAAGAGCAATAGGTGAACAGGGTAACCTTGCTCTGACTCTCAGGATGATAACTGCCTGGGATATATCAAAGGATATTCAAAGTTGTACTAAGGTGTACAGATTGCGCAGAACCCCCCCCCCCCAGCGCACACCCACCGCAAAAGCAGAGTATAAAAACCCATGGATTTCATCATCGTATGAAGAGCAATAATAAACCTATGCCGTACGCACTAATATCTAACTCAAACGGATAGGCTGAGGGGATATTTCTAGTATTTGCCATAGAAAGATTTATTTTTATTTTTTAATCTGTGGAAGAAGAAATATTTCCTTGTCAAAGTAGTTTGATTTGAAAGGTTTTTGTCTTTTGTAATTAGTTTTCCAAAAGTATAATTTATTTTTGTTAAGAATATCTGCTATTTTTCTACTTTTGTATTACAAACAATACCTCATACTATTAATAAAAATGCGGGTTTTGCAATTGTCTCTTGTTTTCTAATCCTCTTTACCTATGAAATGATACTTCCGGGTATTTATGTATACAAAAAATAAACCGATGTAGCTGCTGAATTCACTGTATTTTTAATGTAAATCCAAATTCAGTAATTTCTGCCCGGATTAGCATGTAGAAGCATTTCTGCCCGGATTAGCATGTAGGAGCATTTCCGCCCGGATTAGCATGTAGAAGAATTTCCGCCCGGATTAGCATGTAGAAGCATTTCTGCCCGATTAGCATGTAGGAGCATTTCTGCCCGATTAGCATGTAGGAGCATTTCCGCCCTGGATTAGCATGTAGGAGCATTTCCGCCTGATTAGCATGTAGGAGCATTTCTGCCCGATTAGCATGTAGGAGCATTTCTGCCCGATTAGCATGTAGGAGCATTGCCGCCCGGATTAGCATGTAGGAGCATTTCCACCCCGGATTAGCATGTAGGAGCATTTCCGCCCCGGATTAGCATGTAGGAGCATTTCCTGCCCGGATTAGCATGTAGGAGCATTTCTGCCCCGGATTAGCATGTAGGAGCATTTCTGCCCGGATTAACATGTAGGAGCATTTCTGCCCGGATTAACATGTACAAGCATTTCCGCCCGGATTAGCATGTAGGAGCATTTCCTGCCCGGATTAGCATGTAGAAGAATTGCCGTCCGGATTAGCATGTAGGAGCATTTCCGCCCGGATTAGCATGTAGGAGCATTTCCGCCCCGGATTAGCATGTAGGAGCATTTCCTGCCCGGATTAGCATGTAAGAGCATTGCCGCCCGGATTAGCATGTAGGGGCATTTCCTGCTCGGATTAGCATGTAGAAGCATTTCCGCTCGGATTAGCATGTAGGAGCATTTCTGCCCAGATTAGCATGTAGGAGCATTTCCTGCCCGGATTAACATGTAGGAGCATTTCCTGCTCGGATTAGCATGTAGGAGCATTTCCCCCCGGATTAGCATGTAGGAGCATTTCCGCCCGGATTAGCATGTAGGAGCATTTCCGCCCCGGATTAGCATGTAGGAGCATATCCTGCCCGGATTAGCATGTAAGAGCATTGCCGCCCGGATTAGCATGTAGGGGCATTTCCTGCTCGGATTAGCATGTAGAAGCATTTCCGCTCGGATTAGCATGTAGGAGCATTTCCTGCCTGGATTAGCATGTAGGAGCATTTCCTGCCCGGATTAGCATGTAGGAGCATTTCCTGCTCGGATTAGCATGTAGGAGCATTTCCCCCCGGATTAGCATGTAGGAGCATTTCTTGCCCGGATTAGCATGTAGAAGCATTTCTGCCCGGATTAACATGTAGGAGCATTTCCGCCCCATATTAGCATGTAGGAGCATTTCCCCCCGGATTAGCATGTAGGAGCATTTCCCCCCGGATTAGCATGTAGGAGCATTTCCGCCCGGATTAGCATGTAGAAGCATTTCCGCTCGATTTAGCATGTAGGAGCATTTCCGCCCGGATTAGCATGTAGGAGCATTTCTGCCCGGATTAGCATGTAGGAGCATTTGCTGCCCGGATTAGCATGTAGGAGCATTTCCGCTCGGATTAGCATGTAGGAGCATTTCCGCTCGGATTAGCATGCAGGAGCATTGCCGCCCGGATTAACATGCAGGAGCATTTCCGCCCCGGATTAGCATGTAGGAGCATTTCCGCCCGGATTAGCACGTAGGAGCATTTCCGCCCCGGATTAGCACGTAGGAGCATTTCCGCTCGGATTAGCACGTAGGAGCATTTCCGCTCGGATTAGCATGTAGGAGCATTTCCGCCCGGATTAGCATGTAGGAGCATTTCCGCTCGGATTAGTACGTAGGAGCATTTCCGCCCCGGATTAGCACGTAGGAGCATTTCCCCCCGGATTAGCATGTAGGAGCATTTCCGCTCGGATTAGCATGCAGGAGCATTTCCGCCCGGATTAGCATGTAGGAGCATTTCCGCTCGGATTAGCATGTAGGAGCATTTCCGCCCGGATTAGCATGTAGGAGCATTTCCGCCCGGATTAGCATGTAGGAGCATTTCCGCCCCGGATTAGCATGTAGGAGCATTTCCGCTCGGATTAGCATGTAGGAGCATTTCCGCCCCGGATTAGCATGTAGGAGCATTTCCCCCCGGATTAGCATGTAGGAGCATTTCCTGCCCGGATTAGCATGTAGGAGCATTTCCGCCCGGATTAGCATGTAGGAGCATTTCTGCCCGGATTAGCATGTAGGAGCATTTCCGCCCCGGATTAGCATGTAGGATCATTTCCGCCCCGGATTAGCATGTAGGAGCATTTCCGCCCCGGATTAGCATGTAGGAGCATTTCCGCCCCGGATTAGCATGTAGGAGCATTTCCGCTCGGATTAGCACGTAGGAGCATTGCCGCCCGGATTAGCACGTAGGAGCATTTCCGCTCGGATTAGCACGTAGGAGCATTTCCGCTCGGATTAGCACGTAGGAGCATTTCCGCCCCGGATTAGCATGTAGGAGCATTTCCGCTCGGATTAGTATGTAGGAGCATTTCCGCCCGGATTAGCATGTAGGAGCATTTCCGCTCGGATTAGCATGTAGGAGCATTTCCGCCCCGGATTAGCATGTAGGAGCATTCCGCCCGGATTAGCATGTAGGAGCATTCCGCCCGGATTAGCATGTAGGAGCATTTCCGCCCCGGATTAGCATGTAGGAGCAATGACGCCCGGATTAGCATGTAGGAGCATTTCCGCTCGGATTAGCATGTAGGAGCATTTCCACCCCGGATTAGAATGTAGAAGCATTGCCACCCGGATTAGCATGTAGGAGCATTTCCGCCCCGGATTAACATGTAGGAGCATTTCCGCCCCGGATTAGCATGTAGGAGCATTTCCGCCCCGGATTAGCATGTAGGATCATTTCCGCCCCGGATTAGCATGTAGGAGCATTTCCGCCCCGGATTAGCATGTAGGAGCATTTCCGCCCCGGATTAGCATGTAGGAGCATTTCCGCTCGGATTAGCACATAGGAGCATTGCCGCCCGGATTAGCACGTAGGAGCATTTCCGCCCGGATTAGCACGTAGGAGCATTTCCGCTCGGATTAGCACGTAGGAGCATTTCCGCCCCGGATTAGCATGTAGGAGCATTTCCGCCCCGGATTAGCATGTAGGAGCATTTCCGCTCGGATTAGTATGTAGGAGCATTTCCGCCCGGATTAGCATGTAGGAGCATTTCCGCTCGGATTAGCATGTAGGAGCATTTCCGCCCCGGATTAGCATGTAGGAGCATTCCGCCCGGATTAGCATGTAGGAGCATTTCCGCCCCGGATTAGCATGTAGGAGCAATGACGCCCGGATTAGCATGTGGAGCATTTCCGCTCGGATTAGCATGTAGGAGCATTTCCACCCCGGATTAGAATGTAGAAGCATTGCCACCCGGATTAGCATGTAGGAGCATTTCCGCCCCGGATTAACATGTAGGAGCATTTCCGCCCCGGATTAGCATGTAGGAGCATTTCCGCTCGGATTAGCATGTAGGAGCATTTCCGCCCCGGATTAGCATGTAGGAGCATTTCCGCCCGGTTTAGCATGTAGGAGCATATCCCCCCGGATTAGCATGTAGGAGCATTTCCGCTCGGATTAGCATGTAGGAGCATTTCCGCTCGGATTAGCATGTAGGAGCATTTCCGCTCGGATTAGCATGTAGGAGCATTTCCGCTCGGATTAGCATGTAGGAGCATTTCCGCTCGGATTAGCATGTAGGAGCATTTCCGCTCGGATTAGCATGTAGGAGCATTTCCGCCCCGGATTAGCATGCAGGAGCATTGCCGCCCGGATTAGCATGTTGGAGCATTCCGCCCCGGATTAGCATGTAGGAGCATTTCCGCCTGGATTAGCATGCAGGAGCATTTCCGCCCCGGATTAGCATGCAGGAGCATTTCCGCCCCGGATTAGCATGTAGGAGCATTTCCGCCCGGATTAGCAGGTAGGAGCATTTCCGCCCCGGATTAGCATGTAGGAGCATTTCCGCTCGGATTAGCATGTAGGAGCATTTCCGCTCGGATTAGCATGTAGGAGCATTTCCGCCCGGATTAGCAGGTAGGAGCATTTCCGCCCCGGATTAGCATGTAGGAGCATTTCCGCTCGGATTAGCATGTAGGAGCATTTCCGCTCGGATTAGCATGTAGGAGCATTTCCGCCCCGGATTAGCAGGTAGGAGCATTTCCGCCCCGGATTAGCATGTAGGAGCATTTCCGCTCGGATTAGCATGTAGGAGCATTTCCGCTCGGATTAGCATGTAGGAGCATTTCCGCCCGGATTAGCAGGTAGGAGCATTTCCGCCCCGGATTAGCATGTAGGAGCATTTCCGCTCGGATTAGCATGTAGGAGCATTTCCGCTCGGATTAGCATGTAGGAGCATTTCCGCCCCGGATTAGCATGCAGGAGCATTTCCACCCCGGATTAACATGCAGGAGCATTTCCGCCCCGGATTAGCATGTAGGAGCATTTCCGCCCCGGATTAGCATGTAGGGGCATTTCCGCCCGGATTAGCATGTAGGAGCATTTCCGCCCCGGATTAGCATGTAGGAGCATTTCCGCCCGGATTAGCAGGTAGGAGCATTTCCGCCCGGATTAGCATGTAGGAGCATTTCCCCCCGGATTAACATGTAGGAGCATTTCCGCCCCGGATTAGCATGTAGGAGCATTTCCGCCCCGGATTAGCATGTAGGAGCATTTCCGCCCGGATTAGCATGTAGGAGCATTTCCGCCCCGGATTAGCACGTAGGAGCATTTCCGCTCGGATTAGCACGTAGGAGCATTTCCGCCCGGTTTAGCATGTAGGAGCATATCCCCCCGGATTAGCATGTAGGAGCATTTCCGCTCGGATTAGCATGTAGGAGCATTTCCGCTCGGATTAGCATGTAGGAGCATTTCCGCTCGGATTAGCATGTAGGAGCATTTCCGCTCGGATTAGCATGTAGGAGCATTTCCGCTCGGATTAGCATGTAGGAGCATTTCCGCTCGGATTAGCATGTAGGAGCATTTCCGCCCCGGATTAGCATGCAGGAGCATTGCCGCCCGGATTAGCATGTTGGAGCATTCCGCCCCGGATTAGCATGTAGGAGCATTTCCGCCTGGATTAGCATGCAGGAGCATTTCCGCCCCGGATTAGCATGCAGGAGCATTTCCGCCCCGGATTAGCATGTAGGAGCATTTCCGCCCGGATTAGCAGGTAGGAGCATTTCCGCCCCGGATTAGCATGTAGGAGCATTTCCGCTCGGATTAGCATGTAGGAGCATTTCCGCTCGGATTAGCATGTAGGAGCATTTCCGCCCCGGATTAGCATGCAGGAGCATTTCCACCCCGGATTAACATGCAGGAGCATTTCCGCCCCGGATTAGCATGTAGGAGCATTTCCGCCCCGGATTAGCATGTAGGGGCATTTCCGCCCGGATTAGCATGTAGGAGCATTTCCGCCCCGGATTAGCATGTAGGAGCATTTCCGCCCGGATTAGCAGGTAGGAGCATTTCCGCCCGGATTAGCATGTAGGAGCATTTCCCCCCGGATTAACATGTAGGAGCATTTCCGCCCCGGATTAGCATGTAGGAGCATTTCCGCCCCGGATTAGCATGTAGGAGCATTTCCGCCCGGATTAGCATGTAGGAGCATTTCCGCCCCGGATTAGCACGTAGGAGCATTTCCGCTCGGATTAGCACGTAGGAGCATTTCCGCTCGGATTAGCATGCAGGAGCATTGCCGCCCGGATTAACATGCAGGAGCATTTCTGCCCCGGATTAGCATGTAGGAGCATTTCCGCCCGGATTAGCATGTAGGAGCATTTCCGCCCCGGATTAGCACGTAGGAGCATTTCCGCTCGGATTAGCACGTAGGAGCATTTCCGCTCGGATTAGCATGTAGGAGTATTTCCGCCCGGATTAGCATGTAGGAGCATTTCCGCCCCGGATTAGCATGTAGGAGCATTTCCGCTCGGATTAGCACGTAGGAGCATTTCCGCCCCGGATTAGCACGTAGGAGCATTTCCCCCCGGATTAGCATGTAGGAGCATTTCCGCTCGGATTAGCATGCAGGAGCATTTCCGCCCGGATTAGCATGTAGGAGCATTTCCGCTCGGATTAGCATGTAGGAGCATTTCCGCCCGGATTAGCATGTAGGAGCATTTCCGCCCGGATTAGCATGTAGGAGCATTTCCGCCCCGGATTAGCATGTAGGAGCATTTCCGCTCGGATTAGCATGTAGGAGCATTTCCGCCCCGGATTAGTATGTAGGAGCATTTCCCCCCGGATTAGCGTGTAGGAGCATTTCCTGCCCGGATTAGCATGTAGGAGCATTTCCGCCCGGATTAGCATGTAGGAGCATTTCTGCCCGGATTAGCATGTAGGAGCATTTCCGCCCCGGATTAGCATGTAGGAGCATTTCCGCCCCGGATTAGCATGTAGGAGCATTTCCGCCCCGGATTAGCATGTAGGAGCATTTCCGCCCCGGATTAGCATGTAGGAGCATTTCCGCTCGGATTAGCATGTAGGAGCATTGCCGCCCGGATTAGCACGTAGGAGCATTTCCGCCCGCATTAGCACGTAGGAGCATTTCCGCCCGGATTAGCATGTAGGAGCATTTCCACCCGGATTAGCATGTAGGAGCATTTCCGCCCGGATTAGCACGTAGGAACATTGCCGCCCGGATTAGCATGTAGGAGCATTTCCGCCCCATATTAGCATGTAGGGTCATTTCCGCCCCAGATTAGCATGTAGGAGCATTTCCCCCCGGATTAGCATGTAGGAGCATTTCCCCCCGGATTAGCATATAGGAGCATTTCCGCTCAGATTAGCATGTAGGAGCATTTCCGCTCGGATTAGCATGTAGGAGCATTTCCGCTCGGATTAGCATGTAGGAGCATTTCCTCCCCGGATTAGCATGTAGGAGCATTTCCCCCCGGATTAGCATGTAGGAGCATTTCCCCCCGGATTAGCATGTAGGAGCATTTCCGCCCCGGATTAGCATGTAGGAGCATTTCCGCCCCGGATTAGCATGTAGGAGCATTTCCCCCCGGATTAGCATGTAGGAGCATTGCAGCCCCGGATTAGCATGTAGGAGCATTTCCGCCCCGGATTAGCATGTAGGAGCATTTCCCCCCGGATTAGCATGTAGGAGCATTTCCGCCCCGGATTAGCATGTAGGAGCATTTCCCCCCGGATTAGCATGTAGGAGCATTTCCGCTCGGATTAGCATGTAGGAGCATTTCCCCCCGGATTAGCATGTAGGAGCATTTCCCCCCGGATTAGCATGTAGGAGCATTTCCCCCCGGATTAGCATGCAGGAGCATTTCCCCCCGGATTAGCATGTAGGAGCATTTCCGCCCCGGATTAATATGTAGGAGCATTTCCGCTCGGAATAGCTTGTCGTAGCATTTCCTGCCGGGATTAGCACGTAGGAGCATTGCCGCCCGGATTAGCATGTAGGAGCATTTCCGCCCGGATTAGCATGTAGGAGCATTTCCGCTCGGATTAGCATGTAGGAGCATTTCCGCTCGGATTAGCATGTAGGAGCATTTCCGCTCGGATTAGCATGTAGGAGCATTTCCGCCCGGATTAGCATGTTGGAGCATTTCTGCTCGGATTAGCATGAAGGAGCATTTCCGCCCCGGATTAGCATGTAGGAGCATTTCCGCTCGGATTAGCATGTAGGAGCATTTCTGCTCGGATTAGCATGTAGGAGCATTTCCGCTCGGATTAGCATGTAGGAGCATTTCCGCCCGGATTAGCATGTAGGAGCTTTTCCGCTCGGATTAGCATGTAGGAGCATTTCCGCTCGGATTAGCATGTAGGAGCATTTCCGCCCCGGATTAGCATGTAGGAGCATTTCCGCCCCGGATTAGCATGTAGGAGCATTTCCGCCCCGGATTAGCATGTAGGAGCATTTCCGCCCCGGATTAGCATGTAGGAGCATTTCCGCTCGGATTAGCATGTAGGAGCATTTCCGCCCCGGATTAGCATGTAGGAGCATTTCCGCCCCGGATTAGCATGTAGGAGCATTTCCGCCCCGGATTAGCATGTAGGAGCATTTCCGCCCGGATTAGCACGTAGGAGCATTGCCGCCCGGATTAGCATGTAGGGGCATTTCCGCCCCGGATTAGCATGTAGGAGCATTTCCGCCCCGGATTAGCATGTAGGACCATTTCCGCCCGGATTAGCATGTAGGAGCATTTCCGCCCGGATTAGCATTTAGGAGCATTTCCGCCCGGATTAACATGTAGGAGCATTCCCCCCCGGATTAGCATGTAGGAGCATTTCCGCCCCAGATTAGCATGTAGGGTAATTTCCGCCCCAGATTAACATGTAGAAGCATTTCCGCCCGGATTAGCATGTAGGAGCATTTCCGCCCCGGATTAGCATGTAGGAGCATTTCCGCCCCGGATTAGCATGTAGGAGCATTTCCGCCCCAGATTAGCATGTAGGGTCATTTCCGCCCCAGATTAACATGTAGAAGCATTTCCGCCCGGATTAGCATGTAGGAGCATTTCCCCCCGGATTAGCATGTAGGAGCATTTCCGCTCGGATTAGCATGTAGGAGCATTTCCGCCCGGATTAGCATGTAGGAGCATTCCGCCCGGATTAGCATGTAGGAGCATTTCCGCCCCGGATTAGCATGTAGGAGCATTTCCGCCCGGATTAGCATGTAGGAGCATTTCCGCTCGGATTAGCATGCAGGAGCATTTCCCCCCGGATTAGCATGTAGGAGCATTCCGCCCGGATTAGCATGCAGGAGCATTTCCGCCCGGATTAGCATGTAGGAGCATTTCCGCTCGGATTAGCATGTAGGAGCATTCCGCCCGGATTAGCGTGTAGGAGCATTTCCGCTCGGATTAGCATGTAGGAGCATTTCCGCCCCGGATTAGCATGTAGGAGCATTCCGCCCGGATTAGCATGTAGGAGCATTTCCGCTCGGATTAGCATGTAGGAGCATTTCCGCCCCGGATTAGCATGTAGGAGCATTTCCGCTCGGATTAGCATGTAGGAGCATTTCCGCTCGGATTAGCATGTAGGAGCATTTCCGCCCCAGATTAGCATGTAGGAGCCTTCCGCCCGGATTAACATGTAGGAGCATTTCCGCCCCGGATTAGCATGTAGGAGCATTTCCGCTCGGATTAGCATGTAGGAGCATTTCCGCCCCGGATTAGCATGTAGGAGCATTTCCGCTCGGATTAACATGCAGGAGCATTTCTGCCCGGATTGGCATGTAGGAGCATTTCCGCCCCGGATTAGCATGTAGGAGCATTTCCGCCCCAGATTAGCATGTAGGGTCATTTCCGCCCCAGATTAACATGTAGAAGCATTTCCGCCCGGATTAGCATGTAGGAGCATTTCCGCCCCGGATTAGCATGTAGGAGCATTTCCGCCCCAGATTAGCATGTAGGGTCATTTCCGCCCCAGATTAACATGTAGAAGCATTTCCGCCCGGATTAGCATGTAGGAGCATTTCCCCCCGGATTAGCATGTAGGAGCATTTCCGCTCGGATTAGCATGTAGGAGCATTTCCGCCCGGATTAGCATGTAGGAGCATTCCGCCCGGATTAGCATGTAGGAGCATTTCCGCCCCGGATTAGCATGTAGGAGCATTTCCGCCCGGATTAGCATGTAGGAGCATTTCCGCTCGGATTAGCATGCAGGAGCATTTCCCCCCGGATTAGCATGTAGGAGCATTCCGCCCGGATTAGCATGCAGGAGCATTTCCGCCCGGATTAGCATGTAGGAGCATTTCCGCTCGGATTAGCATGTAGGAGCATTCCGCCCGGATTAGCATGTAGGAGCATTTCCGCTCGGATTAGCATGTAGGAGCATTTCCGCCCCGGATTAGCATGTAGGAGCATTCCGCCCGGATTAGCATGTAGGAGCATTTCCGCTCGGATTAGCATGTAGGAGCATTTCCGCCCCGGATTAGCATGTAGGAGCATTTCCGCTCGGATTAGCATGTAGGAGCATTTCCGCTCGGATTAGCATGTAGGAGCATTTCCGCCCCAGATTAGCATGTAGGAGCATTTCCGCCCCGGATTAGCATGTAGGAGCATTTCCGCCCCGGATTAGCATGTAGGAGCATTTCCGCCCCGGATTAGCATGTAGGAGCATTTCCGCTCGGATTAGCATGTAGGAGCATTTCCGCTCGGATTAGCATGTAGGAGCATTTCCGCCCCAGATTAGCATGTAGGAGCCTTCCGCCCGGATTAACATGTAGGAGCATTTCCGCCCCGGATTAGCATGTAGGAGCATTTCCGCTCGGATTAGCATGTAGGAGCATTTCCGCCCCGGATTAGCATGTAGGAGCATTTCCGCTCGGATTAACATGCAGGAGCATTTCCGCCCCGGATTAGCATGTAGGAGCATTTCTGCCCCGGATTGGCATGTAGGAGCATTTCCGCCCCGGATTAGCATGTAGCTGAGTTTGAATCACGATAGGCTGCGATTCTATCACTGATATGGGAAAGTTTGGGAGGATCTCAGGCCTTTGAGAAAGTGGCGTTAACACTGATTAGTCTCCAACAGATAAAGGCCCACATGCTAGAAACTCCGTTAAATAATGCAATGTTACCCAAGTAGGTAAGGGGGAAGAGAGCAAGACCTATTTTCTCCCAGAAAATGTTTGAAAAAGGGCGTTTGCCTGAAACGCGTCAGTGTATACCTGATGGTCCCCGTTTACCATGTCCATTAAAACATAACTTTCTAACCGCTTCCCATTGGTGTTGGCCCCATTCTGGCAGCTCTGCTCCGCTCTAATCTTTGGATTGTTTTTTCTTCTTTTTCCTACACGTGCATCAGCGTAGTTTTATACAAAAGTGTCTATTTTATGAAAAAAGCCTACCTTTAGCCAATAATAGTAATAATGCCCTCAGAACAGGGCATTACTGGCCAATAATGCCCTGGCTGGGTTAAAGTAGCTCCGCTTCACCTCGGGCCTTCAACTCTTCCAGCCAGGGCATTATTGGCCAGTGAGGGGGGTTAATATCACAGCTGGGAGAGAGGCACAGCACAAAGGGCTGACACACACACACACGGAATTCACAGTATAAATATAGAAGTGCAGATAGCTAGAGCGGGCTGTGTGTCGAGCACTCACGTACTAAGTCAAGCTTCTTTGCGTTTTGTCACTAAAATTGTGTTTTGATTTTTCATTTAAAAAATCACCATCACAAATACAATTTCTATGATTAAAAACAGTGACAAAAGACGAAGTTTCACTTAAAATGCACGTGCTCGTCACACACACAATTTTTGTTTTCCATTAGGAAGGACATTGTCAGGATCTCCCCTTTATCTCAACTAGATTAGATTTATCCCTGATATGGACTGGCCTTTATATTTCCCGTATGTAAATGTCATCTTTCTATGGACTAACATGTTTAATCGCCGATAAAGCATTACAATAAAAGGGACCGGAATATACAGATGGGGAAGGCTGACCCTACAAACTCATGGTACGGGAGTACTGAATCATTAATGCTTGGCTCTGAGCTGAGGGGCTCTGACATGTTTTTAATGTTAAACACAATTGTTAATGGATTATTAATCATCTGGATTATTGTAACCTACTATTCACAGGCCTTCCCGCCCCCCAACTTTCTCCCCTGCAATCAATCCAAAATTTGGCAACTAGAATAATTTCATTTTCTCCCAAAACAGTATGGCTCATCTATCTAATGCACTTACTGTATTTCACAACCGTGCCCACACTAATTCCCATGCCACCGGACCCCCTGTAACCTTCATACACCCACTCACAGAGAAGTTCCCACACCCTTTTATTTTTCCCACCATCCCCTTTTTTACATAGGTGGGAAGCCGAGGGTCCCTGGTGCTGAAACGGGATTCCCAAGATATGTTTGCAGAGTTGAGGAGCACAGAAAGTGGGATCGTAAAAGTGAAAAAGGTTTAGGGCGACTAGATTTTCAAATGTAAAAACCGAGACATATTAAAAAATATTTAGAAAACAAATTAAATCAAACTGTGCACCCCCCTTTTTTTTTTTTTGCTTTTTTCCCTCTCCCCCATCCTCTCTGCTCCCTATCCCATAATCTTTCCTCTCCCTCCATCCCCCCACCATTCTCTCCCCTCCCAATCCCCCATCCTCTCTCCTCCCTCTCCATCCTCTCCTCCATCCCACCATCCTCGCCCCTCCCCATCCTCTCTATCCTCCCTCTCCATCCATTCCAACCACCATCCTCTCTCCTCTCCATCTCCCCTCCTCTCCCCCAATCCTCTTTCCTCCCTCCCACCATCCTTGCCCACTCTTCTCCCTTCCATCCTCTCCCCTCCCTCCTCTCCCCATCCTCTCTTCTCCCTCTCCCCCATCCCCCCTCCCCCAATCCCCCCTCCCCCCGATCGGCCGGCTCCACGCTCACTGTCATGCTCGCGCGCGGCTCTGTTATAGAAAGGCTGACTAACCACAGACAATAATAATTGCTGCGTGCACGCACGGCAGAGGAAGCGCGCCGACTATATTACAGGCCTAACGCTGCGGCCAGGGTGATGCTAAGCGGGTGCGCTCGCACTTGCCGCAATGAAACACATTGCGGCTATATGTGTGGCCAGCGTGAGCGAGCGCCTGCGTACTGCGCACTGCAGAGGCAAGCAAATTTGTTTATGCTGCTCGCTGGTGCGTCACGTGATCCTCCCCGCCATCCTCTCTCCTCCCACACCCATTCTCCTCCCTCCCCATCCTCTCTTCTCCCTCCCTCATCCTTTCTCCTCCCTCCCCCATCCTCTCTTCTCCCCCCCTTCCATTCTCTCTCCTCCCTCCCCATCCTCTCTTCTCCCTCCCCCTCCATTCTCTCCTCCCTCCCCATCCTCTCTTCTCCTCCCTCATCCTCTCTCCTCACTCCCCATCCATCTCTTTCCTCCCTCCCCATCCTCTCTTATCCATCCCCCTCCATTCTCTCTCCTCCCTCCCCATCTTCTTTCTCCTCCCTCTCCCCCATCCTTTCTCCCCCTCTCCACCCATCTTCTCTCCTCTTCCCCATCTTCTTTCTCCTCCCTCTCCCCCATCCTTTCTCCCCCTCTCCACCCGTCTTCTCTCCTCTTCCCCATCTTATTTCTCCTCCCTCACCCCCCATCCTCTCTCCTCCCTCTCCCCATCATCTTTCTCCTCTCTCCCCTATCCTCTTTCTCCCCCTCTTCACCCATCCTCTCCTCCCTATCCCCCATTATATTTCTCCTCCCTCTCCATCCTCTCCCCCCCCATCCCTCTTCTCCCATCCTCTCCCTCCCCTCCTGCCCACATCCTCTCTCCCCACTCCCCCAATCCTCTCTCCCCACTCCCTCCACTCCCTCTCCAGCATACTCTCCTCCCTCTCCCCATCTTATTTCTCCTCCCACTCCCCCATCTTATTTCTCCTCCCACTCCCCCATCTTATTTCTCCTCCCACTCCCCCATCTTATTTCTCCTCCCTCTGCCCCCAACCTCTCTCCTCCCTATCCTCATTCCTCCTTCCCCCATCCTCTTCCCTCCTACCCCCATCCTCTCTCCCCACTCCCTCTCCCGCATACTCTCTCCTCCCTCTCCCCATCCTATCTCTCCTCCCTCTGCCCCCATCCTCTCTCCTCCCTCTCCTCATTCCTCCTTCCCCCATCCTCTCCCCTCCTGCCCCCATCCTCTCTCCCCACTCCCTCCTTTCTCCCCCACTCCCTCTCCCTCCCACTCGACAGTGCTGCGGATCCCTGATGCTGGGAGGGAGATAGAAGAAAACGGATAACGCAATGAGAGAGCTGCTGCTGGTCTTGAAACTGGAGCTGAAACGGGGTTCCCGAGATATATCTTCAGAGTTGGGGAGCACAAAAAGACTGTAAAAGTGATAAAGATTACGCTGGGCACCCAGATTTGCGGCGGCCATCTTGATAAACCTCACACATGCGCAGGAGACATGGCTGAGCGGCAGCCATTACATAAAGGGCTCCACAAGGGAAACATCCCAGCAGCACCAGGGGTTGCCACCACATGGTATAGGAGGACCAATAGGGCTGCTGAATTCACAGCCAGGAGAGATAGGCATTTGGCGCGAATGCAGGGACCTCAACTGAGCAGGCAGTGTTCAGGGAGCAGTGCTTCTCTGGACTAGGCCAGATCTCCCCACTAGGCCCTAGCTAGGCCCTGACTCATGTTAGGTTGTGGCTGCTGTAGGGAAGGCCCATAGTTAGGCTGAGGTAAAGCACAGCATTGCCAGACGCCAAATGGTGACTGCGTCCTATTGTCTAGGACTAGACCCAGGTCATACTTATCAGAGACTCTTAAAAAGGGACACACTCCAATGGGAGCCCCCTCAGAGGTGGACGGACACCTGAGGATCTGCGCGCGGTGTGGGACACGCTGCGGCTCAGCGAATCTTCAACCGAGGTTGTCCTGGTCTGGATGGAGACCAGGAAAGGTACCATGTGCACCAACGGCCATACACAGGGGTAACGCTGCCCTTCACGCACTTTGGGGTGAGCCTGTTTTGCTGGACACCGGGTTATTAGGTGCTCAAGGCACCCTCCTAACTTTGGGGGGGAACTTCACATGGTGTGGGTTATATAGTGTGGGGTATTATGTGGGTGCAGCCTTGCATGGCCTGTTATTACCAACGTTATCAGTTAAATGCCAGTAAATATAAGTTAGATATACTGTCTGTGTGTGTTATTATCTGTTACCGGTGGGTTCCTGTGAGAGGTTATCCTACTGCGCTAGGCTCTCTCGCGGGTGGAGGCGCTGCGTACCAACGAACGTCATCACACCGGGCTCCCAGTGGCGGAGGATCAGGCCTTCCGTACGCCTCACAGGTAATCAGCACGCGTAGTCTCTAGTTACAGGGAAAGAGGGCTGCCTCACCTTGTGGGTGTAAAGATGGACCCTCACACATCTTATATGTTAAAAAGAACCATTGTGGTGATATATGGCTGGGAAGCTATTTTCTTCCTCAGGGTTAAATTCCCTCCATGTATATTTACACATCACAACCCAGTGCAGCCCATCACTTGCTGCTGGAGGGGGGCGGGTCTCGTGATGTTACACCCTGCACAGTGCTGCCGTGCCCCCTGATGCTGGCTGGGAGTGAGAGAAGGACAGGGATATAACACAATGAGAGAGCTGCTGCTGCTGCTGCTCGTCATGCTGATCCTTATAAAGTCGTGGGAAGCATCACAAGGTAAGGTGTGTGAGTGTGTGAGTGTGTGTGTCTGTAGATTCTCCCTTCACACCCCCCTCTCCCTCCCCCTCCTCTCCTCCCCCTCCTCTCCTCCCCCTCCTCTCCTCCCCCCTCACCTCCTCTCCCTCCCCTCCTCCTCTCCCTTCCCTCCTCTCCCTTCCCTCCCCCTCCACTCCCCTCCACTCCCTTCCCTCCTCTCCCTTCCCTCCCCTCCTCCCCATTCCCTCCCCCTTCCCCCCCTCCCTTCCCCTCCCCCCTCCCATCCCCCCCATCCCTTCCCCCCCTCCTATCCCTCCCCCCCCTCCCTTCCCTTCGCATGTTAATGCGTAACATTAATTAAATTACATTAAAATTTGTCAGAACACATACTTTACACGCCCGCAACTATCCTGAAATTTACATGGCTTTTGCTGACATACACAGCAAATTATTAACGTTAACCAGTTGCTGAAGGACAACAGTCTAAAACGATTAATGTGGAAAAACGTTTAATGTGGATTAATGTGGCAACACATACACCAATTGCCTTCAAACTTGGCACAGTACATGCTTTGCACTCCCCCAAACTGTCCTGCAAATTTCATGGCTTTTGAGAACATGCAGTGAAAATTATTCACATTAACCAGTTTCTGGAAGTG
This sequence comes from Ascaphus truei, assembly GCF_040206685.1. Classification (NCBI taxonomy): domain Eukaryota; kingdom Metazoa; phylum Chordata; class Amphibia; order Anura; family Ascaphidae; genus Ascaphus; species Ascaphus truei. Next base: position 7,854,135 of record NC_134485.1, on the reverse strand, counting down.
GAAAATGGATACCAAACGTGCTTAATATTAATTAAAGTGTCAAAACTTAATCCGATTAGCTTCCAACTTGGCACATGATGTACTGTATACTGCCTACAACTATCCTGAATATTTAAACGTGTTTGCTCACACACACTGCAAATTATTTACATTAATTTTGCTGCACGAATCATAAACTATCTTTTGAACTTGATACTGGGCCTTATGCAGAGAGCATAGAATTTTAAAATTGGCGAATTTCATAAAAAGTAGCTTTTTTGGAGAGTTTTATTCTCCATATGCAGAAAAGTGCGAATTCTGCTATGTTTAACATGGATGCGTGTGGCGAGTTTAAATTGGCGAGATGCGCGCTTCAGAAACGTGTAAAAACAAATTTGCGCCTTTTTTTCCCCTTTACTATAGGTGGCGAGCGCCATCTTGCCATCTTTTCCTGGCGCGGCAAAAATGCGCGAATCGCGGCATTTTTTGGCGCGAACAGCCGCTTTATGCCGTTCGCACCTCTCTGCATTCGGAGAGTTTTAAAAATGGCGAGATCGAGGTTTTCGCCAGCCGCGAGGCGAGTTTTAGCAATTGAAAAAACAAAATGGCGCGTTTTTCGGAACTCGACATTTTCTGCCGGTTTCTGCGCGAAATTGTACAAAAAATGGCGAATTTCGAAATAACGATGCTCTCTGCATAAGGCCCACTGTGTCTGCACCAGAATACAAATTCCACAGAGTTTAATGTGGATTAATGTGGCAACACATACACCAATTGCCTTCAAACTTGGCACAGTACATGCTTTGCACTCCCCAAACTCTCCTGCAAATTTCATGGCTTTTGAGAACATGCAGTGAAAATTATTCACATTAACCAGTTTCTGGAAGTGGAAAATGGATACCAAACGTGCTTAATATTAATTAAAGTGTCAAACTTAATCCGATTAGCTTCCAACTTGGCACATGATGTACTGTATACTGCCTACAACTATCCTGAATATTTAAACGTGTTTGCTCACACACACTGCAAATTATTTACATTAATTTTGCTGCACGAATCATAAACTATCTTTTGAACTTGATACTGTGTCTGCACCAGAATACAAATTCCACAGAGGATGCAAGAACTGAAAAATTACCAAACAAAAGGTTTATTTACTTCACACCCTGATAACATTACTTTGTTTAGAACAGGCAGTCCTCATTTTACAACGCTTTGCTTTTCAACGAATGGCTTATCCAACGCTAGGCAATGCATACCTATATTCATTTTTACAACGCCAAAACGGCTTATCCAACGATCTTACGATGCTTTCCAAAGTTGTTAATTTTGTATATATAATATATTATATAATATTAGATTATACTATATAATATATTATAATATTATATAATATATTATAATATTATATAATATATTATAATATTATATAATATTATCTTATAATATTCTCTTATATATTATATTATGATATATATATATATGTATATATATATATATATATATATATATATATATATAATACAGCATATACTATATGATTTACGTGTGTGCTGCATATCTTATTGCCTGCGTAAAATAATTGGTGTATTTTACTGTTAAAAATGCCTTCAGGAACGGAACCATTCATTCAAACAGTGTTCCATATGGGAAAAAGTGTTTCGCTTTATGACGTTTTGCTATCCAACGCCATTTTGAGTAACGCCTTGTGTCTGAGAACCGAGGACTGCCTGTATCAGAGACTTGTAAACAAACTGTGGTTCATTAAATAACATTTAGATCCCAATACATATTCCTCACAGAGATCAAAATAGGGGAATTTCTGACCTATCCACCATTTATGATAGATCAGATATATTTCTAGGTAATCCCATCAATTTAATAGCAACACACATAATTTATTTTAAGCATACACTGCAAATAATTTACTTTAAGTTTGCTACCAAGGACAATTGATTACAAGAATGCTTTTGATGCAGGAATCATAAACTATCTTTTGAACTTGATACTGTGTCTGCACCAGTATACAAATTACAATGAGGCTGCAAGAACTGAGAAATTAACAAACAAAAGGTTTATTAACTTCACATCCTGATAACATAACTTTGTTTAGTATCAGAGACTTGTAAACAAACTGTGGTTCATTAAATAACATTTACCCTATTTCCTCGATTCTAAGACGCCATCGATTCTAAGACGCACCCTTGATTTAATAAAAAAATTGTGGAAAAAAAAAACCCAATATATTAAATGTGCAGATTTTTTTATTTTTTTAAGCAAACAGTAGCATACATTTATCTGCACTAGAGAGAGGCAGACACAGAATGGGGAGAGAGAGAGACAGTATCGGATGAGCAGAGAGAGAATGGATGGGGGGAGGAAGGAGAGAAAGGAGGGAAGGGGGGGAGAGAAAGGAGGGAAGGGGGGAGAGAAAGGAGGGAAGGGGGGGAGAGAAAGGAGGGAAGGGGGGGAAAGGAGGGAAGGGGGGGGAAAGGAGGGAAGGAGGTGGGGAAGGGGGGGAGAAAGGAGGGAAGGGGGGGAGAAAGGAGGGAATGGAGGGATGGGGGTAGAAGGGGATGGGGGAGAAGGGGATGGGGAAGAATGGAGACAGTGGAGGGGAGGGAGACAGTGGAGGGGAGGGAGACAGTGGAGGGGAGGGAGACAGTGGAGGGGAGGGGGGAGGGAGACAGTGGAGGGGAGGGGGGAGGGAGACAGTGGAGGGGAGGGGGGAGGGGGGGAGGGAGACAGTGGGTGGGGAGGGTGGGAGGGAGACAGTGGGTGGGGAGGGAGGGAGACAGTGGGTGGGGAGGGTGGGAGGGAGACAGTGGGTGGGGAGGGTGGGAGGGAGACAGTGGGTGGGGAGGGTGGGAGGAGACAGTGGGTGGGGAGGGTGGGAGGGAGACAGTGGGTGGGGAGGGTGGGAGGGAGACAGTGGATGGGGAGGGTGGGAGGGAGACAGTGGATGGGGAGGGTGGGAGGGAGACAGTGGATGGGGAGGGTGGGAGGGAGACAGTGGATGGGGAGGGTGGGAGGGAGACAGTGGATGGGGATGGGTGGGGAGGGAGACAGTGGATGGGGAGGGTGGAGACAGTGGATGGGGAGGGTGGGAGGGAGACAGTGGATGGGGAGGGTGGGAGGGAGACAGTTGAGGGGAGTGGGGAGGGAGACAGTGGAGGGGAGGGAGACAGTGGAGGGGAGGGGGAAGGGAGACAGTGGAGGGGAGGGGGAAGGGAGACAGTGGAGGGGAGGGGGGGAGGGAGACAGTGGAGGGGAGGGGGGGAGGGAGACAGTGGAGGGGAGGGGGGGAGGGAGACAGTGGAGGGGAGGGGGGGAGGGAGACAGTGGAGGGGAGGGGGGGAGGGAGACAGTGGAGGGGAGGGGGGGAGGGAGACAGTGGAGGGGAGGGGGGAGGGAGACAGTGGAGGGGAGGGGGGGAGGAGACAGTGGAGGGGGGGAGGGAGACAGTGGAGGGGAGGGGGGGAGGGAGACAGTGGAGGGGAGGGGGGGAGGGAGACAGTGGAGGGGAGGGGGGGAGGGAGACAGTGGAGGGGAGGGAGACAGTGGAGGGGAGGGGGGGAGGGAGACAGTGGAGGGGAGGGGGGGAGGGAGACAGTGGAGGGGAGGGGGGGAGGGAGACAGTGGAGGGGAGGGGGGGAGGGAGACAGTGGAGGGGAGGGGGGAGGGAGACAGTGGAGGGGAGGGGGGGAGGGAGACAGTGGAGGGGAGGGGGGAGGGAGACAGTGGTGGGGAGGGGGACACACATAGAGACACATACACAAACACAGAGTGACAGAGACACACACACATACACAAACACACACAGAGTCACACAGAGAGAGACACATACACACACACAGAGTGACAGAGACAAACACACACAGAGACACATACACAAACACACACAGAGTAACAGACACACAGAGAGAGACACATAAACACACACAGAGTGACAGAGAATCACACAGAGAGACACATACACACACACACACACACACACAGAGTGACAGAGAATCACACAGAGAGACACATACACACACAGAGTGACAGAGGATCACACAGAGAGAGAGACACATACACACACAGAGTGACAGAGGATCACACAGAGAGAGAGACACATACACACACACAGAGTGACAGAGACACACACACACACAGACACAAACACACACAGAGTGACAGAGGATCACACAGAGAGAGACACATACACACACAGAGTGATAGAATCACACAGAGAGAGACACATACACACACACACAGAGTGACAGAGACACACACACACACAGACACAAACACACACAGAGTGACAGAGACACACACATACACAGAGACACATACACACACAGAGTGACAGAGAATCACACAGAGAGAGACACATACACACACAGAGTGACAGAGAATCACACAGAGAGAGACACATACACACACAGAGTGACAGAGAATCACACAGAGAGAGACACATACACACACAGAGTGACAGAGAATCACACAGAGAGACACATACACACACAGAGTGACAGAGAATCACACAGAGAGAGACACATACACACACAGAGTGACAGAGACACACACAGAGAGAGACACATACACACACAGAGTGACAGAGACACACACATACACAGAGACACATACACACACAGAGTGACAGAGACAAGGGAGGGGTCGGAGGGCTCGTGGGGCTGGCAGCCGAAGCTGTGAGTAGCAGAGGGAGGGGGGGGGGGGGGGGGGGGGGTTCATGGGGCAGGAAGCTGTGAGTAGTGGAGGGTTCATGGGGCTGGAAGCTGTGAGTAGCAGAGGGCTGGAAGCTGTGAGTAGCAGAGGGCTGGATGCTGTGAGTAGCAGAGGGCTGGAAGCTGTGAGTAGCAGAGGGCTGGAAGCTGTGAGTAGCAGAGGGCTGGAAGCTGTGAGTAGCAGAGGGCTGGAAGCTGTGAGTAGCAGAGGGCTGGATGCTGTGAGTAGCAGAGGGCTGGATGCTGTGAGTAGCAGAGGGCTGGATGCTGTGAGTAGCAGAGGGCTGGAAGCTGTGAGTAGCAGAGGGCTGGATGCTGTGAGTAGCAGAGGGCTGGAAGCTGTGAGTAGCAGAGGGCTGGAAGCTGTGAGTAGCAGAGGGCTGGATGCTGTGAGTAGCAGAGGGCTGGAAGCTGTGAGTAGCAGAGGGCTGGAAGCTGTGAGTAGCAGAGGGCTGGAAGCTGTGAGTAGCAGAGGGCTGGATGCTGTGAGTAGCAGAGGGCTGGATGCTGTGAGTAGCAGAGGGCTGGATGCTGTGAGTAGCAGAGGGCTGGAAGCTGTGAGTAGCAGAGGCTGGATGCTGTGAGTAGCAGAGGGCTGGAAGCTGTGAGTAGCAGAGGGCTGGAAGCTGTGAGTAGCAGAGGGCTGGATGCTGTGAGTAGCAGAGGGCTGGAAGCTGTGAGTAGCAGAGGGCTGGTGGGGCTGGAAGCTGTGAGTAGCAGTCAGGGACGGTCAGCTGGTGGTGCCGCTACAGCCGCACAGCTGTGGGTCGCAGAGGGGGGTCCAGCACTTCAAGCAACCAACTGAGACAAGGGGGAGAGCGGGCGGGGGGCCGTGGTTCAAGCAGACGGCTACCGCGCTTTTTGTTAAAACGCTGAAAGCTGCACGCCCTCCGTCTGCAGCGCCCCCAAGCAGGTTTTTTTTTTTTGTTTTTTTTAGTACAATCGATTCTAAAACGCACCCCTATTTCAGAGATGTGAAATTGGGAAAAAAAGTGCGTCTTAGAATCGAGGAAATACGGTAGATCCCAATACATATTCCTCACAGAGATCAAAATAGGGGAATTTCTGACCTATCCACCATTTATGATAGATCAGATATATTTCTAGGTAATCCCATCAATTTAATAGCAACACACATAATTTAGTTTGAGCCATCGTAGACACCAATCAAAACCTCCAAGATGTTATTTTATGGGTTTGGGAAAAACATTTATACCACATACACAGTATTAGTTAGTTAACAAGAGAGGAGAGAGAAGGAGATTTTGGAGAAAGAGCTATTTCAATTCAAATAGACATCAGAGAAGGTAATTATGATCAGAATTCTTGTGCACTTGTAAATCTGTAAATATCTGTTTTTTATATTAATGTATGTTTTGATAGGATGAACTGTATTATATTGTTAGGCCAGTAATAAGTACAAACCATATAAGGAAGTATAATAGTACAACCGTGGAATGGTTAAATTTTGTTGCTGTTATAATTAAATACTGTTTTTATATTTGAAGCTCTGTATATCGTTTAGTAAACTCTCATAACCAGGGTGTGCATGTGTGAATGTTATTCCTATTGGAACCCATATCTATACATTCATTTCTTTAAATAATATTTATGCCAATATTATTATATTCATTCTTATAAGCCAGTAATACTTGTATATTTTGTGAGAAATTCTTAATGTGGATTAATGTGCCAACGCATACACCAATTGCCTTCAAATTTGGCACAGTATATGCTTTGCACTCCCCAAGCTGTCCTGCAAATGTCATGGCTTTTGATAACATGCACTGCAAATTATTCACCTTAACCAGTTTCTGTAGGACAACGGTCTAAAATGCATTATGTGAAAAATTATTAATGTGGATTAATGTGCCAACACGTATACCAATTGCCTTCAAATTTGGCACAGTATATGCTTTGCACTCCCCCAAGCTGTCCTGCAAATGTCATGGCTTTTGATAACATGCACTGCAAATTATTCACATTAACCAGTTTCTGTAGGACAACTGACTAAAACGCTTAATGTGAAAAATTCTTAATGTGGATTAATGTGCCAACACGTATACCAATTGCCTTCAAATTTGGCACAGTATATGCTTTGCACTCCCCCAAGCTGTCCTGCAAATGTCATGGCTGTTGATAACATGCACTGCAAATTATTCACATTAACCAGTTTCTGTAGGACAACTGTCTAAACGCTTAATGTGAAAAATTCTTAATGTGGATTAATGTGGCAACACATACACCAATTATTGCCTTCAAACTTGGCACAGTACATGCTTTGCACTCCCCCAAACTGTCCTGCAAATTTCATGGCTTTTAATAACATGCACTGCAAATTATGTACATTAAGCACTTTCCACTTCCAGAAAGTGCTTAGTGTAAAGTGCTTAATGTTAATTAAAGTGTCAAAACATAAACCGATAAACGTAAAACTTGGCATATGACATGCTGTATACTGCCCACAACTATCCTGAAAATGTCAAGGTGTTTGCTAACACACTGCAAATTATTTACGTTAAGCACTTTTTGGAAGAGGTAAATGCATAATGTGAAAGTGCTTAACGTGGCTTAAGTGTCAATACATAAACCAAGTGAATTAAAACCTGAGTGAAGAGGGTCCCTTCCGGAGGGGATGCCTTGAGATGGCCATTTACCCACAACTGAAGATTCGTCCTAATATAGGGAGGTACCGTACCTGCCACACCTGGATACAGTGGTTCAATCCCTGAAATGCATGAGGTTCAGATATAGCAGGTACAGTCCTAGTATTTCACGGGTTGTTTATCTGGGCGGGCATACCTGTGCAAACCGTGTAATTTTTAGTACCTTTACCGCGTTAAACCCGTGGTTGACAGGGTGACAGGATTTATCGAGGGGCACATCCACGCAGGGGGCCCGGGCCCCCTGACTCACGGGGCCCGGGACGCAAATACCCTTTGTCCCCCCCCCTGTTGGCGGCCCTGGGTACAAGGATGAAATTAAAAGTGACTTGTTCTCTCATAAAGCCAAAGTTTGGAAAATGTATTTCATAGATAAACGTGTTAGTACCTACTCTACATAATGTATTCTTCCCAAATAACAGTTCTCATTCTTACTTTAGCAATGTTATGGAGATTTGGGGTAATTTAATCTATTTCAGGAATAATCAGGTTATTGTTATCCTTTTACAGATAGATCTGGAGTAATGTTATACAACTTTTCGGGTCAATCCAAGATTTCGGGTCAATATCAGTATCAATGAGATTAACGACAATCATGGAGACTCCATAAAGTAAAGGGAGACTACGGCTGTCCTTCAGAAACTGCTTTACGTGAATAATAATTATACTTCCTTATATGGTTTGTACTTATTACTGGCCTAACAATATAATACAGTTCATCCTATCAAAACATACATTAATATAAAAAACAGATATTTACAGATTTACAAGTGCACAAGAATTCTGATCATAATTACCTTCTCTGATGTCTATTTGAATTGAAATAGCTCTTTCTCCAAAATCTCCTTCTCTCTCCTCTCTTGTTAACTAACTAATACTGTGTATGTGGTATAAATGTTTTTCCCAAACCCATAAAATAACATCTTGGAGGTTTTGATTGGTTGACTACGATGGCTCAAACTAAATTATGTGTGTTGCTATTAAATTGATGGGATTACCTAGAAATATATCTGATCTATCATAAATGGTGGATAGGTCAGAAATTCCCCTATTTTGATCTCTGTGAGGAATATGTATTGGGATCTAAATGTTATTTAATGAACCACAGTTTGTTTACAAGTCTCTGATACTAAACAAAGTTATGTTATCAGGGTGTGAAGTTAATAAACCTTTTGTTTGTTAATTTCTCAGTTCTTGCAGCCTCATTGTAATTTGTATACTGGTGCAGACACAGTATCAAGTTCAAAAGATAGTTTATGATTCCTGCATCAAAAGCATTCTTGTAATCAATTGTCCTTGGTAGCAAACTTAAAGTAAATTATTTGCAGTGTATGCTTAAAATAAATTATGTGTGTTGCTATTAAATTGATGGGATTACCTAGAAATATATCTGATCTATCATAAATGGTGGATAGGTCAGAAATTCCCCTATTTTGATCTCTGTGAGGAATATGTATTGGGATCTAAATGTTATTTAATGAACCACAGTTTGTTTACAAGTCTCTGATACAGGCAGTCCTCGGTTCTCAGACACAAGGCGTTACTCAAAATGGCGTTGGATAGCAAAACGTCATAAAGCGAAACACTTTTTCCCATATGGAACACTGTTTGAATGAATGGTTCCGTTCCTGAAGGCATTTTTAACAGTAAAATACACCAATTATTTTACGCAGGCAATAAGATATGCAGCACACACGTAAATCATATAGTATATGCTGTATTATATATATATATATATATATATATATATATATATATATATATATAATATATAAGAGAATATTATAAGATAATACTATATAATATTATAATATATTATATAATATTATAATATATTATATAATATTATAATATATTATATAGTATAATCTAATATTATATAATATATTATATATACAAACATTAACAACTTTGGAAAGCATCGTAAGATCGTTGGATAAGCCGTTTTGGCGTTGTAAAAATGAATATAGGTATGCATTGCCTAGCGTTGGATAAGCCATTCGTTGAAAAGCAAAGCGTTGTAAAATGAGGACTGCCTGTTCTAAACAAAGTAATGTTATCAGGGTGTGAAGTAAATAAACCTTTTGTTTGGTAATTTTTCAGTTCTTGCATCCTCTGTGGAATTTGTATTCTGGTGCAGACACAGTATCAAGTTCAAAAGATAGTTTATGATTCGTGCAGCAAAATTAATGTAAATAATTTGCAGTGTGTGTGAGCAAACACGTTTAAATATTCAGGATAGTTGTAGGCAGTATACAGTACATCATGTGCCAAGTTGGAAGCTAATCAGATTACGTTTTGACACTTTAATTAATATTAAGCACGTTTGGTATCCATTTTCCACTTCCAGAAACTGGTTAATGTGAATAATTTTCACTGCATGTTCTCAAAAGCCATGAAATTTGCAGGACAGTTTGGGGGAGTGCAAAGCATGTACTGTGCCAAGTTTGAAGGCAATTGGTGTATGTGTTGCCACATTAATCCACATTAAACGTTTTTCCACATTAATCGTTTTAGACTGTTGTCCTTCAGCAACTGGTTAACGTTAATAATTTGCTGTGTATGTCAGCAAAAGCCATGTAAATTTTGGGTAGTTGCGGGCCGTGTAAAGTATGTGTTCTGACAAATTTTAATGTAATTTAATTAATGTTACGCATTTCCATATGAGATACTGGGCCCTTCTTAGAGTGCATAATGTAAACAATTTGCTGTGTGTGCTAGCAAACACTTTGTAATTTTCAGGATAGTTGTGGGCAGTATACAGCAGCTCATGTGGCAAGTTTTAAATGAATCACTGTATGTTTTGACTCCTAGATTCACAATAAACGCGTTTAAGGTAAGCATTTTCCACTTTCGGATAGTGGTTAATGTTAGGGTGACCAGATTTCGAAAATGAAAAACCGGGACATTTTTTTTTTTACATAACAGTTTATTTATTGTAGTACACTTATACTTACGACCATTAGTCTTTGTTACATAGTTGTGTGTGTGTGTGTTGACCTCACTAATCGAACAAAAAAAAAACAGATGTGAATGATTCTGAACCCCTTAACCAGTGTCTGGATGCCCCCTCTTCACAATTTCTAAAGCAGCAATCCCGCCTGGGATCTTACCTGATCCGCAGTCCCTCAAGGTACTATACTGGAGGGGAGGTGTTCCCTACCTGTCTTCCGAGGTCTCCCGTGTGAAACTTGAGTCAGATCTGGAAGAAAGAAGGGTAGGTTACTTCGGTGTAGGTATACGGCAGTTAAAATAAGACAGAGAGGGTGAGAGAGACAGAGAGAGAGAGGGTGAGAGAGACAGAGAGAGAGAGGGTGAGAGAGACAGAGAGAGAGAGGGTGAGAGAGACAGAGAGAGAGAGGGTGAGAGAGACAGAGAGAGAGGGTGAGAGAGACAGAGAGAGACAGAGAGAGAGAGGGTGAGAGAGACAGAGAGAGAGGGTGAGAGAGAGGGTGAGAGAGACAGAGAGAGAGAGAGGGTGAGAGACAGAGAGAGAGAGGGTGAGAGAGACAGAGAGAGGGTGAGAGAGACAGAGAGAGAGAGGGTGAGAGAGACAGAGAGAGAGAGGGTGAGAGAGACAGAGAGAGAGAGGGTGAGAGAGACAGAGAGAGGGTGAGAGAGACAGAGAGAGAGGGTGAGAGAGAGACAGAGAGAGAGGGTGAGAGAGGATGAGACAGAGAGAGAGAGAGAGGGTGAGAGAGAGGGTGAGAGAGACAGAGAGAGAGAGGGTGAGAGAGACAGAGAGAGAGAGGGTGAGAGAGGGTGAGAGAGACTGAGAGAGACAGAGAGAGAGGGTGAGAGAGAGGGAGAGAGAGACAGAGAGAGAGACAGAGAGAGAGAGACACAGAGAGAGACAGAGACAGTGAGAGAGAGGGTGAGAGAGAGGGTGAGAGAGAGGGTGAGAGTGGGTGAGAGAGACAGAGAGTGGGTGAGAGAGACAGAGAGTGGGTGAGAGAGACAGAGAGTGGGTGAGAGAGACAGAGAGTGGGTGAGAGAGACAGAGAGTGGGTGAGAGAGACAGAGAGTGGGTGAGAGACAGAGAGTGGGTGAGAGACAGAGAGTGGGTGAGAGAGACAGAGTGGGTGAGAGAGACAGAGTGGGTGAGAGAGAGGGTGACAGAGAGAGAGAGGGCGACAGAGAGAGAGAGAGGGCGACAGAGAGAGAGAGAGGGCGACAGAGAGAGAGAGAGGGCGACAGAGAGAGAGAGAGGGCGACAGAGAGAGAGAGAGGGCGACAGAGAGAGAGGGCGACAGAGAGAGAGAGAGGGCGACAGAGAGAGAGAGAGGGCGACAGAGAGAGAGAGAGGGCGACAGAGAGAGAGAGAGGGCGACAGAGAGAGGGCGACAGAGAGAGAGAGGGCGACAGAGAGAGAGAGGGCGACAGAGAGAGAGGGCGACAGAGAGAGAGAGGGCGACAGAGAGAGAGAGGGCGACAGAGAGAGAGAGGGTGACAGAGAGAGGCAGACAGAGAGGGTGAGAGAGAGAGGCAGATAGAGAGAGAGTGAGAGAGACAGAGAGAGGGTGAGAGAGACAGAGAGAGGGTGAGAGAGACAGAGAGGGTGAGAGAGACAGAGAGAGGGTGAGAGAGACAGACAGAGGGTGAGAGAGACAGAGGGTGAGAGAGACAGAGGGTGAGAGAGAGGCAGACAGAGAGAGGGTGAGAGAGAGAGGCAGACAGAGAGAGGGTGAGAGAGAGAGGCAGACAGAGAGAGGGTGAGAGAGAGAGGCAGACAGAGAGAGAGGCAGACAGTGAGAGAGTGAGAGAGACAGAGAGAGGGTGAGAGAGACAGAGAGAGGGTGAGAGAGACAGAGAGAGGGTGAGAGAGACAGAGAGAGGGTGAGAGAGACAGAGAGAGGGTGAGAGAGACAGAGAGAGGGTGAGAGAGACAGAGAGAGAGGGTGACAGAGAGAGAGAGGGTGACACAGAGAGAGAGGGTGACACAGAGAGAGAGGGTGACACAGAGAGAGAGCGTGACACAGAGAGAGAGCGTGACACAGAGAGAGAGCGTGACACAGAGAGAGAGAGAGAGGGTGACAGAGAGAGAGAGAGAGAGAGAGAGGGTGACACAGAGAGAGAGAGAGAGAGGGTGACACACAGAGAGAGAGAGAGAGAGAGAGAGGGTGACACACAGAGAGAGAGAGAGGGTGACACACACAGAGAGAGAGAGGGTGACAGAGAGAGAGGGTGACAGAGAGAGAGAGAGAGGGTGACAGAGAGAGAGAGAGAGGGTGACAGAGAGAGAGAGAGGGTGACAGAGAGAGAGAGAGGGTGACAGAGAGAGAGAGGGTGACAGAGAGAGAGAGGGTGACAGAGAGAGAGAGAGGGTGACAGAGAGAGAGAGAGGGTGAGAGAGACAGAGGGTGAGAGAGACAGAGGGTGAGAGAGACAGAGAGACAGAGGGTGAGAGAGACAGAGAGACAGAGACAGACAGAGACAGACAGAGACAGACAGAGAGAGGGAGAGAGAGGGGGAGAGAGAGGGGGAGAGAGAGGGGGAGGGAGAGGGAGACAGACACGGGTACACACACACACACACACACTGGTACACACACTGGTACACACACACACTGGTACACACACACACACTGGTACATACACACACTCACACAGGTACACACACTGGTACACACACACACACACACTGGTACACACACACACACACACACACTGGTACACACACACACACACTGGTACACACACACACACTGGTACACACACACACACACTGGTACACACACACACACACTGGTGCACACACACACACACACACACACACACACACACACTGGTACACACACACACACACACACACACTGGTACACACACACTGGTACACACACACACACACTGGTACACACACACACACTGGTACACACACACACACACTCACACAGGTACACACACTGGTACACACACACACACACACACACACTGGTACACACACACACACACACACACTGGTACACACACACACACACACTGGTACACACACACACACACACACTGGTACACACACACACACTGGTACACACACACACTGGTACACACACACACTGGTACACACACACACACACACACACACACCCACACACTGGTACACACACACACACACACACACACACACTGGTACACACACACACACACACTGGTACACACACACACACACACTGGTACACACACACACACACTGGTACACACACACACACACACACTGGTACACACACACACACACACACACTGGTACACACACACTGGTACACACACACACTGGTACACACACACACACACACACACACTGGTACACACACACTGGTACACACACACACACACACACACACACACACTGGTACGCACACACACACACACACACACACACACGCACACTGGTACACACACACACACACACACACTGGTACACACACACACTGGTACACACACACACTGGTACACACACACACACTGGTACACACACACTGGTACACACACGTACACACACACACTGGTACACACACTGGTACACACACACACTGGTACACACACACACACACACACACACACACACACACACACACACACACACACACACACACAGACACTGGTACACACACAGACACTGGTACACACACACACAGACACTGGTACACACACACAGACACTGGTACACACACACACAGACACTGGTACACACACACACAGACACTGGTACACACACACACACACACACACACTGGTACACACACACACACACACACACAGACACTGGTACACACACAGACACTGGTACACACACAGACATTGGTACACACACACACACACACACAGACACTGGTACACACACACACACACACACACACACACACACACACACACACAGACTGGAGTACAGACAGAGGCAGCCACGAGCAGGTGGCTCTCCGCCTCGCCCTGCACCCACCCCCGCGCCCATCTCCCGCACCTAGGGGGGGGGGGATAGGAGCGCCGGGACACAAAGGTAAACTGCCGCCCCCCCTCCCCCGGAGGGCAGCCACGGGCTCCCGGGGCAGAATGGGGGAACACCGCGCAGCCACCACTGCCAGCCCCCGCGCCCATCTCCCGAACCAAGGGGACCGGGGGGGAAGAGAGCGCCAGGACAGGAGGCAAAGGATCAAAAACCCACCTCCGATCAAAAACCCACCTCCTATCCCCCCGGGCGGGCAGAGGAGGGGAGACACCGCGCAGAAGAGCCAGGAGCCGCAGGCAGAGACACACCACGTGTGCTCTGCCGCAGGAAGCGGAAGCCCCGCCCCCAGGCACCCTTCCTTCCATCCATTCCACATGCCGGTCCTTGGTGAAGGATGATGCCGGGGGGCGGGGCTTAATGCCGGGACGCTGGGGATTGGCCAACAAGGTAGGAAACTGCCGGGGGGGGCGGGAATTAAAAAAAAAAAATACTTACCAGCCGGGCTGCTGCAGTCTCCTCCTCCGCGCCGCCGCAGACTCGCGCACAGCGCACCGCAGCTTATTACTCGCGCACCGCCGGCGACAAAAAATAAATAAATGGGGACACATTAAGGAAAATCCGGGACATTTCCGGTACACACAGAAAACCGGTACAGCTCCCGAAAAACCGGGACTGTACCGGCAAAAGGGGGACGGGTGGTCACCCTAGTTAATGTACATAATTTGCGGTGCATGTTATCAAAAAACATGAAATTTTATGGATAGTTTGGGGGGAGTGCAAAGCATGTTCTGTGCCAAGTTTGAAGTCAATTGGTGTATGTCTTGCCACATTTATCCACATTAATCGTTTTTCACATTAAACATTTTAGTCTATCCCAAGACTGCAGGCGCTCAGCAGGCACCGGAAGTGCCGGGCTGCTAGAGCGCTCTCCGAGGAGGAGAGACAGGGGCCGCAGTGAGTGCAGCCCGGTTCCTAACAGGCCATGGACCGGTACCGGTCCGCGGCCCGGGGGTTGGGGACCCCTCTTTTATAGTATCCTGTATTTGTAGTAGGGTCTGAGCCATAGAATTGTATCTGGCACCACTGCACTTTCACACCGCTTGTATTTCTGTTCCGTTTAGTGAGCAGCAGTGTTCCTTCTTAAAAAACAAGAGGAGGATAACACCGAATTTAAAACTTGCTTTAATATGTGTGTAATTATTCCCAAACCAGTTTTAGTTGAAAGCAAAAGACCAAGAGAAGGGAAAACACATGAATATTGCATGCAGGAAGCAGCTGTCTGCTTATAATCTAATTCAGCACACTTCCTGCGCTGCGACCCCCTGCCTGCCTGCTCTCCCCGTGTCGCACCCCCCCCCGCGTCATCACATGACGCTTCGGGGTCGCGTCTCCATGGCGTCGGGCGTCAAATAACGCAGCGGGGTCATGTGACGTCACATGGCCCTGCGGCGTCTTTTGACGCAGCGTTCACATAGAGATGAGTGGACATGGAAGCTGGGTAAGTGAGCCGCGCCCCCCCAAAAAAAGTATTGTGCCCTCCTCCCCCCCCCCCCAGTTCGCGCACCGCTGACCTAATTAATATAGGCATCTCTGCTTCACCAGACT
This sequence comes from Ascaphus truei, assembly GCF_040206685.1. Classification (NCBI taxonomy): domain Eukaryota; kingdom Metazoa; phylum Chordata; class Amphibia; order Anura; family Ascaphidae; genus Ascaphus; species Ascaphus truei. Next base: position 7,838,222 of record NC_134485.1, on the reverse strand, counting down.
CTGTGTTATACAGGCATACCCCGGTTTAAGGACACTCACTTTAAGTACACTCGCGAGTAATAGCAGGTGTGGGAAATGAATCCCTGTAGGTGCTACAAATGTCTCTGCAGTATTGTTGCAATATAGCATAGGTGTCCAGGCAAGTATTAGCTTCTTTAGCAGTATATAAGGCACTGATTGCTCACTTGATTGCCATATGATAGGGTGATAGAGTGGTATGCAAGCACCACAGCAGGTGTGTGAAATGTACCCTCACTGAAGAGAGCACACCCCACACCCACTTATGGGACGGCACCCCTCAACCCATAGGCATAAGACATGATAATTACATGAATAATGATACTGCCATTACAGAAACAAGTAACTCACGAAACCTTCCTGGACTGGTATGGCGTGCCTCCTTCCAATATGATGAATCCAAGTAGAGAAGAAAGTGGTGGAGTACTGCAGAAAAAATGAAAGGGCTGGAGGCTGCTTGAAAATTAAAAAATGCTTTAATTTATGGCATTGGTAGACCGGGCTACAAAAACAGAGGGTAACTCTGACGCGTTTCGCGCTGTAGAAGCACTTTATCAAAGAGTTTCTTCTTTGATAAAGCGCTTCTACAGCGCGAAACGCGTCAGAGTTACCCTCTGTTTTTGTAGCCCGGTCTACCAATGCCATAAATTAAAGCATTTTTTAATTTTCAAGCAGCCTCCAGCCCTTTCATTTTTTCTGCAGTGCTCCACCACTTTCTTTTCTACACTCGCGAGTAAGTACATATCGCTCAATAGGCAAACGGCAGCTCGCGCATGCGCCTGTCAGCACGCCCTGAACAGCAATACCGGCTCCCTACCTGTACCGAAGCTGTGCGCAAGCAGGGAGACTATAGAGCCTGTTACACATGCGTTATTTACATCAGTTATGCACGTATATGACGATTGCAGTACAGTACGTGCATCGATAAGTGGGGAAAAGGGAGTGCTTCACTTTAAGTACATTTTCGCTTTACATACATGCTCCGGTCCCATTGCATACGTTAATGCGGGGTATGCCTGTACTTGATAAGCCTCAGGGCAGGGTGGAACTAGAGTTGCCATCCTTTAAAAGTATTTGACCCCAAAGATGAGATTGGGATCCGAAGTTACTACCCCTGGTAAGGGGACCACCCTAGCATTGTGGGGCAGCTCCCAGGAGGAAGTGGGAAAGGGAATTTCCTGGGAATTTTTTTTTTGGAATGAAGCGAAATACGCAATGTTACGGCTATTTTGAGATTTTTTTTTTTTTGAAGAGGACGTTCCAAATGTGTGGTATATTTTATTTATTTTTTTACATATAGCCCCCTGCTAAAACCAGACCCATTTAGCATCTTGGCTATGGCAGCGCTCTGGTAGTGTAGGGGTTAAACCCATTACACGTGGTCCTGCATGTGAGTAGTCTCATGCAATTGTTGCAATGTTGCAGATCCCAGGCACATGAGGCATGACTCAGAGCTCGGAAAGTTCTAGTAGGCCATGTGACCGGTGGGGCAGATTGCTACAGCATGTTTTGCCCAGAGACAGAGAAGGGTAAAGGTTGATACCCCCTGGGTATATAGGGTGGGGACACACCCTAGAGAGAGATTGTGCTGAGGCAGACTGTGCTAAGTGCCAGGTGCAACAGAGATTCCCATGCTGCAGGGAGCAGGGCTATAGACAAGTTTAAGTAGGGACCGGTGCTGAGCCTACTCCACTTCTATCCAGGGTTACTGTAAGTGGGTCCTGGGAGGAACTGCAGGCAAAGGGGGTTCTACTGCATGAAAGAGATACTGAAAGCCTGTCCTGTCTATGCTGTTTGGTATTGAAAAATGTAAGGGGACGGAGGAGAAAAGGATGGTACTCCTGCTTCAGCTAGGTGCAATGAACATATGAATGTAGACACAGGTGCAAATAGGGAACAAAAAATGAATTGTCAAAAATGAGGAAAGAGAACCCCCTTGCAAGTACTCTGTGTCCAAGTGTAAAATGCGTGTACTTAAAATCCGTTTATTAATTCAGGGTAAAAATAAATTTATTGGTAAGATAGGATCTATGGCCAATAGGTAAACAAATTACACAAACAAACAAATACGATATATACAGTATACACGCGACAGTTGTCAGTCTCTAATTAACCACAAAAGAGTGACCGTTAATTGTTGCACTCTGCCTATAATTGAGGGCATGGGTGATACCTAATGAATCACTAATAATCCAAGGATCTGTACTAAGTGCGGACTAGGGACAAAACAACACAAAAAACCTGTATCAATATAAGCGGGAGCGTGAAGACTGCCAAGTCCTTCCATAGTAAGTCCGTCAGAAACACAGATACATTCTCTGCTCTCAAAGTAAAGCTGGGAGACAGCTGAAACAAAATAACGACAGAATTTACAGCTCCTGCACCCGTATCTTGTGCGCTGCATCACAGCCTGACGTCAGCCAGACTCAGCAGGGAATATATCAGTGTTTCTGATGCAGTGCTGATTAATAAAGCAGGCATCCTGTTACAAGTTCCTGGCGGCCTTTCTACTTATTCTACTCCTCACTACAGCCTAGGCCTGGAGCTGCTGTAGAAGCCCTGAGACCAAAGGTAGAACGGACTGTGCTACACTATGATGAAGCAGGTAGAAATCCTGTTTGCATTGCAAGAAAGAGACTGATGGTGTGTACAGCCTACCTTCTGCAGCTGGGTGGGGGTAGGGCTGTTATATACATTTGTTTAAAGCAGCAGTCCAAGCTGTCGTTTTTTTTTTTTAATTTTAAACTTGAATATGTGCATCAAAACAACGCACACGATGATATGTAATTAGCTAAATTGCCGATCGATCTGTTCTCCTGTGAGCAGGGCCGGATTAAGACCTTTTTAGAGGCCCTAACCACTGAAATTATTTCGGTGCCCACCATATGTAATTTAAAATAAAAACAACCGTAAAATAAAATTTTCCGAAATAACATAAAACTTACATGTCTGCTGAAATTAAAATAGTTTATTTCTAGATTTGTTGCTTGCAAAATCTTTAATAAGTTCATCGAAGTTGACTGGACGAAGCATGTGAACACAGGATGGCCAGTGTATCCAGTCTGTCCTGACACATTGTTGTTCGCTGAGGGTCTTTAATCTTTCTTTTCAGCTGAGAAAAAGAGCGTTCTGCGGTGTGGTTAAGTAATCAGCAATGTTAGAAAAATACGTAGTGCAAGCTCTGCATTTGGAAATACAAACTGTATCCCGTCTTTTACTATTGTGTCATGAAGATCAATGTATTTTGGGACTGAATTTGGGACTTCCTGTGTCGTTGGGTTTCGCGCGCATATAACAGTGGAGCTGCCGTAGTTCTCCACAAAGATTCATGTTCAAGTCAACGGGGTATGATTCAACAAGCTTTTGGGAATCTAACGGGGAAAATGAGAATGATATCAGAAAACGGCAGATGTTGCAACTATTGTGACCTACAAATGAACACGTACAAATGTTTCCAAATTAATCTTCGATTTAAAAATGCTCAACTTTTTTGCATGGTGCAGGGTGGGCCAAAGTTGTCCACAAAGGTCCAATGCTACCACTGGTTTTGGTATATATAATATTTAAGAAGAGAAAAAATGAATCAAGTACAGGTGTGTATATATTATTCAGAAAAATATAGCAATAATTAAACATCAATGACAGGATCTGGTTTCCTCACATATATTCGATCTACGTTAGTCGATCACCCCCTGGTTTGGGTGGGGATAAGTTAGAAAACAGAAAATGGGGAAAGAGTATATAGTGGAGTGTAAGAAAATCCAATAAAGTTTTGATTTTTCTCATGGTGACGACTTCCATGCTTTTTTTTTTTATTTTATTTTTTTTAAATATCAAATTCTTTAAAAAAAAAAAAAAAAAATTCGAGGCGCATGCGCGGCAGGATCAGGGATGGCAGCCTAACCTGAACGCTCCGAGTCCCACCGGCATTAAAATTACACAGCGCACCGCAAAACTCAACGAAATAAAAAAAAAAACTACAGGAGCTGCTGGCCTCACTCACCAGGCATACAGATACATGGCGGCTACGAGAAAAAAATCGAAGCAGAAAGTGGACGTGCGTACATATTTTGTAGGAGCTAAGAAGACACAGGAGACAGATAGCATGGCGGCATCCGATTCCGACTCCGCTCAGGAACCAGACCTGACAGCGGGGAATCAGACAGGAGCCATGAAGAAAGAGATAGCCAAACTCCTAACAGATTTAAAGACCTTCTTTCGCGGGGAAGTTGACTCCTTACGTAAAGACATACTGAACATTGGAACACGCACAAATGACCTGGAGGAGAAAATGGATGAAGCTGCCCGCTGTCAAACAGAAACGGACTCCAGAGTTACAGCCCTGGAAAGGAAAGTGGCAGACCTCGAGGAACGCAACGAGGACAGTGAGAACAGGGACAGGCGAAACAACTTGAGGATCCGGGGGATACCGGAGGAGATCTTAAACCCCGAGCTCCTAATGAACCGCTGGATGTCATCTATCATGCCTGGAAAAACTGAGGCAGAACTAGTAATGGACAGGTGCCATAGGGCACTGAGGGCTAGACCACTTCCCAATAATCCTCCCAGGGACGTCATAATGAGACTACACCACTTCACAACAAAAGCTGAAATAAGCAAAATTACAAGAGCTACCCCCATAATAAAATTTGAAGACATAGAGATGGCCATATACCAAGATATCTCACCGATCACGTTCGCACGACGGCAGGCCCTCCAGCCGATCACTAGGCTACTCAGGGAAAAAAATGTCCGCTACCGTTGGGCTTTCCCTTTCGCCTTGATTGTGCTGCAAAATGGCAGATCACACGTCATTAAACACATCGCCGACGGTCCTGAGTTCCTCACCAAGCTGGGCTTCCCTAACACCTTGCCGCAGTCTGAAACCCTGGATAGCCGTCTACCCCGTCGGACCGAATGGGAGAAAGTGAGACAGCCACCAAAACAAAGACAAGCTAAAGCGGGCCCCTCAGGATCAGGATGAAGGCCACACAAGATGGCCCACAGTTACCCCTGAATCACCAGTTACTGTTGTTACTAGGTTTAAACTGAACTATCTACCCTCACAAGCTGCGGTCCTCTGCAAAAAAAAGACATTACAACAACGCCCCCCGGAGCTTCTCTACCCTGCTAAGTCAAACACACAAGAAGAGAGGAGAGACCAAGTACAGAAAAGATGCGGCAAAAGTTCTCCCCTATCTTTTTCTTACCCCGCTCTCCACGTTCCAAAATGGCCTCACGAGACGACGGGCAGGAGAATCCGGCAAAGAAGCGCCAACTCAGAATGGCGGAGGACGATTTGGCGCGAACACGAGGTAAAGCAGAAGACTCCACCCCCGAGAATCACCAGCCCCCTCTGCAAACACCAGTCAGATCTACGCGCGACCCGCAGAGGACGTCGGGAGAGAAACTCTCGCGAGAGCCCGTCTTCAGGACCCTGACGTCAGCAAACAGCGTCCTCGCCTCGGAGCAGGAACAACGCCAGGCTGTGAGATGAAAACAGCCATCAGAAGAGCTGCACAGAGGCCCAGGGCTCCCCAGAGGGGTCCGCGCATTCCCCTACTGGGGAGAAAGGCTAAACATACCACGCAGTTGCAGGGTAATCAACTAAAAAGACTGCATGGTTGATAGGTTTAAACTAACCAAAGTTTTCGTTTTCAGAGACACAAGTTGAGTTATAGTCAAGTTATGTCATAGTGCTTAAGCGCTGATTAATAATAAAAATCAAGATATTCGCTGCCGGCGGGGGGGCGGATGTCTGCCCTACCTGTTGCCTGTTGGCATGTACCTCTCTGGTTGGACGGTGGCCTTAAGCCACGGCCTAACCAAAGACCTGGGCTTCCTCGACTTCAGTGCCCTCCCACAACCCCATATAGGGAACTGGGACGCACTGGATTCGGAACAATGGCCCCGGGCAGCAAACCATGGGTCCTCTAGGACCAAAGTGGTTTCCCTTGTCGCTATGACAAGGTTGTATGTTTCCTGTCACTCCCCTATGTGTTTCCCTCCCCCCCATCCAGGTATCCCTAATAGAGACGACTGGGCAACAAAAGACCTGCAGCTCTGTCACCAACAGCCTTCGCAACAACACGAGCCAGGTAAGCAGAGAACACCAGACGCCCATGAGCACCCACTACACACACAAAGATGGCATTAACGTTCATTTCCCAAAATGTAAAGGGATTTAATTCCCCCCGAAAACGCAGGATAGCCTTCGCTGACTTCAAACGCAAAAACACTGATGTTCTTTTCCTGCAAGAGACACACTATAGCCTTAATAATAATCCGAAATTCATGGACAAACACTTTAGAAAATTCTACCTAGCCTCAGCCAAGGAAAAAAAAAAGGGTGTAGCTATCCTGATACACAACAGAGTCCCATTTGTGCCTGAAAAATTAAAGCGCGACCCTGAAGGGAGATATATCATTGTGGTAGGCTTACTGCAGCAAACCAGGGTAACATTAGCATGCGTGTACGCCCCCTGCGATAACAACCCCCAATTCTTTACGGAATTCTTTTTGAAGCTACAAAGCTGGGCAAGCGGGAATGTGATATTAGCAGGGGACTTTAACAAAGCCCTAGACCCTCGTATTGATAGATCTCCGAGCCAGGAGAAGGGGAGACAAACAGGCACCAAAGAGCTGCTAGAAGGGCTACGAAGGGGATGCCTAGTGGACATATGGCGAGAACAACACCCAGGCGAGCGTACATATACATTCTATTCGCACCCACATGACAGTTACAGCAGACTTGACCACTTCTTTGTATCGAGTAGAATGGTCCCACAAATCTCCAACACTCTGATACATGACATTACATGGTCGGATCATGCATCGATCGAGCTAAGATGCACACAAATTAGACAGGTTAGCCCGGGAGCAAACTGGAAGCTAAACGAATCCCTTATTAAAATTCCGGAATTGGCACAGACAGTCAAAGACGAGATCAGAAATTTTTTTATTACAAACACAGGCACTGTGGAATCCCACACTACACTGTGGGAGGCCCACAAAGCCACAATAAGAGGAACTTTGATTAGTCTCGCAGCAAGACGCAAACGACAAAGAGAGGCGAAATTGGCACAACTATATAAGAGGTTACACGAGCTCTCTGCACTACATAGCCGAACAGGCGGAGAGGACATCCTTAAGGAGTTGAAAGATGTAAGAATTGAGCTTAATCTCCTCCTCACATCCCAGGCCGAGAGAGATATCAGTTGGACTAAGCGGAAATTTTTTGAGAAGGCCAACAAGCCGAACACTATGTTAGCAAACAGGATCCGTAATAGGCAGCCGAGCTATAACATACAAACCATAAAAACAAAATCAGGAGAGTTAACCTCCAATCCCAAACGCATAGTGGAAGAGTTTAGGCTTTATTATGAACAGCTATATAATGGGGAGAAAGTATCACAAAACCCAAAAACAAAAAAACTTTTACAGTCCTTCTTAGACGAAGCAGCCTTACCAGAAGTGAGCAGGCTGGAGAATGAGGCAGTTCAATCTGACTTCACGTTAGAGGAACTGACAGCGGTAATCAAACATCTCAAACCCTCTAAGGCCCCAGGCCCAGACGGGTTTTCTAACCTATATTACAAGAAATTTATAGGGGTGCTGGCGCCACACATGCTCAAATTATTCAATGGAGTTCTGGCGGGGGAACCCTTCTCGGACCAGATGCTTCAGGCGTCGATATCCATAATATTTAAAAAGGACAAAGATCCTACAAATTGCCAAAGCTACCGGCCAATATCTTTGATCAATTCGGACGTAAAAATTTACTCCAAATTATTGGCCAATAGATTGAGTACGATCCTGCCACGGCTTATACACCCAGACCAAGTTGGCTTCATTAGAGACAGACAAGCGGCCGATAATACAAGAAAGATAATTGATATTATTAACTACATTAACGCCAACGGGATCCAGGGAGTAATCCTAAGCTTAGACGCAGAAAAGGCCTTTGACAGGATCGACTGGCCATATATGGAGTCCACGCTTGAGGCATTCGGGTTTGAGAACAAAATTATAAGGGCAATAAAAGCATTATACATAACCCCGACCGCCAAGGTGTTACACCAAGGCTTCCCATCAGATATGTTTAAAATTAAAAGCGGTACCAGACAGGGATGCCCACTTTCGCCCCTGTTATTCGCCCTATGCATGGAACCGCTGGCAGCACACATTCGGCGCAATCCAGATATTACGGGAGTGCGAATAGGTTCCCAAGATCATAAAATCGCGCTATACGCAGATGATATTATATTATCTTTGACAAAACCGCTCACCGCATTACCCAATCTGTTCGCTCTACTGGATAAATTTGGCAGAATCTCCGGATTTAAGATCAATCAATCAAAGTCGGAGGCGCTGAGTCTAAATATCCCAAAGGCGACAGAGAAACTAATCGAGATAAACTTTCAGTTTAAATGGCAGACCAGAGCTATAAAATACCTGGGAATTTTCCTAACCAAACAAAGCCATAATCTCTACCAGGAGAATTACCCGAGACTTATAAAAACCCTCATAAAGGAACTCAAAGACTGGTCTACATACGGGATATCCTGGATTGGTAAAATCTTTTGCGTAAAAATGAACCTCCTCCCCAGGATACTATACCTGTTCCAAACTCTTCCGATACCCGTGGTAAGATCAGATATTATAGAACTGCAGAAAGCAGTTACAAACTTCATCTGGAAAAACAAAAAACCACGGGTAAAAAGGTCAATCATGCAAAGGCCTAAGGAAACGGGGGGGCTGGCAGTGCCGTGCTTGATGGCCTACTACAAAGCGGCCCAATTATGCCAAATTACACAGTGGCATGGGGATCCGGAGCAAAGGCAATGGGTGGCATTGGAGAGGGAGGCTTGCGCCCCGCTGGAGCTGAAAGACCTTATATGGTACCCTAAATCCAGGCTAAAAGACCTCAAGAACCCGCTTCCCTCAGTGTTGAGCTCTCTCTCGGTCTGGGAGACGGTTAAAAATAGTCCCTCACTAACCTCAAAACACACTCTAATGACCCCCCTATATGGAAACCCGGACTTTGCTCCGGGGTTAACTGACAGAAACTTCACACTCTGGCAAAAAGGGGGATTAAGAAGACTCAAGGACCTGGAGGGCAGAGACACAATCAAAACATTTGATAATCTACAGTCAGAAACGGACTTACCTAATACAGAATTTCTTAGATACCTCCAGGTCAGGGCATTTTATTCCAAACACCCAAATAGACCACCCCTAACCAATTTTGAAAAGCTCTGTAATCGGGGAACCGATACACGGGGACTCATCTCTGCTCTGTACAAGGTGGTGACCAAGACAAACTCTGATGACGGACACAGACCAAGCTTCATGACACAATGGGAGACAGATCTGACTGGACAGTTAGAAGACAAAGACTGGGAAGCGATTTTTAAAGCTGCGGCTAGTAGCTCGATCTGTACGACGCTGAAGGAGAACTCATATAAAGTATTATTACGGTGGTACCTCACTCCAGTTAGACTGGCAAAATTTGTCGCGGGCGCTTCCCCGCTCTGTCCTAGGAAGTGCGGGGAACGGGGAGATCTGGTACACATGCTGTGGTCTTGTCCTCGAATCATTCCCGTTTGGACTCAAATTAGAGATTGGCTACAAAAGGTTTTCTTGGGCCTCAAAATCCAACTAGATCCCTGGGTTTTCCTACTAGGTAAACCCACAGAAGAGGTGTCTAGATCGGGAAACAAACTTATAGCACATTTTGCGACGGCAATGAGATGCGAGACCGCAGCATTGTGGAACCAGGATGCAATTCCATCAATAGATAAAATTCGGAATAGAATTTGGTTCGCTTGCCAGATGGAAAAGTTGACAAGTCTAGTCAACGACACTGGCCCAAATTTCCAAAAAGTCTGGTCATTATGGCTGGCACAGACCGATATCCCAGGGATGAGCAATGCCACCATCTGGCTTTGATAGTGGCAGGTGGGTTCTCCTTCGACGGCGGAACAGACACAGGGGAGAGAGAACTATAGAATTCCCGACGAACAAGATCAATTAAGGAGAATTATCCCTTTCCCGGATTATTAAACTAGGTGGAATGTTTGACGAGATAGTAAAGAACATGTAGAAAAGAGCCAGGTTTAAGGGATTACACGGAAGAGACTATAATCCATCCAGTCACTCTATGCCCTTCCCCCTAACCCCCCCTTACCACCCCCTCTCACGTCTTCCCCCCCCATGTTTGTCTTGATGTTGTATGTCACAATGAAAAACAAGTGACATTACTGTGATACTGGCATGTACTATCATTGAAAAACCCAATAAAAGAAAGTTATAAAAAAAAAAAAAAAAAAAAAATTCTAATTTTTTTTTGTGGTGCCCTAAACACGTGCATAATCTTCCTATTGGGTAATCCGACCCTTGGTATGAGGTAATGGGCCTGGAGGGGGGTAATAGTGATCATAACATGGTCTAATTTTGCAATAAATTATCAAAAAGCAGGTTACTTGGGTTCAACAATTTAACTTGAGAAAGGCAGATTTTAATACTCTGAAGACTAATCTACAAGGAAAAAATTGGGATGTTTTTGCAGTCTTTAAAACATTGTTAGGAAAGCACACTTAGCAGTGTATACCCTCGGGTAATAAGTATAAAAGAAATAAGTCAAATCCAATGTGGCTAAATAAACAAGTATGGAAGGAAATGGAAAAGAAGAGACATACGTTTAGATTCTTGAAATCTGTTGGAAATCCATTTATTATATTAAAATGTATGGTTAAGAATTTATATCAAGAAAATTGCATTGAGAATATGTTGTAGGATGTTGAATTTGTATGTAACAAAGGGAACTGAATCTTAAGTGAGTGTTTAGTTTATACTAGATGCTAGGGGTTGGCTTAAATCCTGGTAGAAAATTTGAGCAATGAAGCAGTTTGGGGAAGTTCTTTGTCTAAAGCCATGTTTATCTAAGTTGTGGTGGGTGAAAAAGGTGACAAAAACCCTCCACCGTATAGCATATAGCAAATAAAAATATCACTTGTGAGCATATTCACGTCTTAGACAGGTCTGCAACCCTGCTTTTCACCATTATCATCAAGCATACTGTACAGTGCTTCCACTGCAGCAAGGGACTTTATTTTTTTTTTTGATTATCTTAACCAAAATGTATATAATTTAAAATTCATCTCTTCTTAGGCTACCAATTATGTCAATTTTTTAGATCTGAATTTATATATAGATTTAGATCTGACTATACAGACAGATATCTTCCGAAAACCCAATTCCCGCAACTCCTTGCTACTCGCCAACAGTGGTCACCCGAGACCACTGTTACGGGGTATTCCAATTGGTCAGTATCTCAGACTGCGTCGGATATGCTCTAATGACGAAACTTTTCTTACGCAGTCGGAGGTGCTGAATAAACGATTCAGAGAGAGGGGGTACAGTGAATATGATATTAACACAGCTTTTCAAAAGGCCTTATATTCCAATAGATCAGATTTGTTGGACGAAGTTAATCTTACAGATAAACATAACCGTAAAGATAAATATCATAACCGTACATCTCAATCGGACATTCCACTGTTTATCATGACATAGCAAGCAGGCAAATCAGATCAGATCAGGACCATTGTAGAAAATCATTGGAAAGTCATGAAACTAGACAAGGATCTGGGGAAGTTTGTCATCTCTAAACCCAAATTTGTCTTTAGGAAAGCGAGAACGATAGGCTCCCATGTTTCTCCCAGCATGTTTAAAGCATCCACAGCAACGCATTTAGCTACTTCTAGACCTATGGGTTTTCATAGATGCGGTTACTGTAATAACTATAAATATGCCACCCCATTAAAAACCATTAAATGTTAATATACGAATTATACTTATAAGATATGCACACTTATGACTTGCAATACTAGTGACGTTGTTTACATATTGAGATGTGCATGTGGGAGTATTTACATTGTTAGGTCTATCCGGCCTCTTAAATGCACAGTAATTAGACATAAAGATGACAGATATCCGGTCGCAAGGCATTTCTCAACATGCCCTATGGGTACTATTCACAAAAGAAGAAATTGTTTCCCGGCGCTTACTTAATCCTAATATGTGTAAAATATATAAATAAATATAATGGTGACTTTATAATATAGTGAACTGTGATCAATTATTAAAATAAAATTAAAATTGTGACATATAAACTTCACACCACCCAGTGCATGTGATAATTGAAAAACGGCTCAAAAAAACCCTTGAAAGACTGTTCTTTAGTCTGGTGAATCCAAGTATTCTTCAAATGGTCAGTGGAGCGCCAGTGTTCACATCGGAGTCATAGAAAAAACAATGGGACAGCATGGTGTGGTACAATTTCAACCAGAATGATGTAAGTAAGTGTTTAGATATTGCACTCACACTTTCCTCCTTCTTATTACAGCAGTACAGAGACGCTTCTCTCTCTGATTAGTGCAGTGGATAGGAACTTCTCACATGGAACCCCTTTTAGTAATAGAATCCTTCCCATCCGTTGTATATATCCAAAAAATAAAGGAAATACCAATTGCGCAGTATATCTCAATGGTTATATTCAAAGATAGAACATTAAAAGCACATAAGGATGTGCACTCACATTTTGTACATTACATCTATTCGTGGTACGCGGTTTATATAATGTTTATATAATGGAAAATGAATTTACACTCTACTCCATCCATAGAAGTGGTCCAAAATACATTTAAATGAAAGTGTACACGAATAGCAATATTTTAATAATATACAAACAATTACATTTTTTTTTTACAAAATTAAAATTACATAATTGATTAATCATATAATTTCTACAGATAATTCTACCTGATACTCCTACTCTATACTCTAAGACAATGGATGGAGTAGTGAGTGTAAATTCATTTTCCATTATATAAACTCATTGTTAATTTTCATGTAATACATTTCAATTGATATCTCTAATTGAGCCAATTAGTACCATCATGCCTATAAATAGTGGGGTGAGGAGTAAAGCTAATAAGAGTCCTGAAGAAGTCGTACCGACGAAACGCGTTGAATCAGAGTGCTTTCGTGACGCGAAGTCCTGGCGGCCGGGGATTCCTCTACACAGCCCTTCCGCCCTCAACTTCACCCAACCGGAAGTGACGTAGATGAGAGCCGAGACGCGGAAGCAAGCTTCACAGCGCGTGTACCGGCCAAACGCTGACTGAGAGGTGTCAGGATTTCGTACCACGAATAGATGTAATGTACAAAATGTGAGTGCACATCCTTATGTGCTTTTAATGTTCTATCTTTGAATATAACCATTGAGATATACTGCGCAATTGGTATTTCCTTTATTTTTTGGATATATACAACGGATGGGAAGGATTTTATTACTAAAAGGGGTTCCATGTGAGAAGTTCCTATCCACTGCTCTAATCAGTGGGAGAAGCGTCTCTGTACTGCTGTAATAAGAAGGAGGAAAGTGTGAGTGCAGTATCTAAACACTAACTTACATCATTCTGGTTGAAATTGTACCACACCATGCTGTCTTTCATGGTTTTTTCTATGACTCCGATGTGAACACTGGCGCTCCCCTGACCATTTGAAGAATACTATGGGTACTATTAGCAACTTCATATTGTGCTTTGGAACACATCCAACCACTGACTAGAGGTGGAAATAGAGAGCTGGTTCTTAACCAACGAGAAATGTTTTGGATTTATACCCTCGGGGCATTAACCCCCGGAGGTATGAACACCGCTTGGGAATTGAAACATTTCCTCAGCTAAATATCTTCTTTTTATTATTACACTAGACTGGATTATCTATGTCATTTATGCATGTTATCTGTTTATGTTCAATGTATCTTAGGGTTTTTATTTTACTTTTCTTCCTTTTTCTTTCTCTCTCTTTCTTTCACACTCAATGATATCTGTCTGCAAAAATATATCATGCATCGAGTTATCTAGATAGTCCTTTGCCCATTACATGTCCTTGATCATGGAATAGCTTAGCCTATAGGGACATGTTAGGAATTTATGTTTATCACTGGACTGCATCATTGCATTGTTTATAGGAGGGTTGATATTTATCCTTATACTACTGTAGCTATGGCATCTATATAACATTTGGAATTCATACCCTTCCTTCCCCGTCATCGGGGGAAAAAAAGAAATGTTTAATTATAGACACTCCAGAGCAAGACGCTGTGTGGAGTGTGCCTTCAGCATTATGAATGCGAAATGACGATTGGTATTAAAAGCTATTGAAACCAATGTGCCAAATGCAAAGAGAATTAGTCAAATGTGTGGCTTTACTACATAATATTGTAATTGATTTGGAAGGCAGGCAGGTGTGGCTTGTGTGCCTGCAGCTGATACCCAGCTTCTGAGGAGCCTGCAAACATGGCAACAAGCATTCGCAATTCCTTTAAGGATTATTTTAATGGCGATGGGGTTGTCCCATGGCAAAATAGTGTTTACATATTCTTAATGGCCAATAAACAGAATAAATCTGGCCTTGTTTCCGTGTACTTTATTATTGAATTTATTAGGTGACATCATATGTAACCATTGATTTGTAATGTTTAATTTGTAGAACAGCTTTCATATAGTATTTTCAAATGGAAATAAGAACATAGACATATTGAGAAAAAAATAAGTAATTTATTAACGTGCAAATGCAAAACTTGAAACACTCTTATAACACATTTTTTTTTAAACATTGTAGAAACATTTAACATCATGGGGCCTATGCACTAAAATCCGATAGAAAAAATCGCCATTGTATTAAAATTGCCATTTTTGGCAGCGTTGATCTCACGGTCTGCAGAAAGCCCCGAAATCCAGTGAGCACCACTTTTTAAAAAATGGTGAGTAGCCGGCGACGAGATGATCGACCCTCTGAAAAGGGCTCACCCGGCGAGTTGATTCTGCTGCAGAGAGAGAGCCGCCTCTCCCTGCTCAAATCTCGCCCGAAATTAATGTTTTTTTTAATTACATTTTATTTCAATTTTATTACTACTGTAGATGAGCAGGGGGTTTCTGGAGCAGAGTGCGTTGATTTGAGGTTCGGGGATCCCTTGCATCCCAAGATACAGGCCCCGTTATGGGGTGCTGGTATCTCCTATGCATTTGATTCCCACGGTCACATGACGTCGGACATTTCAATGCATAGGAGATACCGGCACTCCATAACGGGACCTGTATCTCTGGAAGCAGGGGGTCCCCGAGGCTGAAATCAATGAGGTTCAGCTCAGGAGACCCCCTGCTCCCGTACACTAATAATAAGAATTATATTAAAGCAGCTTCATTACCTTAGCGGATAGCCGCTATGGCAATGAAGGGGTTAAGGCACAATAGCAGCTTTATTGAGGGCAGAGGGGGTGATTGAAGCTGGTACTTAACCCTTCATTCACACCCTCTGCCCCCAATAAACATTACAATATGTAATAACCAACAATACACAACCCACCCGCTGTACCCCCATATAAAAAAAAGTATTTTTTTATTTTAACACAGGATTGATCACAGAGGCTGGTGGGGGTCCCCACGGTGTCCGGGGTTCCTCAGGTGGTCCCCGTGTGTGTCTGTGGACCCTCAGGTGGTCCCTGGGGGGTCCTCAGATGGGCCCCGCAGGTGTCTGTGGGCCCTTATTTGGTATCCGTGAGTGTCCGTGGGCCCCACAAGGGGTCCCCAGATGGTCCCCATGAGTGTATGGGGGCCCTCAGGTTGTTCCCACGGGTGTCTGGGGGCCCTTGGGTGGTTCTCACGGGTGTCTGGGGGCTCTTTGGTGATTCTCACGGGTGTCCAGGGGTCCTCAGGTGGTCCCCATGAGTGTCTGGGGGTCCTCGGGTTGTCCTCGGGTGATCCCTGTGGGTCCCTGCTGGCCTGCAGTACCAATCCTGTTGTAAAAAAAAAAAATATGGCGTACATTTCGATAAACACACCTCCCCTCCCCAAACACATACAGTACAGTAATGGGCAAAATAACTATTATCCAGATATGGATAATAGGTCATTTCCCATTATTAAATCAAGCATTAGCCAGGCAGCATAAATAAAGTAGATAAAAACCGTTCCACTTATCCCTGCCATCATGAAGGGCATCCTCGTCAGCATACTGCAGGGCCATGTCCTCCGATGCGAGCAAGAATACATAAAATAATACAATCTAATGGCCCCTAACCCCTTAATCACCGTAGCGGTTAATAACCACTATAGTAATTAAGGGGTTAACCCCTGCTACCCACACTGGATGCCTAACCACCCACCCACCCCGGACCCACTTTATCCACCCTGTACTCATTGATTGGCATAGTGGTACATCATACTACCCATATAATATGGGCATGATAAGCCACTGCAGGACTCGATGGTAAACCTAATCAAAAAGTATGAAGGCCAAAATTCAACAATAATCAAACACAAGCACCTAAACACCGCAATTCAATAAATAAATAAAAACACTAGCCAACCAATTAAATAAATACAAGCAGTAACCAAGCAATTAATTTCAACCAGTAGCCAACAAATCAATTAATTATTAAAACCACTATCCAACACATCACTTAAAAGCAGTTGTGAAGAGTTGCTTTTTTCTTAATGGCAGTATATCCAACATGTGTGTGTGTTCTATATCTGTATTTACCACCTCCTCGCCATTGTTCTGAGATATGGTATGGACTTTTTTCACTTCTTTTTACATACTCTATTTCAGTATTAAGGGTTTTTAAAATGGGTTCGAACTGGTGATTTTTTTTTTTTTTACAAATTCTTATGAAAAAGGTAAATTTCAGTGAGGTTTATTTATTATAGTGCTATATATTTTCATGAGCCTTTCAATCAAATCCTTCAATGTGGAACGTTTGGCCTTCTCATTTCACAATGGTGCTTTCAAGAACATGCTATACAAACAGGCCAATATAAAAGATACCCCCTGTAGATTACATATACAGCATTGCAGTTACTGTATCTACTTTCCCACCTCATAGTCAAGAACAAATACCGTAACATGCATTTTTTCTCTCTCTCTTGCAGTCACCGTGTCAGTAAATGCAGAGGTTCACGCGGATTTGGGATCTCACGCCACATTGTCCTGCAGGGTACAAACAACAGAAAATGTGACGCAAGTCGCCTGGCAGAGGGTAATGACCCCCCACAATGAGAACTTTCTCACCTACAGCAGGGGGGAGGACCCTAATTATCTGACCCCGTTTGCAAGGCGGGTGATATTTCTGGGCAGTGGTGACTACGACGGCTCCATTATGATACAGAATGTCACATTGTCTGATGAAGGCGGCTACCTCTGTATCTTTACCACATTCCCCAGTGGGCTGAAAGAGAGGGAAATTAGACTTGTGACTCGGGGTAAGGCGCTTGTATATTCAACATTCTTTTAATGTGCTCCAGACATAAAATCTGAATTGCATCTGTAATCTTACTGATAACATCTTTCAAAAAGAAATGAAATTAGAAGTTCACTCTTTAGACGTATATTATTTCAGGTTTAATTATTATTATTTAAATAATTGGGAACCAACAGCCTTATGTACTGATAAAACATAAAATCAGTTACAACCATAACAAATACAAATATTCATTGAATAATGTCACAACACCCAATAATTGATACAAAGAAATCTAAAAAGCAATCAATGTTAAAACAAATGATCATATTTAATCATTTTGGCATTAGTGTTTCATTTAACAATCCAAAAGACTATAAATTTGGACATGTTCTGCAGATTTTTGTGGGAGCTAGAAGTGTATGGAGCTACAGTACTCTGGCTCAGAAACATAATATCGAACCCAGTAAAAAAAAAAACATTGGTCATGGCGTGATGTTGGCTGCAGGCTTATAACGATTTGGCCAAAGTGTTTAACTAAATGACCCTTTACAGAAGACCTTTATATGTAAGACCTACAATCGGGGAGAAGGTTGGGAAGAACGAAGATCTACCCACTGTAGACTGCTCTTCTATCAAGTTGAGGAACATTGCTTCGTGAATCAAGCTAAGGAACATTGTTGTGGTTGACCATCACCCTTCATCACCGTATTGGATTCATTTTACTTGAATTGTTTTTTTGGTTTTTTTGGGGTGAGGGTGTTTGTTGCCATCGGTAATGGATTTGTTTGGCGTTTTTTGCATTTTTATTGTGCCATCGGGCATGGATTTGTTTGTGGGGTTTTTTATGGTTGGGCATTGGTCTTTATTGGATGGGTGCCGGTGAGAAGGATGAAAGCTTTCATCCCAGCAATGGTAAGCAAGGCTTTTATTTATTTAGGGTGTGCATTGATTGGCAATGTGCTTATCTAGGTCCCGTTGAGGGCATAGGTAGGCACAGTGCCAATCAATGGATTTAATTACTTAGTATTTATTATTATTTATTATTTCTTTGTCCGCTCCTGGCAGCCCACGTCAATCACCTGTCTACATTAAACCAGAAGATGGATACCATAACATCTACGCTACAGACCCTTTGCGGTCACTTTAGCGCATCAAGATCAGTTCCAGTCCCTCCTATGTCCACGCTTTTGTGTGCCAAAGTCACGCCAATGCCCTGGTCCTAAAGGAACCAAGGATTCCTACCCCAGTCCATTATGGAGGTCTTCCCTCTGCCTGTAAATGGTTCCTGAACAAGTTCAAGTCCAGTTTGACATGCAACCTTCATAATTCTCCCCCATCGCTCTAAGGTAGCATACATCTTTTCCCTTCTTACGTATGAAGCTCTGCTATAGGCTTCACCGCTTTATAGAAGAAACACTCCCCTGCTGGATGAATGTGTCATCTTCATGCAGACCTTCCGAACGATCTTCGACACTCTGCTGAGGCTGCCCCCTGCAAATCAAGCAAGGCTCCTGCACCATTGGTTTAGGACCCTGGTAGCAGAGACAGGCAGGAACAAAGGAGCTTTAAAGTCTGCGTTCCGTCAAGGCATAGGGGAGAGGCTGAAGGGTGATCTAACCTACAGGGAGATCCCTGCTTATATAGAGGGCCTGTTCATCATTTGCAATTCCCTCGAACTCCAAATAAGGCAGAGATGTCAGGATAGCACTGTCGTAAGCTATAACCGGTCCTGTTGACCCCTGTGAGTAAGTCTGAGGAAGAAGTTGTGGAGTCCATGCAGTTGGGCAGTATGCACCTCACAGAACAGGAAAAGCAGCGCTATCGCTCTACATGGTTATGCCTCTACTGTGGCTAGAAGGGCCACATGGCACGGACTTGTCCAAATAAGTTGGGCATATACACCATCCCTTCCCTGTGTTCCATTCTTCTGATGATTCCTGTCCATACTGTATATGTTGGCAGAACCACTCAACTGAGGCCTTTGTGGATTCGGGAGCTGCCGGTATGTTCCTGGTCCAGACCTTTGCCAATCAAGCCGCATTCACGCATGAAGAAGCCATTGCCCATGGCTATTTCCAACACTTGATGGAAGTCCATTGGAATCTGAAATAATTTCACAGGAGACCGTTCAACTCAAGGCCACGGTCTGTGTTCTGCACCACAAATCCCTTCAGCTGGACGTTATCCATTCCCCAGCCATTGATGTCTTTCTGGGACTTTCTAGACTACGTGCCCATAATCCCATGATTAACTGGACTTCAGGACGGATACTCGCCTGGGGATCCTCCTGCCATTTGAAGTGCCTAACACCCAGTCGTCCAGTGCGGAATCTCCACCTACCGGAGCAAGATGTATTGATTGGTCTTCCAGCCTGCTACTCCGATCACAATTATGTTTTCGATAAAGGACTCCTCTAGCCTTGGGTTGAACTGAGGGTTAGGGCAGGGGTGCGCCAACTTTTTATCCTGCGCCCCCCCTGCCTGATCTCCCCTACCATTTTTAGTACAGATGCGGGGATCCATATCATCCTCCCGATCTGACTGTAGGGACTGGTGACGCACCGCCATCTTGCTGTGAGGCCGCGGGCCTGCACCTCCTTTTGGAAAAGTATGCAACGTCCTGGTATGTGGTTTTTTTCACCCTCGGTGGCATCCTGCTTGTTGGCGACTTGTTTCGCTGATTTAGCTGGCAGGTTTGCCGGTTGTTCGGTCAGCTGCTTATGGCATTTAAATGCCTGCAGGGTCCTTCTAGAGCAAGTCCGTGCGGTCTAGCATCGCACATGCTCCCCCTATAGATCCAGTTTTGATGAAATTTAGTTTACCATTTTAAAACATTTTCCATTTACATGGTGATATCTTTAGCATTACCAGTTAATATGCTGAAGTTGACGCAGCTACAATTGGTAGGTGGGCATTTGAACTTTTCTTGCAGAATAATGGGTATCATTTTTGATGGGAGATTAGCAGCAACCCTCGGGCAAACTGATCCCCCGCATCATGTCAGGTTGATAGGACTTTGAAAGAGGACCTGAGATTCTGGGACACACGTTTGTTACTTTATAACGGCCGTTCTAGTTGGGAACAGGAATTTGTTTCATATTCAGTTACTGAAGTGTTAGCAGTTGGTTTCAGTGGCTTTTTTTTTTTTTTTTTTTTTTTTTAAAGGGACATTGGTTTGTAAGGAAGTGGCCAGATCATTGGGTGAAGGGAAGTTTAATGAAGAATACTTACTTTGTTAGAAATATTTCCTATAATTGTAGTTTTTGCCATCGGCACATTAACTGCCAATTCTCCTTTGGTTGTTCTCCTCTTGCACTATTTGGTTTTGAAATGTTTACAACTGCACATATGGCATATTCCAGGAAGGGGTTAAGGACATTGCTGATTTTCTGCGTGGCCCGTTAACAGCTGCAAATGTTTTAAATACTTGTGACAGGTGCGGACAAAGAAGGCGGGGTTCGCTTTGTTTTGTTAATGAAATAGTATTGGCTTAAGTAAATTATTGTAGTGTTCGTTAGCACCAGCTCCATGTTAAAGCATGGAAAGAGCGGAATTAATTTTCTAAAGGTTTAGGAGAGACGCTGCGGATTTTATACGTTTTGTTTTATACAAAATGCAATAAGAGAGTTCAGTATCGGCCTTAAATACAGCGGTGCGCAAACTGGGGAGCGCGACCCCAGGGGGGGGTGCGAGACTGCTGGCGGGGTGGGGGCGCGGGGTTTACAGAGGCCCCGCGAGCTTTCCGAAGGCACTTAAATTAAGTGCCAGGGGAGCTGCAGGGCCTCTCTAAACCTTTACTTACATTGGCTCCGGCGGCTTCCTACATGGAGCCGGCCATGGAGCCGACGCTGGAACCGAGGTAAGTGGGGGTGAGGGGGGGCGCGGGTGTGAGGTGACCGCCAGCAGGGGGGCGCAGGGAAAAAAGTTTGCGCCCCACTGCATTAGTAGCAGGAGTTTTAGTGTTTCAGTAAAGTGGTTGGGGGTCTCTAGACCTGACAAAAGGTTTTATTATTAGGCAAATTATAAAGGTTTAGAAATAAAAAATATGTTAAAAGATATGAGAAGAGCAGTTACTATTGGTGTATAAGAACTGTTGTTTTGTTTCCAAGGAGCTATGTTTTTCAGAGTATGAAATGCTGTTATTCAGAGAATCCTTTGTTCCAGCTTTCTTTGAGACTTGGAGAGATCGTTCCAACTAATAAATAAAGTAATGGGGGTTTGCAGTTTTAATGAGGTATGTGTTAGCAAAGAAAACGCTG
Organism: Ascaphus truei; assembly: GCF_040206685.1. Lineage (NCBI taxonomy): Eukaryota > Metazoa > Chordata > Amphibia > Anura > Ascaphidae > Ascaphus > Ascaphus truei. The sequence goes on along the minus strand of NC_134485.1, from coordinate 7,816,632 downwards.
TGGGGTTAGTCTGTAGATCAAATAGGGACCAACATGGGTTATGGTGTACAGTATGCTTAACACTTGCATAAGTATGTATGCATGTATGTGTATCTTTATTTATATAGTGCCATTAATGTACACAGCGCTTCACAGCAGTAATACAAGGGACATAATCATATAAATAACAAATAATACAAATAACACATTATGGGAAGAAGCGCTTTCAGACATAAAAGTCGCATTTAGGAAAAGGAGTCCCTATCCCAAAGAGCTTGCAATCTAATTGGTAAGTAGGAAGAACGTACAGAGACAGAAGGAAGGTGTTCTGTTAAGTACGTTCTTTAAGGGGCCATGGTCGAAGTTTGAGGTGTTAATTATCAGCCACGGAGCTACTCACATGCTTCGTTAAGAAGGTGTGTTTTAAGATGGGTTATAAAGGTGAATAGAGAGGGCAGTTTGTTCAGTGTAAATTATTCAAAGTTATTTGGGCGTCAGGCTGGATTGGAGTGGTATCTCTTTGGTGTATGGGAATGAGGGCCCTTTATCGAAATTTCAAGTTATAAAAGTTTTTAAGATATCAAAAAAATGTGGGGTTTAATGAAACATTTTTTAGTTCTCATTCTTTTAGAATTTGTGCAGCTACAGAAGCGTCAAGATTAGGTTTGGATTTCACAGTGATCCAAAGGATTGGTAGGTGAGAGTCCAAATGTTTTTAAGCGCTATCTTAGACCAGATTTATAAGTAATTTTTTAAAAAATGATACCGTATTTACAGGTGCAAAAACAGAAATGTGGCTATTGGAACCGTCATTTGTTCACTTACTTATTGTAAGGAAAAAATGTGGGCTTTTAAAGAGAAGAATTGTCAATCTCGTGGTCCGGTTTTAATGAATTAAAATGAGTAGATGTTACCATGTTGTTGGACTTAAAATGAAAGTTAGGGGAACCAAGAGTTTAAATTATTCCTACAAGGTGTAATGATTTAGGGGTTAAATAAAGACCCCGATAGAATGAATTCATTTTGGAGGTTTTCTACTTTGTGAATGGATTTGGAAAATGGTGGTATCGGGCTGTATAGATCTGATGGGATTCATTTATCCGAGATTGGGCTGAATAATTGTAATTTGGGTTTGCAAGATGGGGTCAAAAGGGCTGTAAATTTGGTGGGATTTCCGAGCCCAATTTGAGGGGTCAAATGGTCTCAGAGTGGCGGGTTTTATTGGCATATGAAACGATACAGGTAGTATGGGTTATGTTTATGGCTGGATGGCTGAGCTGGTGTTAATGGATAACGGTGTTACCTGTGAGCTGGAAGGTGAGGAATGGTTTATTCAATGTGGTGTTGTATAAAAGAGGATCGGTTAAAGTTATTGTTTAATAAAAGTTGCTGTGGCCTTTATCACCATGTTGTTGTGTCGTGTCCAGTTATTTTAATTATGTCAAATCGTGCATCCTGCGCAGGACATTCTAGATCATTCTGTTCACGTGATGTCGTGTTTCAGCCCCGGTATCCGTCCTTTCATCTTCTGGCTGTTGGAAAAAATCTAATTGACCCTCCCAGCACACATATGCATGCCGGAATGTGGGCCCGTGCCTATCTTTTATAGACATGCGTATTAAGGACATCTGCGTTACTCTTTACAGCATGAGAAGCTACACGTGGAGCCTCCCGCATGCTCTACAAGACGCATTCTATGTGTAAAGAAGCACTGCGCGGGTGCAAAGCGGCACAAAGACTAATGTGTCACATTGTTTGCTAACAGAGACAAGATGTATAAGCGATTTATAATAGTCCACTGTCACAGAAAACCCGCAGTTTTCATGGAAATTCTAAATGTGAAATGCTCACGTTTATGTTGATTGTGTTAAGGTTGGTCAGCTGCATTGGGGGAAAGATTTGTTTTAAGCTGTCCCTTTATTTGTGATTATATCATGCACTGACCTTCTCTTGTGTTTTCTTTATAGTTCGACCAATGGTCATTGTGCAGCCACCCGATGACCCAGTAACAGTGGGCTCGACCCTCAGCATTGTGGCCATATGTGAAGCGGCTGCAGCCAAGCCGGCTGCAAACATCAGCTGGATAACAATAGGGAGGAATTATACTGCAAAGGAATCTACAACCTCACATGCAAACCGGACAGTGACTACGTACAGCCAGTTGTATATGGTGCCTACACCAAGTCTATATGGCCACAAGGTTACTTGTTGTGTATCTCAGGGTAACGGGACGTGTGAAGAGCAGGAAAATGTCATTTTAAGGAATATACAGTGTGAGTAACAGCTGGGCCCGGGAATGGTTTAGTCATAAAATAAGTTCATAGCAATTGTGTTTTTTATTTTTTTTCCTTTTAAACGTTTTTTTTTCATAATGATCTGCTTACACGTTACATACTTCGGTCTTCCTTCTCATATCAGAAGTTTGAACAGCAGTGTCCATTGTTAAATAGAATTTGAAGAGAGGGTGGTATAAAATCCCTTTGTCTAACTTCATTCTTATTGTACGTCAGTTCTTTTGCAACCTAACATCACATTTGACCAGCAGAATAAATTCACTTTCTGGAATATTCAGTGTAAGTAGTAAATAGGCAGTTGAACTAGTGTCAGAAGTCCTAGACATGGGAGATTTTTGGGAGCGGGTTTAGGTCCGCCGCTGATTGGCCAGTTCCTTTGGCCCGCAGATAAGTCTCAAACATGGCGATTTCGCCTTTTGCGTTTTTTTTTTGTTTTTTTTAAAACACCGACAATCTGGATTTCTGATTTTGCGGATTTGATTCTTAACATCTGTCAGCGGATTGCGAAATCCACAGATGGATTGTTAAAAATCCACCAGTGTGTTTTATCCAATGGCAGTTTTGGAGTAATCCGCACAGATTGAAACTGTACCAATCCATTGGTGGATTTTACACCGCGGAACGGATTTTAAATGGCAAATTCGGGATAATCCGAGACACACGGATTTGGACTGGTTTGCTCATCTCTAGTCGGGAAACAGTAGCGGCACTAATACGGCAATTTGAAATCCATATAAAACAGAGTAGTTGAGATAAGAGTCAGCAAGAACAAAGTAGATGTCCACTATCTGCTTTAAGTTCAGGAACATAAAGAGTGCTCTAAATATACACAGCGACTGGTTAGCACGCACTAGGAGGGGGCCATGAAGTGAGAAGCATAATAGTTTACATTCTGCTGTCTGGGCACATGAGGATACCGGGGACATGTCCAGTCTGCAGGTAGTTAGCAAGTTCAGACGAGTCTGGAGAGGAGTCAAATTCAGGTAGCCAGGGAGTTAGTTTCCCTGACCAGGGTATACTCCTACCCATTTGTTCCCATGACGTGTAGCAACGACCTGGCCATGCCAGTTCCAGGCGGTATCACAGAAAGCGTGCAAGCATGAAGTCCTTCTTTAGTTCCAGAGGGAAACGTGTGCCTAGTTTAAAGATCATTTTGTCTTCAAGTACCAACCTGTTTCTGTCTCCTTCCCCATTATGGTACTCTATCTGCACTATAAGCATACCCCACAGTGTTGCCAAGATGTGACTTTCTCCGTAAAATGTCATACAACAGGTTGGCATTTAACTCCCAAATGGCGGTCGACAAGAACTGCTCCTAATTGCTGAATGTTCTCATGTATCCATTCGTTAAACGTTCCAGATGTTTTGCCAATGTAACAACGTCTGCATGGTGGTCTATGGTATATTTTACTGGAAGGGATATGGGCATAAATTGCTTCCTTGCCAAGATTATGAGGAACGTACTGTAAGTGTAAAGACTCTTAATGTTATTAACAGTGTGTCTTTATCAACAAAATCAATCCGAGACAATGAATGAATGAAAGCAGTAGAATTCCTGACATAGCGTGTGTAACGAGTTTTCCCCCCCCCCAATCGCACATTGGCCCGGGTAGTCTAACCAGTCCCCATTACGTGTTCGTGTCTGGTGGTGCACCTGTAGGCAACAGGGCTCCTGAGTCTCCCACTTGATGGTATTAGGGGATGTCATCCAGACAGGCAGCTGAGGTAGTGTGTGCGAGTCCTACCTATATCCAGTGCAGCGCCTCCACCTCATCAGGATCTGTGCTTCCGCAGGGAGATGGTCCTGGTGAGGAACTCCTTCTTGGTGGTGCCATCCACTGCTGAGTAACTTCACACTCACACAGTGGAGGTATATTCGAACAGGGCATCTTTATTGGCATGGTGATGTGGGCCAGCTGCCCCTCACAGATAACAGCTCAGCCACTCATCTCTTTGTAGCACTCCCTTAGGAAGGTCCCTTCTCTAATAGAGCTACTTTCCACCTATCCTCTCAGAGAGATTCCCCAGCTTCTCTGTCTGCTGTAAGCTCCTCTCTCTCTGCTGCGTATGCTCACTGACTCACAGCTAGCATGAGACACTGCAACACTGTTGCAAACCTTCACGTGCCTTTCACTGAACAGAGGCAGCACAACAACAGGAAACTGAACTCCTAACTTTAGGCAGTGCTGTGTCTTATATCACCCCCCGGAGAACAAACATGCTCTGTACCACTAAGTGGGAACACACTGCATGCTGTCACTTCCTTTGGGGACATATGACACCTCACCAGGGTGTGAGGGCAAACCTCATGATTGTTGCTGGCAATCCTGCATACTTACCAGGTTTACTGCCAGCATGAGAAAGAGATATGTACACCAATCTTAGACATGGCTACACGTGTCTTATTGGTGATCAAAGGCTGTAGGAAAAAATCCCCAAACGGTGATGATGGTTGTCACAATGAGCCTTTCATGGATATAATGGCCCATCCTGGTGGGGAGTCGAGAGATTTATGGATCTGGATGTTCTTGCATGAGAAATTACTATCGCTTCAGACTACTAGCCATTTGTATTACCCAAGTCTCTTACTGAATTGATTTCTGATTTCAATTTCGGTATCAGAATAAAGGTTAGGGCACAATCACTTAATTTGTCCATAATCTCCAATATAATTGTTAGAATCCATCATTATAACAGACATCTCTTGTCAAACCACCCTGTTGGGAATATGATGTATGGATAAATGTGTTAATATGATGTTTTCAATGTCACGCACCTCCAGAATGGCTTCACTTTTGCCTTGATACATAAAACCCAGTATGTTCATTAACAAAAAGCATATGAAAAGGAGTTTGGTAATATTTTATTAGGCCCCTCCAATTGTTTAAATATCTATTTTTCTTACGATCTTGTTTAGATGCGCCTCAGACTGTGCATATCAACGTTCTTACAGATCCGAAAGGAACTCCCCAACTTGTATGTGAGGCGGATGCCAACCCTCCAGTCACTCACTACTCATGGACAAGGTATACATTGCACAAAGCACTGTTAGACACACTTGCATCCTTACAGTCATAGGGGCCTAGTCTATTAGCTCCGAATTTGTTATTGGCAAACCACATGGTTGGGTATGTTCAGTAGTCACGGAATGAAATGTGTGAAAGAACCCTGTTCTCTGTTGCAAATCGTATTTTCAAAAACGGGTCTTTAAAAAAGTGGGGGATGAGAAGATAGACTGCTAGGAGTTTGGAGGTTTTGCTGATACTGCTCATTAGAAATGAGTCTTGTCTTCTGTTCTTATTTTTATGTAACATTTTCTTGTCTTGTCAGTGTGAAAGTTTTTTGATAGTCTGTCATTTAATGTAATTCTTTATTTTCAATCTCTGTTTTGTGTGTGTGTGTGTTTTGAGGGAGTGAGTGACATGTAGGGGAGGAGTGGACGTGTGAGTGGGCAGTAGAGGAGTGAGTGCGCATGAGAGGAGTGCGAGTGGACATGGGAGGAGTGTGAGTTCTTTATATTTACTCCTACATTGACCAGAACACTAGGCCTCATGACCTCTCCTACACCAGGAGAGGTCATGAGGCCTAGAGTTCGGGTAAATGTAGGAGTCCAGCAGGGATCAGCAAAAGGGTTCTGGGAGGAGCAGACAGGGAGAGAAGGGAATCGAGCAGCAGACCTGTGAAGCGTCAGAGGCTCCACCAGCTGATGCGCCTCCTCCGGCACGCAGGCGCATCGTGGAAGGGGTCTGCAACGTGCAGTCACTGGAGGAGAACCAAGTCCTGGTGGGTCAGGTGGTGAGTCAGTACGATCGCCTGTTTGGTTGCTTAGCAGGTGAGAACAATAACATATTGCAAGTACAGTGTCCCAATTAAAAATGACATGTACTGTACAAAGAAATGTAATGATCTCCGGCATGTGTTAGTGTCAGAAACACCCTTCTGGGCAGTCCCCACAGCGTTTTGACCTGTCTCTTTAAGTTCTGGAACAGGTAGCCTCTGTAGCATTCCAGCAGACTCTAAGGTCGTTCTCCCGAGTAGCGTGACCCTGCCGCTGCAGGATCTGGAAGCGCTGACTGTATGTAAATTCCTGCTTTTAAAGAGCTCAGGAGCTAATTACCTACAGCCTAGGAGTTAGGGTGTGGTCTGCTGCCACACAGTGAGGAAGTTAACCCTTCACTTCCTCACATATCCTCCCCCCCCCCCCCCCAGCTCAGACCTGCTGGGGTGAGCTACCGTGTACACCCACTAGTGTACCCCATCTTCAGGAGTGTCCTCAATCTGAGCTCCTTATGGCAATCCTTTCCCAGGAGATGTGAACACCCATAGTCACCATTAGACATTGACGTGGATAGCAGGCTAATAACGCTTTGGCCAAAGGGTTTTACTAAATGACCCCTTTTCAAGAGAATATATAAGTATTTCACTGTGTATTTTTGTCATATTGGATGTAGCTTTGGACTTCTCTTGTCTTTTGTTGTATGCATTTGGCCACGCCCAGTAGCACTCCTTTTGACACTTATGTTATGTACATATATATATATATATATATATATATATTATGTGGCATGTTTTGGGGTTTCTTGAGCTTTCTGGGATTCTGTGTGTTTATTAACATTTTTTTCCAGCTGGTCTCAGCTGTTTGGAGGTTAATGGCCTCTCCCCCAGGGTTTAAGCTCACCCCTCCCCCACTTTTTAAGTTTTCATGTTACTGGGTTTGGACAGATCCAATGTGGTAATTCTCCCTCCTAATAGAGGTAAATAGGAATTTTAATCGGGTAGTGTTAGGACATGCTAATGGTCATGCCTTGATGTGGCCTTGCAGGCTTATAACGCTTTGGCCAAAGGGTTTCACTGTGTATTTTTGTCATATTGGATGTAGCATTGGGCTTTTCTGTATTTTGTTAGGATCCTCAATGGTAATAAATATTTACAATTAACATAAGGGAAAAGAAACGATAAACAATGATTTAACAAAAACATTCTCTACAATTAGTCGCATTACAAATAAGCAACACATTTCCCATGAAAATGTGTACAAATTTACTAGAAGTATGTCTTCACTTTGTCTATACACGCAAAGACGTGTTGAAAATTAAAAATGTATTCAACGTTAATAATATCGCAATATCACAACTTTACAGCCCATAATGGGAAGATCATGTACCCGCTCTTCTCTCCCTTCCCATTAAAAAATGTCTACAGTGTTGCTTGCTGAATTTCCCCCTCACCCCCACCCCCCACCAAATAAAAAAATCTGAGTTAGGGCATCCCTGCTGCTGTCACAGTCCCTGCATTCCCCACAGAACCCCCAGTTAGGGCAACTCTCACCTACAATACTGTACCAATAGCAGATTTTGTAATATCTACAATGCATCTATTGCTATTAAGCTCACCCCACCTCACTTTTAAAGTAGCAGGTTTTTCCAGGTACCTGTGCAGGACAGGTCTATTAAAACCATTCTCCCTCCACTGCAGAGGTAAATGAGAATTCTCACAGGTAGTGTTGGGAGTACTGGTCATGCCGTGACGTGGCTGCAGGCTTATAACGCTTTGGCCGCAGGGTTTAACTAAATGACCCTTACTCGTGAGAATACTAACATTGAAGTATTTAACTAACTATTTTGACACATTGGATGTAGCATTGGGTATTTTTGTCTTTTGTTATCTAGCGACATTGTCGTCATCATTTGTGGTAGTAAGGACTGTTTTGGGGGTGCGGGGCGCAGTGTCTGTAGATTACCCTGCAATTATTAAAGTTAACAAAACACAGAACCCCAGTAAGCTCTTTTTGGGAACCCCTGAGCCCCCACAAAATATATATATATGTATATGTGTCAAAATGGAGTGCTATTGAGCGTGGCATATGTATACAACAGACGACAGAGAAGCCCAATGCTACATCCAACATGACAGAAATACACAGTAAAATACTTATATATTCTCTTGAAATAGGGTCATTTAGTTTAACCCTTTGGCCAAAGCGTTGTAAGCTTGCGAGCCACGACAAGGCAAACACCTGTTCGCAAGTCCTAACACTACCAGATAAAATACTAATATACCTCTATTAGGATTAAAGTTAGCATTTTCTGCAGGACAAAAATAAGGGGATTAAGCAACAAAAAAAACAACTGGGCAGAAACAGCCAACATTGGCGAACAATAGCCTCCCTGTTGGGGCACGGGGCAGGTGGGACTGCCTTTGTTGGCTTTGTTTAAACAAATATTGTAGGCAAAGCAAAACCTGGAGAGACATTGACATAAAAAGAAATGAGTGCATAGTGCATACCCTCCCCCACCCATCGTGCTACTGAGTACCGAGTCGCAGCTGCAGCTTAGCGCACACACACACACACGGTTAGGGCAGTGGGTTACCAGGGATTTCTCCCATACCGTACATTATTGCTGGCTAAAATGCAACAACAAGCAGGATTTGCACACAATCCTGACCTAACTTGCAAGTTATGATCAAGTTCAAAGGCGCTGGGTGTCGAACGCTCCTCCTAACCGCACATTACACCTCGTCAGGTACTGTACTACACTGTACGTTGTGTCCAAAGCCTACACAAAGACATGGTGAATTGCATAAAACTATTAGATGCACTGATAATGTAGTTGCATACTGTCCATTTTGCAATGAATGTGGGACAGTATTGTGTGGGGGAGAAGTGGGACTGCTTTTATTGGCCTTGTCGTAACAATTAATGTAGGCAATAAAAAGAGTGCTTACCCTCCCCCACCCATCGTGCTTCTGAGCACCGAGACGCGGTTGCCGTTAGTGTCTCTGTCTGTGTCTGAGCTGAACGTGTCATATGCCACGAAAAGTTGCCTGCTATACACTGATTGCATGCATTCTTAAAAGCGCAAATGACTATCGCACCGACCATCCAGCGTTTTGTTGACAAAAGGTCAAATCTGAAGAAGATGTTCACACCCCATCGGTGGTCGGTACTGGTCCGCCTCACCGAAACGTGTATCTGAAAGAGTTTAAAAGATATGTGAAAACCTTCATTGTTTTGGGTGAAACACAAGGTGTTACTGGCGACATGACGATTTACACAGGGATCAAAGTACAACTCAGAGTAAGGGGTTAAACAAACAAGCAGCTAGAAAGTCATCCACCAGGACAATGGCCATGCGGGCATTGTCCGGCTTTTGGGCAATGGCCCACTCCCATATTTGTGGCATACACATATGGACAGACTGTTCCCTCACCACGAGGTTGTAATAAATCGTATCCTCTTCCACCCACCTCCACCCGTTCCTAAGAATAGCATGGTTGATAGATTATAGACAGGGGCTGGTGGCTGGTACTCTGAAAGTTTAGTACTTTGAAAGTTCGGTCATTGACTTTGAAAGTTGGACAAGGTTGACTTCTTTTGCTGTGAATAAAGTGCTAAAGTGACTAAATAACTAACTAGTAATACAATCAATAATACACTCTTTAAATAAAGATAGGCTGCCTGATAACTACTGTCCAGTACAGACAGAATAACACATAAAACAAAATAAACCTGGCGCCAGATAATGTCCAAAAAGATGAGTCCTGTGATCCTCTGGAATCCGCACTGTTGCTCACAGGTCATGTAAAAAGAGAAAAGACAAACAAAAACAAATCATAGCATATAACTGTTGGGTAATGACATCCTATGCTAAATACACTACATACAAACTCAAAAGTAACAGACTAAAATAATATGATTTATTAAAACATAATGAACAATGTCATAAAAAAGGACCATAGAACAGTGAGAAATAACTGGTGATCCAGAGGTGGTAAAATCAAAACCCTACTTACGAGAAGCAGGGGGATATCAGGCAGTAACAAGCTGAGGTAAATGTTCAAAGATATCCCTGTGCTGCTCCCGCAGAGCTCCAACTCTGTAGCGCTGAAGCCGTCACCAAAGACACCAAAGACTATATGTCAGACAAAAAGTCCTTGTACAGAAATACACTAGGTAGACATTTCCTATTCTATGTAGTATTTTATGTATAAGAACTTGGTCTGAGCGATGTTGGTTGAAAACATCAGAGAAGAGCGAAACATCAGTGGAGATGTCACGAGTGTATGACCTAGAAGAAACGCATGTAATTTTTGATGTGTATACCAAATGTCTGTAAGTAACCTGAAGAATAAATAGCTTCTTTAGACAACACAAAAACACTAATCAACATAAACCATTACGCCCAAAGACAACAAATTCCCACGATGCTTCTCTCTATGGATGCTGAAATTGGAGTTTTCAAAATTGATGTTAAAGCCCTGTATTCAAACCCTACAGCGAGGGTTAAGGTGAATGGATTGGTGTATGATGTGTGTTTATTTGCTTTAATATTATGTACAAATGTACGTCGTCCACTAGCAGACAAATTAGAAGAAAGGCAGAAATTGGCAGGATTTGGGCCCATAAAGGACAAACTTACTAAAAGACTTTGCCTGACATGCCTGGGCAATATTAAGTATTATGTAGAGTCCTTTATGTTATATCTGCCTGAAATGCGAATACTGCATGTTATTGTGTGTGTTTGTGGTGCGTATTCACTGTTCGTTTCAACAATGGAAATGAAGAATCTTTATCTGCTAATGAATGCTGAAGTTTATGACTCTCGGAAGAAGATAAAAAGATTGATCAGAGGTCTGGAAGCTTTTTGTAGTTTATGGACTCACATCCCTCTACCCAGCAGTGGGTGAAAGAAATCAATGACTCCAGAATTCGTCCATAGCTTCAACCTGTACGGGAGATACAATCTGCTGCACTGTAGGTCATGATCAGCCTCCTGACCATGGAGAAGGTAGGGAACCGGTCAATAACGGACCTCTGTAGATGTGGGTCTAAGTGTTCAGACAGCATGCACTGTAAGGCCTCGGGCATGGTCAGCGCCCGTGCTGAGGCGTGCTGGTGCTTACTCGTGAGCCACTACAGCCGCAATGAGAGCACCTTTAGCAGGGGCTCGCCTATGCTTCCGCAAGCGTGCAGAAGCGTATGGCCTTATAGAAAATTTAGATTTGGCGCTCGCCGGAGCGCAGGGCCGGTCACGTGAGCGGCCCGCCTGATGAGGACGAACCAGCTCCGTGACGTCACTGGCCCGCCCCCCGACACGGCGCCCGGTCTAAGGCCAGGGAAAGCACCCTTACCCTCAGCCTCCGCGCGCCTCAGCACGCAATCAGGAAACATGGACGCAGCCTAATGGGGGTTCCAATTTATGTGTCTATACTGTATATTTATCTACTGAAATGTAACATCATATTTCAGCTCCTATATTGTTTTCTTTTTGTTTTTTATTAGGGAGAAAGAATCCATTCTTGATGGGCCGGCCCAGGGGAGATCCAGTGTCCTGGATTTGTCCAAGGCTGACCGTAGTCAGATAAATGATTTATACATTTGTGGAGCAACAAATACCATTGGAAATCTATCAGGATCGATCTACATCTACTACTATAACGGTAACTCGTAAGGAGCCTACATTGTGTTAAAGTGTTCCCGAAAAATATCATTTGGGGATTCAAATATGTGAGTTTTCCCACTGCATATTGGCAAGCTTAGGTATCAATGAATGTTGACAGTTTCTATGATTATGTTTTGATGAGTGTATGTGTAACGGGTATTCCCCCCCCCCAATCGCAAATATATTGTGGGTGCAAGGACCATATAGTGTTACCAGGTGTGGTGCATATACCTGCAGGCTCACAGGAGGCTTGAGCCTCCGCTAGTGAGAGCCTGGGGTGAATCCTCTGGAACGGTCTCGATTTCAGCGCCTCCACCTATGTAGGATTCTATGGAAATGTAGAATGACCCTAACATAGGAACCCACCCAGAAACCACATACACCAGTATTATGGATAACAGATTTACTGAATGAATTAACGATAACAATACATCATAATTGTACTCATAACATCACCACCGTATAACATCCCCACAGTGCCCACAGCCCAACCCCCTTTGTCCCGTGGTCAGCGCTGCCACTATGTGTTAACAGAATGTTATGATCTTTGTTGGTGCACTTATAGAGTACCTGCCGAGTGCTCCTGCACTCGGACCTGCAAGGACTTCACAAAGGATCAGTCATAGGATGGCGTCATCTGATCCCCAACCGGTCTCCTTGCACGCGGACCGCCAGGGGCGATCCCAACCTGGAAACAGTCTCTGCGGACCCCAACTTGGATCCGAACCTCTTAGCAGGAACCGCAGCGTCCGCTGTGTCCCTAGCTAATCTACCCTACTGTGACAGGATCCCTAACATAGGACCTGTCTCTACAGCACTACGTGACACGCGCTATACTATAGACCGTCCCTACAGCACAGCAACCTGTAATGGCTTAGGGGGAAACTCCTAGGGATCTACAGGGGTTAATAACCTGTCCCACCCCCTTAACTCTTCCCAGTGCCTGCAGCAACAAGCTGAGACCCACTGGATGCTCGCAGCCAAAGCGGTGAGCAACAAGGTGCCTATCTTAGACGTCTACCTACTGTTGGCTAGCCTAGTGCAGATCCTCTCCAGAATTCCTGACCTCGTTAACAGAATATCCCTTCAGGCATCCTACCCCTAGCGCTACCCCAAGGTGACTAAAACCACTATAGCCCCTTTCCAGACCCACTAACTTAATGGGGAGTTGGGGCCTACCTGGGGTGTGGGTACCTATCTGGGTGCAGGAGCTGCACTCACTCCCCGCACCTTTCCTTCCCTCACAGCTCCCGGACTCCAACTGACTGCGTAGCTCCAGCCCAAACAATGTATCTCTTCTCTTCTGCCAAGTCATCCTAAGCCCTATTGGCTCCCTGGCATCACGTGGTGCGTGCAGAGGCTCATGGGACTCGTAGTCCCTGCTCAGAGCCTTCCCTGGTAGGCTAGGGCTTCGCGGGCTTTTGTTGCGCTTCCCTGCACATGCGCAGGCTATCTGGGGCTGCCTCACTGTTCCCTGGCCTCTCCCTACACTCGCGCGACTTCTCCCTAGCTCTGGGGCCTTACCTGCGCCTGCGCGATCACTGCGCATGCGCGAGTCTCTCCTCAATGGCGGCGCCCTCTTCACTATCCGCCGGGACCCTAGCGACGCGACCGCGGCCCTAGCAACGACCTGATCGCGTCCCCGGCAACCAGCCGCATGCAGGGGAAGACGCGCTGCTCCCTGCTCCGGCCCCCACCCTTGGAAGCAGCCGTCGGGTCCGCCGACAACCGCGACCGCGCTGCAGAAGAGGAGGGGGTCTCCAGGAGCCACGGGAGCTCCAGGCTACATATGCAATCTGCTTTGTTGGTATATTTCATTGCTATTTTTATTTCTTTTAATATTCTGAACAACTTAGTTAATATTGTATAATTTGCACTGTCTCTCTGGGCCATCATTACCAAACTCCCTTTAATCAGCAATAAGTACTTTAAAACGGGTCTTGTCTGTCAAAGAATCTCTCTCTATTTGAATGTCATCTGACTTGGCCTTTTTTCTGTGTCTTTGAATGTCTTTGTTTCATGTTTTTTCACCCCCCCCCCCCCTGACATTATGTACTGTTGTCTCTTTGGCTCAGATACACTAAGCTCTATTTAGCTCTATTTAGTGTGACGTTAACTTAAGTTTTTCATCATATTAATAATGATTCACTATAGAGAATAACGTAACATGAACCCAGCTTTACTCATTTAAAGCTGCAGTTCAGTCTATATCCTGCATGTGTGTTTTTTTTAATAAATCAGTTCTGTAGTAAGAAAAAATACTTTTAGCATTTTCGGTTTTTAAAAAAACAACTTTGAAAGACCAATTTTCTTGTATTCTATTTTAACAAGCATTTGCTAAGGCACTGCCCCTTCATGGCCTGTCACAAACCCAGGCACACCCCTTTGTCAGCACTGCCCTCCCTCTCTCTAAACGTGCACTAGCATCTGGTCACATGATCTTGGTCACATGATCTTCCTCATACAGTAGTACATTCAAGGAAGCTGGAGAAAAGGGATCAGCCATGCATAGCAGCTCGGATAGGCGATTTCAAACTTATTACAGTGTTTATTCCATTCATTGCACGTGTATATAATGTAAAATTGTAATAATTCCATTTATAGCAAACGTGTATATGTGAATATTATTTAGATGTATATGTATGTTACTGAAATGTGGAGTGAGTGTGTAGGTAAATACACACAATACACTTCCACTGCATATATATATATATATATATATATATATATATATATATATATATATATATATATATTATATATATATATATATATATATATATATATATATATATATATTATATATATTATATATGTATGTATATGTGAAGTTATGTGAGTAAAAAAGTGACAAAAACCCTCCATAGCAAGGCAAATAGCAAATGGAAATATTACTGTATGCTCATTTGTATGTATATATATATTTATATACACACACACTTCAAATACGGATAGTGATTCACGTAAATGATATATATATTCACTTTCTGGGAGTATAAGAGTGACTGTCCTGTTGTTCCTTTTTTTGTATCCATCATTGAATGGTATGCACCCTCTCTTTACGTTTATTTTATACTAGCTGAGAGACCCGGCGTTGCCCGGGATGTAATGTTCCCGCTCCTCTCTCTCTCCTCACCCCTCCCCCTCTCTCTGTTTGTCCCCCATTCACATCAATCCAGTTCCCCCCCTCCCTCCTTTACAGCTTCATGCAGTGTGTGTGCGTCAGTCATTGTGTGTGCGTCAGTCAGTCAGTGTGTGTGCGCGCGCGTCAGTGAGTCTGACGCAGAAACACAAACACACACACAGACTGACTGACGCACACACACACACAGTCAGTGTGTGCGTGTGTGTGTGCCTCAGTCAGTCAGTGTGTGCGTGCGGCAGTCAGTCAGTCATTCAGTCAGTGTGTGGGTGTGGGGGTGTGCGCGCGCGCGCGTCAGTAAGTGTGTGTGTGTCAGTCAGTGTGTGTGTGTGTGTCAGTCAGTGTGTGTCAGTCAGTGTGTGTGTGTCAGTGTGTGTGTGTGTCAGTGTGTGTGTGTGTGTGTCAGTGTCAGTGTGTGTGTGTGTCAGTGTATGTGTGTGTGTGTACCATTCATTGTGTGTGTGTGCGCGCGCGCGTCAGTCTGTGTGTGTGCGCGCGTGGGTGTGGGGGTGTGCGCGCGTGCGTCAGTCAGTGTGTGTGTGTGTTTGTTTGTGTCAGTGTGTGTGTGTGTGTGTGTCAGTGTGTGTGTGTGTGTGTCAGTGTGTGTGTGTGTGTGTGTGTGTGTGTGCAGCAGTCAGTGTGTGTGTGTGCAGCAGTCAGTGGGTGTGTGTGCAGCAGTCAGTGTGTGTGTGTGTGTGTGTGTGCGCGCGCGTCAGTCTGTGTATGTGTGCGTGTGGCTGTGAGGGGTTGTGTGCATGCGGCTGTGAGGGGTTGTGTGCGTGCGTCAGTATGTATGTGTGTGTGTCAGTCAGTGCGTCAATCAGTCAGTGTGTGTGTGCGTGCGTCAGTCAGTCAGTGCGTGCGTCAGTCAGTCAGTGTGTGTGTGCGTCAGTGTGTGTGCGTGCGTCAGTCAGGGTGTGTGCGTGCGTCAGTCAGGGTGTGTGCGTGCGGCTGTCAGTGTGTGTACGTGCGGCTGTCAGGGTTTGTGTGCGTGCGCCAGTCAGGGTTTGTGTGCGTGCGCCAGTCAGGGTTTGTGTGCGTACGCCAGTCAGGGTGTGTGTGCGTGCATCAGTCAGGGTGTGTGCGTGCGTCAGTCAGGGTCTGTGCGTGCGTCAGTCAGGGTGTGTGCGTGCGTCAGTCAGGGTGTGTGCGTGCGTCAGTCAGGGTGTGTGCGTGCGTCAGTCAGGGTGTGTGAGTGCGTCAGTCAGGGTGTGTGCGTGCGTCAATCAAAGGGCAGGCGTGGGGGGGGGGGTGAAGGGCAGGGGTAGGGGGGGGTGAAGGGCAGGGGTAGGGGTGGGTGAAGGGTAGGGGTGGGTGAAGGTCAGGGTTAGGGGGGGTGAAGAGCAGGGGTAGTAGGGGGGGTGAAGGGCAGGGGTGGTGAAGGGCAGGGGTAGGGGGGGTGAAGGGCAGGGGTAGGGTGGGGTGAAAGTGAGGCACAAATTGTTGGCAGGAGTAAAATGTCCCTACACACACACACACACACACAACGGGAGTGAGAGGTGGTGGAGAGTGGGACTGGCGCAGATCCGAGGCTGCTTGGCCCCCCAGCGGCTGGGGAGTTGGCGGCCGGGGGGGTAAGGGAGCGGGCGGGGGGGGGGGGTAAGGGAGCAGGCGGGGGGGTAAGGGAGCGGGCGGGGTGGGGGAGGGAGCGGGCGGGGGGGGGTAAGGGAGCAGGCGGGGGGG